>NC_090931.1:1363969230-1364274988 GCF_040938575.1 Ambystoma mexicanum | reverse complement strand
GAGTGCATTGTTAAAACACCTAATGCAGATGCACAAGAGGTAGGATACAGCCATACACCAATTACCCAAATAATAGAGCTCCAAAAACGTGCACCTACAGAATAACAACAGTTGTGGGGGAAGAGAGGTTGTGAACAGACCCCGACATATCTAATATGGAGACAGGAACTAACAGGGAAGGTAGTAATGCCAGTGGAGTTATTAGAAATAGCTTTTCATCAACTGCACTTCCCAACACATGTAACTAAACAACACATTGCAGCTGAGAGACAGGAACATTGGTTTGTTCCAAATCGGCAGGAACACTTGTCAAAATTCACAGTAGTATGCACAAAGTGCCAGACATACAGTTCATGGATGACCCTAAGGACATTGCGAGGAACGTTACCGCATCGTGTGGGCCCATTCAGAGAGCTCCACATTGACTATGCGGATATGGGAGAAAGATGTAATGGAGCAAGATACCTGATTGTGATAGTTTGCCCATTCTCCAGGTGGGTGGAAGCTGGACCATGCCCCCACCCGGACGCGAAGTGTGGCGCAAAGTTCCTAGTGCAGGAGGTTTTCTCAAGGTGGGGCATATGTGAGATAATAAGATCAGACAGTGGCACTAATTTTGTTAACAATCTATTTAAAGAAGTGACCACTTTACTGGGTGTTAAGCATGAATTATGTTCGATTTATCACCCAGTGGCTAACGGGTTGGTGGAAAAAATCAACGGCCTACTCAAAATCAAACTATCGAGGTTGTGTAACACTCTTAAGAAAAATTGGGTGTATTGCTTGCCCCTAGCACTGTTCCAACTCGGGACGCAACCAAATAAAGACCATAATTTGAGCCTGCACAAAATAGTGATGGGTCGGTGCATCCATACACCACTTTTCCCAGTCAGAGGAGCCTCAGATGCTCACAGAGCTGCCACAGTGCTGGGGGTGAATGTAAAGAATACCTCTAGTGAGACAGATTGCACCACCATTCACACAAAATATTGAAACAGATACTGCAATGTCAGCAAAGGACAGCCCAAAAGGTCAATTAATGCCAGGTGAAAATGTATACATGCAAAGTTGTGTGCAGAGATGGAACTCTCCAAGATTTCATGGGGCCTTATGAGTTCATCTATTGGACACACACAGCTGTTAAGGTAAAGGGATTGAAATAGTGGGTGCATCTGTCAGATGTGAGAAGAGCACACAATAGTGCAATCCCTCAATGTCAACAAAATAACAGCAACAAAGTTGCAAGTGGATAAAACACAGGTGTGCAAAAAACAGAAGGACAACATTAAGTGTTATAGGGCTCTCTCTCTCTCTCTCTCTCTCTCTGTCTCTCTCTCTCTTTCTCTCTCTCTCTCTCTCTCTCTCTCTCCCTCTCTCTTTCTCCCTCTCTCTCTCTTGAATACAAGTATGCAAATTGAAAGTATAATGAATTAAATAGAAACAAGTGAAAAAAAATGATGTTAATAACAATGATAGAGAAATGAATTTGAGTAATAATTAAATGTATGCATGTCACTTACCAATTTGATATTGGCCCTCCAGGTGGAAAAATGGCAGAAAGGAGGGTACTTACTGACAACGAAACAGATTTAGATAGTGAAAGGGTGTATAGTAGAACAAGTACGTATTATAATTTAGAGTGTGGTCTTAAATATGCAGCAACATTGTTTTCTGTGATGTTGTTTTTTGCGACATGGTACTGGATTGTAGCTTTCATAATGAAGGATATGAAAGAGGGGGGGAGTGGGGTAAACCTGATACGAGAGGGATCAATGCTTATATGGGCTGGAGATAAAACTATGTGGAGACATAACCACTCTGTAAATAGCAATCTTACTACATTGTACAAAAATCACACCGTCACAGCCCACGTTTTTTACTTGCTGCTATTAAACCAAGTAAAGATAATGAGACTAAAAAGTATGATAGGGATTACTCCTGGGAGGGTGAGCCGGACCTCATAAAAACTGATATGCAAACAACCACAGAACCTACCTCACAAGGCACTATAATGCACTTTAATCTTGCTACTACGATTACACAAGAAATTCCAGAACCACAGGGCTGGCAAACTGCTAGTGAACCGAATGACACAACATGGGCAGATGTCTTTCCCACAAAATATAGAAGGGTGAAAATGATAAATAATAGGGAAGGGGGGAGGAGAAGACAGAAAAGAGGGTCAGGAGGAAAAAGATATGACGTATACCATGGCCTGGGATTAGATGAAATTGAAGACCCCCACCATCCAGATCAAGCTAACAAATGGTACTCAGACATGAGTGCAACAGCAAAACAAGCCACAAACGAGAGCTGCTATGTTTGCTCTCTCATACCGCATGCATCAGGCACACCTAAAATACTTGTTCCTCAAGAAGTGCCCATGTTGGATGCCCAATGTTTAATTCATCTCATATTGAGTAGAATTCGGAGCACCTTCCAGTCACACACAGTGTGCTGCAGAATGAGAAAACCTGCACAAGCAAACCGCAAGGAGTGATTTGCATCAATGAACCATTTTTTGTCATCAAATGGACAAGGTTTACAGAGAATAAATGGCATGACAAGACAATCACGTGCAAAGCTGAGGCACTACGAGGGCTAACTGAAGAAGAGTTTCAATGGGTCAAAGACACGTGTACTCCCGTCCCAGCACATTGCAAAACTTACGTGGGTCACTGCTCTCGAGAGACCTATTAAAACGCAGAAAGAAATACCGCACAAACTTTGTTTTCACGCCGAAGGGAAGGTGCAGATGGTTTCCAACAAAACAATCATCATCCCAGATATGAAAAAGGGCACAGCCGCATTCATGGACATGTATTGGGTGTGTAGCAAACAAGCATACCTGCATTTACCAGCATCATGGAAGGGCACATGCAGCCTGGCCACCCTGCACTCAGCACTAATGGTAATCCCAGAAAGCCATATGCAAGGGGGGAGAAGTTCAGCTGGCATATCAGCATCAGGGCACTCGGCTGACAAATCAGCAGCAAGAGATTCGGCTGACACATAGGCAGCACCTCAACCAGCAACCACAGAGCCTTCCACATACGACATTCTGTCTGAACATGAGCTACAAGACAGAGTGTCCCACAAAGAGAGGTCAAACTATATCACCAGTGAGTAATCCAACCTTCTCGCCGAGATTCCTGCTAAATATAAATTGTTCAATTCAGCAGAAACTTTCTTTGCCTCCCTCCTAACACCAGGACTTCAGGCAGAACGAACGCCAAATGGCTGCAAATAGTGCACTGGAAGCTGATCCAACTGGCCAACGACACTGAAGAAGGGTTCAATGTGATCAAGGAGGAACTTCGCGCCTTGCGCCTAATGACAATGCAGAACCGGTACGTCCTGGACCTTCTCACAGCAATGGACGGTGGTGTTTGCCAAAAAATCGGGAGCGCATGCTGTACATTCGTACCATCTGAAGATGCGGATAATGCGACCCTCTCCCACATCATCTCGGCAGTACACAGCTTGGGGGAGAGAATGCAGAAGGACATGTTCAATTGGATACCGTCCTGGTTCAGCATCATGTTGAAGATTTTTGTTCCAGTCGTCGTTTGTATTTTAGTTTTTCTGTGTGTGCCAATTAGGAATCCGATGTTGTGCAAAATCAATGCCTAATTCAACAATGATGATGTAACAATGGTCAAACAGACAACAGTAGCAACCATCATAGATGCACAAATGCATACTGGAGAACAAAACACATAAAAATACTGCATGACATCTGTCTATCGCCAACATGGGGATAGGGTGGATAGTTTATATCACACAAAAATTAAAGAGCCACAGGAGCTGCAATTTTACAGGGAAGTGTGGGTGGACCTGGATGGGGATGGAGGAATATATATGACATGCACGCCTGATGAGTACGCAAGAAGAGGGCAGAGCTTGAGAGGTATATGTAGGGCTTGGATGCCAATAAAGGGTACACATGCATGGGACGAGGCAGCAGCAGAAGCAGAGTATTATCAGAATGAGAATAATAATAAAAAGTCGTTTGTCACTTTAGATGGATCTTCAAGCTTCTTGAACTCGTTCTGCAGCGCTACTACACGGCCGCCTGGAGGACGTCTTTATAGGCAACACCGCGGCTTGCCTATCCTCACAAGAAAGAAAAAAGGAAAACTGATTGTCGATCCCTCCCCTGTGGTGGCCATGCCCCAATCTGACCCTTAATCTATCCGGTGGTCTGCGCACCCGTGCTGCGCACCGTGCAAGTACTACAAGAACTGTTTGCTGGGCGGACACACTGAGTGGATCTTGAAGCTTCTTGAACTCGTTCTGCAGCGCTACTACACGGCCGCCTGGAGGACATCTTTATAGGCAACACCGTGGTTTGCCTGTCCTCACAAGAAAGAAAAAAGGACAACTGATTGTCGATCCCTCCCCTGTGGTGGCCATGCCTCAATCTGACCTTCATATATCCGGGGGTCTGCGCACCCACGCCGTGCACTGTGAAAGTACTACAAGTACTGTTTGCTGGGCGGACACGCTGAGTGGATCTTCAAGCTTCTTGAACTCGTTCTGCAGCGCTACTACACGGCCGCCTGGAGGACGTCTTTATAGGCAACACCGCAAATTGCCTATTCCTCACATGAAAGAAAAAAGGTGACTGTTTTGGCACGTTGTGCCTGAAGGGTGCATACTGTGTTGCCAAGTTGTGTGCATACTGCACGTTGTGCTCATTAGCACAGAGAACTAATTCCTAATTCCTAAAACGCTCTTTTATTTTCCCTTTATTGTGTTTATCTTTAAGGACAACGGATTGTCGATCCCTCTCCTGTGGTGGCAACGCCCCAATCTGACCCTTCATCTATCCGGGGGTCTGTGCACCCGCGCCGTGCACCATGCAAGTACTACAAGTACTGTTTGCTGTTTGCGGTGCGTGATGCGCTGTGTTGGGTCTAGGCGTTAGTATTGTTCCTTCTGGTTTCTACATCACTGTTTGTTGGACATCTAGAAGTTGTCCACACTAACAATTTATGTTTGTTTTGGGTATCAATTGAGGTGTTTTACTAATTTTCACTATTTGTGCGAGCCTCTAATTTATTATTGTTTTCCTTTTCTGTTGTTCTCTTGTGACACGTGTCCCGTGAACGTAGACGTGACCGTGGACCATCGGTTGACCCAGGTATTAGGATTACTACACTGTCTATTTGCGCACTTCCAAATTGCTCCTGTGCTAGTCGACTGGTAATTAATTCAGCCTTGTGACCGTACCTTGTGTCTGTCGGCAGGATTCAGTCATGGTGAGTCGGGAGTTCAACCCCATGACTTCTATACTGCCCACTCTCAAATTTCAACAGGCACATCCTCATCCACAAAAGCGAAATTTACCTTTGAAGACGAGATAGATGAATCCATTGTTTCCATCTCATCAATGTCAATCTCCCATCTAGGTAACAGCAATAAACCGGAAGGCTCTCATGCACAGGACATATCAATCCCATCAAGAACTCCAAGTGTAAGGGTAAACCCGCGTCCTCTATCTGACATCACAATGCTAGCTTCTACCAACAATTGCCCACGTCTCTCTTCCTCCCGCATTGCTATTTCCCCGATCACTTTACCCTCACTAGTGCAGGTCCAAACTGGCTTATCCATCAATGCCTGCCAATGTGAATCCCTGATTCTATGGAGGGCTCACCATCATTCCACTGATGACCCCTCGCACAGTATAGTTACCTTGTCTCATCAACATTCTCAGGACTCTAAGAACTCAATGCTTCATTCATTTGTTTTACCCACACCCAGAATACCCAAAACAGTTCCTTCAGATTTATTTCTACAAAACTCAATCATGATTCAACCGACGTTGATTGCCATCAATACTACTATCATGAGCCTGTGTACATTATTCGAATCGCTGGACACAAAAGTATCTCACCAATACAAACAGTTCGATGATTTGATGAAGTGGATGTTGGCACATTATAACTCTTCATTGTTTAAAAATGTTTTACCAATCACTGGGAGAAGGTTGATGAATGAATCACTAGAGGGGGTGGCAGGGTGTGAATCTGGCATGGCTACTGCTGTTGAAGTGATACCTACGGAGGCATGTGCCTTGCCCTTGATCACTGGCATCATACAACCAATCACTCATATGAGTCACATTCAGTCACCTGTTCATGGGCATGGGCATGTGCCTATAGTCCAACCGCTACAAGATTTTGTGCCAAAGGCGGCCCGGGTGCTTCCGGTGCCTATCCCTGAGTGCAAAACAGGACAGGGGTTTAGCCACCTAGACGCCCTTAAAGTAAGAAATCCAAAAGTTGTACCAAAAAAGCCTTTTGCAATAAAAAAATCAAAGAATATGGCTAATCTCAAGCAAACTAAAAAAACACTGAATTCATTTTTTAAAGCCTTGGGCAAATCAACTGCTCCAAAAGACAAAATGCCGCCTGTCTCTCAGCAAGTCCATCTCCCCTTACCATCTTCTTCTGCTCCATCAGTGCTGGTTGGCCTGCCCCGGTCATTCCTCTACAAGTTGCGTCTCGACCAGCATCCCCTATCCCTCCCCCCGTGCAATCTTTGATGCCCCCGAGATTGGTTCATCAAGGAAATGTTGCACGATCAGGTGCCTCCCTTTCCCCCCTGTCTCAATTAGTATTATCTATAGATCGTAATATTGAGGCGGACAAGCAACTTGCCTTCTTAAAAGCACAAAACGCTGACCACGTGGGGTTGTTTTCAAACACCCACAATCCTGTTTTGATGGGACCCTTTCTTACCAACATTTCAGATCACTCATCAGCTGCAGTAATTCAACCCGTCCAACCTTCAATTCCCCCTGTTGCGGCTTTTGCCAAAACCTCAAGCACCCGGGGTCAGCTGAAGAAGGCTGATATTCCCAATGCACTACCTACGCTAGATCAGCTTGAGAATTTTAAACAAAAAGTAGATCAATATTTGGCGATAAGCTTGGCCAAAGCACAAAATTCCTTCTTTCCTGTTGCAGCCAAGTCTAGCAAGCAGCCTTCCCACATTACATTCACTGCACAGCAAGTTGCTCAAGAAGATGTGTATTACGCTCAAGCTAGCACAAACATTGCTAACTCACATTTGCAGTTGGCTCCGGAGAAATCTAATACACATTCAATCTCCCGTCATCTGAACCCTCGCCGGGGGCACTTCTCTATCCTTATCCTAAAATGTAGAGAAATAAACATTACAAGTTACGATCTGAACCGGCAGAGTGTTCTGAATCTTTTCAGGGACGTCGCTGAGCTACGAAACCTGTCCTCTCATGATATAGACCAAATTGAATTTATCTCCATACTCACATGCTCAGTAGATAGACTTTGGATCCCCTCTGGGCTGGTCCGAGATTCCATTTGGCAATGCAGAATGCAATTGTTCAGCATGAGCTTTCTCATAGCAGAAGAGCCAGAACAACCTCATTCAAATCTCCAAAGCATCAGTCGTAAATCACACATCTATCAGGGAGCGCAGAGGCAAAACCAAAGGACCCAAAGTGAAGCCAGCCAGCAGCAGTAACCATCAACAGTGTGCGCCAAAGATACCATTCAGCTCTTAAACTGGAACTCGAGGGGTCACTCTCATTTGCACTCCTCTATTGCCAATTTATCCAGCACCCATCATCTGATAGCCCTACAAGAAACCTGGCTCACTACATGTCCCATTTGGGTTGGCTATGAGACTACCCTCCTCCCTGCAATCCTGAGTAGCGGTCGTTCTTCGTCAGGTCTCCTAGTGGGTGTGCATCACACCCTGTTCCCCAGTAGGGGCTCATATTCAGTTAGTATTAATCTTGGGCCACTCCCAAGAATTGGCCCTAGTGAATGTCTATCGCAACACTGCCACCATGTCCGATGATGTATTTTATGAATGTCTGAATGGGACTTTGGATTTGATTATTTCCAGACATACCATCACTCATACCATCATTGCAGGAAATCTCAATTTGGATTGTCGAGACAGACCTGGCATAACCTGGACAGCTCAGAAATGGACAAGCATTATGCACAATCGCAATATACATATGCTAAATGGCACTGTCAAGGGGGATGTACCTTCCAATTATAAGTGGCACCGTGGGAATAGTACAAGTACACTTGATTACATCTATATGAGCCCCCAATTGTTCCAAAATGTCCAACATCTGACTATTAGTGATCACCCTAATAGCGATCACAGATTACTTCTTGCGCAGATCACATGGAACTTTGGGGAAGTTCCCACCAAACAGGTTTTACACACTGTGGGAATAGTCAATTCAGCTAGAAGTCGTCTCTGATGGAACTCAGGCAAGATCATGTCTCTCACAAACACAGTAGAGCACAAAGCTATGAAATGTAATGGTGCTCAGTACCCTGATCTTTTAAAACCTTTCGTGCAAACCATTACTATCTTGCGGCATAATCGTGTCCGGCATCCACATATTTTCGATGCTGAAACCCAGCGTGTCAAAGCCGAATACAGAAAGCTCAGAAAAAAATACTATCTGTGAATGACCCTTCAAGTTGGCAACTTGTAAAAACTGCCAAATGCTGTTATAAAAATGGGCTCAGGAGCAAAAAAGTGGCCCAGTTTCAGCGCGATAGTGTTTCCATGCAAGCTGCCATGTTAAATAAAAACTCGGCGATAATGTGGCAATTACTAAATGACCAAGGCTACAATCTTCAGGGTGACGCGCAAATGAACGGTGTCAAGGAATCTGACTGGATCACCCATTTTTCCCCCTTATATGCTGATCCAGACTTTGATGAAATAAATTATATACCCTCAGCTGACTCACCTTGGCAGCTACAGTTGTCTGAACTAATAATTCGTACCATCATTATGCAAGCCAGTTCATATAGAGCGAGAGGACCAAATGGGCTCTCTAACTTTATGCTTAAGGCACATTCTGATGGATGGGCTCATATTCTTTATATTAGCTTTAAGAACATCTTACTCACTCGCGCGATTCCTCGCTCTTGGAAGACATCTATCATCATTCCAATATTCAAGAAGGGTGATCGTAGTCTTACTGCCAACTATCGGCCTATCGCCCTATTAGATGCACCGGGGAAAGTTTTCTCCAAAATGATTCTTGCAGACTTCAATGCCTGGACCCTACATTCACAGTTGTGAGACCCGCATCAGACGGGCTTTGTTGAAGGAATGGGAACATCGATCAACTTATTTGCCCTAAACTCGATCAAAATGCAATGTCATTTCCAGAAACAACAGGTATCCTTCGCGTTCGTTGACCTCAACGCTGCATTCGACTCAGTGAGCCGTGTGCTCCTATTAGCGAATCTGCGTAGAGACCAATGTCCTGCGACCCTACTAGATGTGATTCACGCATTACATTCTGAAACATCGATTAGAGTTCGCCTTTCGTTAGATGGTGAGCTTTCGAAACAGATCAACACCTCACGAGGTCTCAAACAAGGTTGTCTTCTGGTGTCGGCAATCTTTAATTATTTTTTTCAAGACGTTCGATATTATTTGTCCACTGTGATTTCGGACTCCCCTAAATTAAATAATCATCCAATTCAAACGCTTGTGTATGCTGATGATTTAGTCCTCATCTCCAGAACACAAGTAGGCTTGCAACGACTGTTGAATGTTTTTTTTACCTACACCCAAAACAATGAGTTGAAAATAAATACCTCTAAAACACAAATCATCGTATACTCCCCAAGGTGAGGTGGCCCGCTTTCCCATGTGTGGACCTTTAATCATGTTCCCATAAATATGGTGCCGCATTACACCTACCTTAGCATCTTATTTGAGAGGTCAGTTCATCCAATAGGCCATATTACACACCTAGAGGCAAGGCTAACATCATTTATCTCACAAGCCAGTATTCTTATGTATAAATATGGCAAATTCTCCATCTTGCCAGCATGGCATTTCTGGACCATGAAAACAATCCCAGCGCTATTGTACAGTCTAGAAACCTTTCAGGATAATCCCTCCTTACAGTTTGCGAAATGGGAAGCAAAATATTGGCGATGCATACTACACCTCCCAAATTGCATTCCAGTTGCCTGGATAAGATACAAACTTGGCTTAGTTTCCTTGCAGGCTGTTTACAACTGGCACAATGCTCCTTTTTTAGGAAATGCTTGCTTTCAACCACTCTGCAAGCCCTGCTAAAACATCTTTCATCATATATTTTCTCATCAAACCAACCGTTTATTAATCCTGGCTGATGAGTGTCTATTGCGTGCTAATCTCGGCAGCTATTTCAGTGGATTTACTACTGCAAAATCCAGACAAAGCTAAATCAAAATTGTATCATGCAGATTGGTCTCTCACTCGAACAGCATGTCTTTTGTACCAAGATGCTGATGAGTGTCGTTTCCCACACAGAAAATTATGCACTTTACCAGCATACTTAATTCTCTGTCCTTCGCATAAACTTCGCAACAGTATTTTAAGATTGCGTTTTAATTTATGTGTTACTCGAGACCTACAGTCCAAAAGGAAACTCTTGAGCCCCTCTGAGAATTTTTGCTGCTTTTGCATGTCGATAGACACTCGCGAAACCTTGGTTCATCTTATCCCAGAATGTAAGACCCTCCGGACAATGTATGAAATTCACTATGCAAGACATTGTAAATACTTATGCTTTGCTCGCCAAGATTTGGTTCTGGTTATTTACCTCTACAAATTGCCACTGTTAATTTTATATTAAGTTTAAATTTGGAAACTCAGTGAATTCATTGTCAGTCCTGATGTCAACCATGTTGAAGTATGTGATACACCCAGTTCTTATGTTTGTGACTCATTTTTTGTCATACTTTGGTGAGTATCTACATGGTGATACCAATGGTTAGGTATAGTTGATGTATTGTTGATTATAACTCATATTGTTTGAAGTTGTTTTAAGTTATGTGTTTTCTCTTTATTTGATCTTATTGAACATAGGAAAAGGAAATAAAAATGTAATTATTAATACGTTTTTTTAATTCAAAAATATTTTACTTGATATATTGTATTTTGTATTTGAAAGGTTGATTTATTTCAACTAAATCAAATAAATAAAAACATTAAAAAAAGATGTAACGAACCTCGATGTAACGTCATCCATCTCCACAAACCTGCCCGTGCCCTCTTACCCCTGCCGTAGGAAAATGACTGGCACTACAACCCTGTGTCCCTGCAAGGTATTCTCTTGATGTAAAAGACGTGTGACCCCTCTGTGAAGCCCACCCCAGTGTGCCCCCAAATAACACCAGACCTCTGTCGCAGTATATTGCACCCTATAACTAACAAATGTCAGAATGTCTTATATCCTCTTTGATGCACCTGGACACACCCCACAGCCAATGTTATTTTACTGACCCGGATCCTAAGCCTGGTACTTCATGAATTATGAAGTCCCAATGAATAATGCTGTGATTATATGTGCATGATTTATAGATCTATGATGATATACTCAAAGGAACTGTAGTGACCATTATTTAGTGCATGTCTAATGGTAATATCTCACATTAGCTTAGTTAGGACCCGCCCTACCACACCGCGACCTGACCCTCACCCCTCCTGGACGCTGGCAGCCGAACCACTTGATGTTCACCCTCCCGTCAACTGGGCAACCAATCGGGATGAAGCAGTGCCTACACGAACATATGTATCTATATTGTCTATCGAATCCTGCGCTGGCCTATGTTAGTTGCATCATCTATGATGATGTTTTGCTTCATATTGTCATGTAATTGTAATGTTTGCCAAAGAGCTCCTCTGCAGCAGAATTCTCTGGATGTCAATTTTTCATAAACAAAACTTAACTCTCGCAGCCTGTTCTCTTAGTCTCATTCCACATTGGGGTGTGTCTCATTTATTGGTATTTCACGTGCAAGACGGGGAGTGGGCCTTTACAGTAGCCACATCCACATGACAACACTTTAGCTACTCTCCTTGGTTCACCAGCATTTTCATGCGTGTGTCCTTTCACATAGGATGTGGGCGTCATGACGTCATTGTGCACAGGTGCACATGACTTCATACTGCCCACTCCGGCGTTAGAAGGAAGTTGAAATGGAGACAGAGAGGTGAGAGAGTAGCACATTGAAGGATACTCAGTCTTATTATAACGAGAGATTTGTAAGTCTGTAGAGATTTTGACAGATGGGAAACCAGGTTATGGGGACACATAGCAAGACCCTAATTCTAATGCTAGTTAATATGTGTTTTTTTTGTGTGTTTTTTCCTGCTGGATTGAATTGGTTCTTGGATACTGACACTTCCATTTTGAAGTTCAACTCAATTTGTAACCAACGTTGGGTTATTTTGAAGACTCATGTATTGTCTAACATATGTTCTATTTTAGTAAAAATAGTGGTGTATCACACGCACATCTGACACTATTTTCTTTCAATTCCTTTCAGCTACTAAAATACGGCATTGCTAAGGTAAATCAATGATGTATTTTGAAGATATTGTATCAACACCGACTACATGAATTACATTATGTGCTAATTTAATATTTTTAATATTTAATATTTTTTTCCTTTTGCTTTCTGTTTGTCTATATATTTTGAAACTCTGACTGGTACCCCTACGGGTGGTACAATATTGTGTGTTTTATTTTGGGAATGTAATTGGTGTAATGCCCTTGTGGTTGTTTTAAAAGGTGTTTAGCCCTGAAGACGGATTTGCATCTGAAATGCATTGGCTAGAAAAAAAAGGCATATTTGTTCATTGCCTTTTATGGAGCAATAAAATACTTTGGGCCTCATTACACGGAAGGCGGTAATGGTTAACGACCACCGTTAATGGTAACGGTGGCCGTTAACCATTACCGCCTTACTACGAGGTCCCTTAGCGGGTTGGTGTTTTAACGCCTGCCTTTTGCAGGCATTAAAAACCAACCCACTAAGGGACCTCGGAGCTAATTACGGCCCCGCAAAATTGCGGTGCCGTAATTAGCGCCTTCCCCATTCCCATAGAGCCCTATGGGGCAGAAATGGGAATGTGGAAGGGCAATGGCGGAAGGGGGATTTACCGCCCCACCAACCTTGGAATGGGGCGGTAAATCCCCTTTCCGCCAAGGCGGTGCCGGTAATTTACCGGCATGGTCCAGGGTGCTAATAGCACCCTGGATCACCGCCTTCCGTGTAATGAGACCCAAAGCATGATGGATGAATGACTTCAAATATCAATTAATACAATTGCTATTTACCAACAGAACTATATTTGTAACCCGTTTCTAGGGGACATAACAGAGAGCACTTTGATAGGCTCAGAGGGAACTCTGGACCTTGTTTGTTGTATGTGATTGATACCCTTGTGCCATAGGGCTATTGACCAAGGTGTTTCTTAAATGTGATCACTAGAAGATCCCCCTGTCTCCCCCAGTGCCCATAGGTCATGGTGTCCCCTAAGGAGCATGTATGTCACTGACCCTCTTTAACATCTATATTAAACCTCTTTTGTACACTTCTCGAGGAAAGGAGGATATTTTTCACAAACCATGCCTACGACAGCTCGTTCTCGAGATTAGCAGAAATGATGAGTCAGATAAGGCTAATGCTGAACACACTTACCATCTTGTGGAGTCCTGGACGACTAATAGGTGGCCCTGCCTCAACAGGAATAAAACCAAACTGTTAATTTTCCGGTCGAGCAATGTAAGATCTAAACTTCCCTCGGCTTACCAGAATTTCAAAATTCTGAACAACGGTATCCCAGTCTTAGACAAAGTAAAAATGCCAGGCGTCTCCCTTGAGCCCTCAATGAGTGCAAGGACCCATGTCAATCACATTTCCAGGAATTGCTTCGATCATCTTAGATTACTACGAAACATCCACCGTTTTCTCTCTGAGATGAACTGTGCAACAATTGCCAGGGTATTAAAGGAGTTCTGAGAAGAAACCATATTTCCAACCATAGGAGAGGCCTACAGTGTCTTATGGTACTGGCACAAATCCATTTTAAGGCAGCCATGCTAGTTCATCGGTGCCTGAATGTCCCGGTCCCCATTTATCTAAAGTCGTTAGTGTCTGATCTAGCGTAGGTAGTGCTAAAACCCAGCCAGACCCTTATACTCATTTGACCAGTCTCTGATCAAGTGCGTAGGACTTAAATGCAAAAATTGACTGGGCTGCTCTTTCCCAGTCTGGGCTGCAAACATGTGGAATTATTTTGGCAAGAGCCTAAGACAGGAGTAAATATACAACGACTTTCCGTCGGTCTCTAAAAACATTCCTGTTTGAGTAAAGGACCGACATTTCTACTCTTGTTTGCCTGATTTCTGCATCGTACTGTCTTAACATGTTTGTCTTTCTGTGTGAATGTGCATAATGATGCCTGTGGGCTACCAGTGCGTAACAAACAAACACATAATTAAAATAAAAATAAATAGCCGCAATAAGGTACGTTTCTGATGGTGAAAAAATATGGGACAGACTCTTCCCACCCTGCTATACATGTCATAGAACCCACAAAAAATGGGAAGGCTCAATGCAGACCAGGTGGTTGATTACTATGTTCTTGACACATGCCAAATGGGTATTGATGAAATCCTGCCGGCTTGCCGGCTTGCAAGTGGTCAGTGTGGCAAGCTTTACTTGTTTGATTTGCTATGGAAAGACTAAGATGTCCCCTAGTTGTTTCGTTTGTTTAGAATAGTTTAGTGCCTTAGCATCTTTATCTCCATGGCATCCACCACAAACTGGTGCTCTAGCGCTCACTGACTGACAGAGGTCAGGCAATGTGCTCCCTGTATTTCTCACCACTCTTTCAATCCTATACTGCCCAAATGGTGCCACATCCTGAATTCTATGAGCACCGAAAGGAGGCTGCGCTGCCAGTGGTGAAGGGACCCTGCTTGTAGCTGGTGCCATTGACTAACAGGGCCCCCAAGCTGCACTTGGTCAGACTTGGATGGATAAGGAGATGGTTGGGCTGGACTAAGGAGGATGGGGCATGGCCAATGATGTGCTGGAACATCATCTGATACTCCCTTGTGACCTCATCACCAATGTAGAAGGTTGCTGTGCTAACAGTGTCTGTGGCATGTGATTTGGTTCCTTGAACACATCATTGTGCCATAGCCTTCCCTCTTAGGGTGACTACTCCAACTCTGACGTGCAGGTTGCGGAGATGTCCAGATTTCTGTCTTCTCCTGTAGCCTTTTCATCAAACAAAAGCACAAATTGCTCATGGTACCAAAGTGCAAAACACAAATGACTCTAAAATGTTTTGTAAAAATACATGAAAGGAAAGGTATTAGGTGCAAATTCTGTATTTGATTGTTGGGGTGACAAAAGGAACAATGGAAAGTGTTTTTTGTTAAAAGGGTATAAGGCCAAAAATGCAAGATAAGAAACGGGAGCCAACACTTGCATACTAAGAGACTACATAGGCGCGGTGGGTTTATCCCACCCCATGGGATAACTGTGGGATTTCCACAGCGCCAAATTCTGCCGTGTATCTTAAATGGGGATTGAGACCGACCCCCCAATTGCAAGATTTGAGTGTCCAGAAAGGATCATTCTAATAACTAATGAAGCCCTTTATGAGGTCTGTGCTGCTTCATTTGTGTGTTTTATTCTGCTGTTGAGTTAGGAGTGGATAGGGCAGCCTCTAAAACTAGTGTTTTTGAATAATTTGGGAGAGTTTATTGTGGGTTTATGAATGGTTAGGATATTTGAATGAGTTTGATAGTTTGTGGTGGAGTTCTGATGTTTTCTATCAATGTTTTATAAACGTTTGACTTTGCTGCGGGACGTTTTGAGAAAAGTGAGCAGTGCTAGCATGCAAAGACCCTGTTGGAGTTTGCAAGAATGGGGGAATGGACTACTATTGCAAGAGTAAGTACATTTATTTCAGTTTGTGAATGAATTTTTACAAATAAGTCAGCTTAATATTCTAGAACATGCACTTTCAGAAGTATCACATCAATTGATTGATCATTTCAGGAAGAGAACCAATAATGAAAATATGTTAACAGACATATTGGGCCTCATTACGACCCGGGCGGAACGATGCCGTAAAAGGATCACCGACATCGCTTACCGCGCCGCACGATTATGATACGCCAACCTGCTATTAGCGACACAGCAATTAACGGTGCCGCTAATAGCGGCAGGAGGGCGGGCATGCAACCCTTCATGCCGGAAATACCGGCATGGTGTAAACAGGGGAACATCACAAGTCAGGCAGACATGCAAATAATGCCCTACTGAAGCCAGAAAAGTACCTTACCAGCATGGAGCAAATACCGGCATCGCGGGCCACCCGTAAACGGCAATCTGCAGTGTTCCCAACTGCCACAGGTGCACACAATCAGCACAGGTGGAGGCAATACAGACTGGGCCAGCACAAAAGGAGCACACCCCAACCCTTCCCACACCCAGTCACACACCAAAATGATTCCAATACTACTAGCAATGCTGGGGCTGGAGGACATGATTGCAGTGGAACTGCAGCAACAACAACAACAACAACAACAACAGGCAGCACAGAGGCGACTCAGGAGGAGAAGGAGGGTGAGGCAGGCCCAGCATGCCCCACCAGTGCAGCCAGTGGCACCACGCAGGCAGCCCCCAATCCCTTGCATCAGAGCCAGTCCATTCAACTTAACCCCTGAGCAGATCCACATCCTGTACCGTCTGGACCGAGACACCATCACCACCATTGTGGACATGATACATGACGACATTGTCAGCCTGATTGAAACATGCACCGCCATCCCACCCCTACTGAAGGTAGTGTCTGTGCTCCGCCTCCTGGCCACAGGCACCTACCAGCACACAGTGGGGCACATGCATGGCATATCACAACCATTATTCTCACGTACGCTGAACCAAGTGCTTGATGCCCTCCTGAAGCACACAGACGACCACATTTACTTACCACGGACTGGCCAGCAGATCTCAAACACCAAAGTTGGTTTCCATTCACTGGCCGGCATCCCTGGTTGCATTGGCGCCATCCACTGCACAAATGTGGAAATGGTTGTCCCACATGCCATGGAGGTAGCGTACTGCAACCGTAAATTATACCACTCCATCAATGTGCAAATGGTATGTGACTCAAACAAGATCATCACACATTGTTGTGCCTGATTCCCCGAATCAGCCCATGATTCAATGGTCATGCGGAACTCCACAATACCACGCTACATGGGGCGACATGCAGGGCAGAGATCCTGGCTTCACCTGGCTGAGATGGGTGGGGGGAGAGATGCATACTTCACCTGGCTGAGATGGGGGCGAGAGATGCATACTTCACCTGGCTGAGATGGGGGGGGATGCATACTTCACCTGGCTGAGATGGGGGGGAGATGAATACTTCACCTGGCTGAGATGGGGGGGAGAGATGCATACTTCACCTGGCTGAGATGGGGGGGAGATGCATACTTCACCTGGTTGAGATGGGGGGGAGAGATGCATACTTCACCTGGCTGCGAGTGCCTGAGAGAATGGACCATGCTCATACCCCAAAGCAGGCCAGACCGGACCTGACACCTGACCACATAATGCAAGATGTAAGCAGCCCGACCATGTAAATGATTCAGTGTCACAACCATACCATACCCATCTACATGTGCACTGTACTCAATCAGACCGTATCCCCCGCAACACAATGCAGCTACAAGCAATTAGTATGGCCAATACACAGCACCAAATACCATCAACATAAAGGACTGTCCCCCATTACTGCGTACAAAGGAGTCACATGTGGGCCAAATACATTAATACACCACTACACTGACACAGAGGTCCAACAAAACTGCATGTCACCATTTGTTGTGCATAGTGAGATCATCATGAGGCTGACATCAACGGTGACAGGATGAAAGCATACAAATGACTGCACATCAGCAAGATCATGGAAACAACCAGCGTGGCCTAACACAGTGCATGAGCACTCACAAGGAACACGACCCCCCTGCGCCATCTAGACGATTGCACACACACCTGTCCATAAGAGGAATACACACATAGCAGTCATATTGTGTGTCTCCATTCATGCATGGAAATGTGGTTGCAATCAGGAAATAATGCATTCTATGGTGTCATTGATACAGGTCCCACATGATGTGATTACTTACACATATACATTGTTGCCCACATGCAGGTGATGCAGGCTATCCCTTGAAGAGGTGGCTCCTTACCCCAGTCCGGAACCCCCAGAACAGGCACGAGGAGGACTACAATTGTCCGCATACAGGTACCCGTGTGGTGATTGAGCAGACATTTGGCCTCTTGAAGGCATGGTTTCGCTGCCTCAGCAGGTCTGGTGGGGCACTCCTGTACCCCATGAGAAGGTCGCCAAGATCGTCATGGCATGTGTCATGCTACACAATATGTGCATCAGACGGAATGTGCCTCTGCCACCTGACGCTGAACTGCAACCACCTGACGATGAGGATGAGGAGGGTGGAGATGGGGCTGCACTTCAGGGAGGCAGTGATGCACAGGAGGGACGTGCCATGCATCAGACTCTGATTAACCAATGTTTCTAGCACACATGGACAGGGAGTGTGACATGGAGGTGGCACTCAGGGCACTGGGTGTGTCAGGGGCATGGACACTGTAGACTGTTCACCATTAAAGCACACATACACAATAAGCAATGTCCGCACATGTGAATTATGATTTCCCAAAATGTGTATTAAAGAAATATAACAAAGTGAACAAGCCCTCCACCCCACACACCCTCTCCCCCCTGCCCGCTCAACTCCCCCACACAACCTCTCACCCCTCCCCCCTCAACTCCCCCACACACCCTCTCCCCCACACATGGTGTGCAGTAGCGTGCACCATTAGTCCACATGGCACCAGTATGCCTGGCTGTACCTACAGCCCTCCCCCTCTTCCAGCAGCAGGTGCACCCCTGTCCGATCTGTGCAGGTTCCGGCCCTACCTACGCACAGGGCTTGTCCTGGTTGAGCTTGCATTGGAAGATGTCCCAGGTTGGTCTGGCAACTGTGGTGGATGCATGGCCTGCATTGCTGCCACCATTTCGGAGAGGACCTGTCGCACTGCTGCCAATTCGGCGCAAATGTCCTTCGAGGTGGTCTCGATTGCTGTCTTCAGGGATGCAGCACATTCCCTAATGTCATCCCTTGCCCGGCCACATTCCGATATATGCTGTGTGAACAGCCCTGCCAGCTCCTCCTGGCACTTCTGAATAGCCCCGATCCCCTCTTGGTTGGTTGGAACTGTGGTGGATGTGTGAGGGGTTTCCAACATGCTTTGTTCCTCATGCACAGTTGGTGTGGGGCTGGAATCACCAGGAGACAGCTCGTGCATGCTGCTGTTGTGCAAGCTGCATGGGGAGAGTTGTGGTGAATGCAGGGGGCCTGTGGCAGTAGTTGCACCATGCAGCTGGACTTCTGCCTCATCGTCTGACACCGCTGCTGTGGCAGCTGTCTCACCCACTGTGCTGCTGGCAGCCAATGCAGTGCCTTCTGCCACTGGCTCCTGGGTGCTGTTGGCTGGTGTGGGTGTTGTTGTGGGGGACGAAGTGCAGATTGGTGCTGTGGCCTCTGGGGTTTTCTTGGCCTTCTGCAGTGGTGCAGGTTGGCCTCTACCCCTTGAAGTCGAGGGGCGGTGTTCTCCCTCCTCGCCCCTGGCCTTCTTTTGTGGTGTGGCATCATCCTCCCTAGCGTCCTCGTCACTGCTGTCTGAATGCGTGCCTGTGGGGCCAATAGAGGGAGAGGGTTAGTGATGGGTCTACAGGTATCAGGCATGCATTGGGGTGGCTGCATTCATGTGGAATGGCAGTTGATTAACATTGTGGGAGTGACATACAGGTTGCTTGGCTTTTGGGTGGGTGATGCATGGAAACGTCTGGGTTGAAACACATATGGGGTGCATTATGCATCTGGCCAAGGTGATGCTGTGCACTGCCTATAGGCAGTCTTGTACATATGTGTCTGGTGGACCCTGCTCTACATCATTGCACTGTCAGTTCAGGTGGACATCATCGTGTTGGTATTAGCATTGTTTCATTTGGGACACCTACCTGCATCGGCCGATGCCGGGGCTCCTCGCTCTATGTCCCCCACTCCCTCAATTGCCTCCGCCCCTATAGTGCTGGCGCAGATCTCCTCCCATGGTTGCAACTTGAAGGGGGAGTCCGCACCTCCGCCTGTCGCCATCCCCAGGTTGCGGTTGGCAGAGAGGATGCTCCGCACGCATAAACGCAGATCGTCCCAGTGCTTACGGACATCTTTGGGAGTGCGGGGTGTGGTGCCAACGGCACTTACTTTCTGGGCAACCTCCGCCCATATCTGTTTCTTGCGCTGCACTGCAGGGCGGGACATGTCGGAGGAGAAGACAACATCTGCATGTTCCTGCAGCGTCTCCGCCAGCATGGTCAACTCCTCTCGGGAGAAGCACTCCTTGCGCAGGTGATCTGCGCTTTTTTTAACAGCTTTCGGCATGGAGAGATGCAGCAGGTAATGGTGGAGGTGTGGTAGAGTTCTGGGGGTCAGGTGGCTCCTGGTTGTGGTGGATGGCAATGGATTGTGTTCTTAAACATGGCCGCCGTGCTCTTTCACGTTCCTGTGCGATGACGTTACTTCCGATTCCGCTTACTAGCGGTGACCGCTAATAGCGGTCACCATTAATGCCGATGGCTTGGATGCCGGTGGAGCTATTTGCACTTCGAACGATGCCGGAAAGGGAGATTTTTCGCCCTTTTACAGCATGGCGGTGGGGTCATTATCGTCATGGAGCAAAGCTTGTGCCCGTGTACTCGTAATAGGCCGCTTTTAGCGGTCTATTGCCAGCATGGACACGGTAGTTGCTCCATGCCGGTAATGACCGGTACTTACCACCCAGGTCGTAATGAGGCCCATTGTCCTTCAATACAACAACAGAAGTTATATATGTAAACTTCTCTTGATCTGATAAACATTAGCACCTTTTCCACGTTTAATTTTCAACTCAACTGGTGAGCTTTCAGCCAAGCATTGGAAAAGGAATAACACATGAAAGAACATCCATTAATTCGACCATTATTGCCAGTAAGGCTGATGAGCCCTTTAACATACCAGGATAAATTGGATATGCATGGTAGAGATTGGATATGCAAGGTAAGCAGAGGAAGTGATTAAGCTACCTCACAGCACATTTTAATTAGTAAACCTTTAGCAAAATCGTGTGTGTAATGAAAATAGGGAATTATTATGCCCTTTATAAATATCATAGTGTCTTTACTATATTTGGAGTTGATGGCCATCGATAGCCGTCGACACATGCCCTAAAACAATGCTGAAACAAAGGATCAGTTTTATCTTACAGAATCTCTTTGAAGTCAACAAACAAAACAAACACATGCTCGATGTAGCAGAGCAGATGGCCATGCACACATCGACCTATTGATAATAGGTGGCATCCAACATGAAACTGATATGGTCTTTGTGACAAAATTAATACTGCTCCGCCGGAATGCAGTGATGAGTAGCGGCTAAACTGCCTACTCAACTCCACACTGCTACTAAACCAGCAGTGATGCCGATGATAAAGGTGAAACAGGCTTTGTTTGGTAATGTGGGCCAAGGGCAGGCTTTATTATTCAGGAGTGGTCTGAGCTGATAACAATAGCATTCCACATAGTGCAAGTACAAGGTTTCCAAAAATAAAATAATCCCCAAACAAGGCGCTATGAAGCTATAGAAAATATAATAAAACAATAATTACAAACAAAAGAGCTAAACCACTAAAAATAAACATGTAAAACAAACACACAGAAAGAAGATCATTGATGTGAAAGGGCACTTTGGTTGATTATAATTATATGTTTTCTTTTATAATGCACTTAACACCAAAGATTGGTTTCTATGACCAGGATTGTGATTCGAACCTGTGTTCTACTGTGTTGTCTTGCTTCACAAGACAAATGCATTGCCCCTGCTCTAAAGCAGGGCTTCATAGGCCAGGTACCCGGCAACAATGTCAATAGTTCAAGGATATTTTCTTTGAAAGCCATGCAATGGGGGCTTAAAAGACACTATGGTTGTGCAAAGTTTCTAGGCACATTTGATGCAGTTGTTGCCAATGTCGAAATGCTCGATTCGATGAGATGCCACTGGCAGTCAGCATTGACTTGGTTCAAAGGTATGGGCTCCCGTTGGGACAAGTTGGAGTTTGAAATGGTCAAGAGCATAGCTTCAAAGGCTTTGGGCCGGCAGTGGTATTGGTGGCAAAATGATGGGTCCATTGATACAATTCAGCATTTGATAAATGCAAGATGATTGTTTCGAGCAGACACTGCAGAGTTTGAGTCAGTTCCTCCTATGCACGCAACAAGTCATTATAAATCAGTCCACTTCAATGGGTCGAACTGACTTCTGGATATCTCAAAGTGCAGCAAGTAGCTTGAAGTTGCCAATAATAGCACCACATGTCCTTTGGCAGCCTTAAATGTGTTGAACAAAGTTGAGGCATCTCGAAGATGTTTCACGCTAACTAAATATAAATTCAAGCTTCTTTTGGACCTGGAGGTTGCCAGGAGGCCCTATCTAGGATCCACAGGAATGATGAGTTATTCAGGTCTTCACTTGCACTCCAGCAAATTGCCTAGCATCCAGGGTCATCTAAAGCTATTTTGGGGCCCAGTGAACAGAAGCCTTTGGGTGACCACCGAAACCAAAGAAATGAAGGGATACAGGGCCCCATCACGAATTGGGCTGTAGCACGTAAATGTGGCGGTAACGCTATTACCGCTGCATTTAAGGGCTGGCACAATCATGAGTTAGGCGCCAAATGGGCTGTTTTACCAACAGCTTTTTTCTGGAGGTGAAAACCACATTTAGCGCCCTGTTTTCAGCTGTATTACCGGCAGCTGTATTAGCATGCAGTATTAGCCCCAAAAATGTCCCATTGGATCTAATGGACCCAATGGAGAATGGGTATTTACCATTAGCG
The DNA here is from genome assembly GCF_040938575.1 of Ambystoma mexicanum. Taxonomy (NCBI): domain Eukaryota; kingdom Metazoa; phylum Chordata; class Amphibia; order Caudata; family Ambystomatidae; genus Ambystoma; species Ambystoma mexicanum. The sequence continues at coordinate 1,364,252,123 of NC_090931.1, read as the reverse complement.
CCCAACCAGTGATCCACCGGCAATACCACCAGACCGGTGGGCGCTAAGGCTATTACAGTTGGGCAGTATTTCAGCCGGGATACTGCCCAACTCGTGATAAGGCCCACAGACTTTCTGGTCATGTCCTCCTACCCGTCAAGATGATCTCAACCCATAGCTTGATATGCTGCCCCACAGTAATCACCATAAATGTGTAGGGGTACTCCCTTCCAGACCCTTTACACTCTTCAGACTTGCTGGAATCAGTATAATAAACAAGTGGCATTTCAAGGGCAACATTAGCTGTCCACAACAAAGGTCCTGGAAACATTTTAAAAATAGCAGTAATGAGGAAGATGTAGTCTTAGATACAAGACACAGATCAGTAGCTGTATGAAGACTGTACACATTCCTCAGCATAGGCAGATGACTCATATTATCACTCTTACGGAAATTAAAAGTGTTCAAGCATGGAGACAGATTGGAAGCAATACGTTATGTTATGTTATGTTATTTTGCATTTATATAGCGCCTTATGTACCATTGGTATGGTCTGAAGGCGCTGGTAAGTTGAATGCCCTTGGGAACCGAAGTTCGGGTCAGTAGAGAGAGTAGAGAGAGTCCAAAGGTGCGTGTGCGCACCAGGAATGTGTGCAGCTGGTGCGGAATTCGTGTAGTAGCTGCTTCTTAGCGGTAGGTGTGGTGGTTGAGAGATCAGGAATATGTGTTTGCTCTGGCAGGATTTATCCATACCGAGTGTGGCTGCGTTAGGCCCGAGGAGAACACCAGTGATGGGGAGTGAGCGGGAGATGTTGATATGAGAACAGTTATACCGAATGTATCTCTGTGTTCTAGTTGAGTGGTGGTGTAAAGAAGAGAGTAAGCGTGGGGTGTGGTATGATATATGCTCTTTCAAATGTTCCCTGCATTCCAAAGCATATTATGTACGTTACGCAATTCTATGCGATCAAGTCCATTCTATGCACTTTTATTCATTTCAGGCGTTCAAGATTGCCCTACACACTCCGGTCTGCTCGACACACTCACGCACTCTAGTCCACCTTGCGTGCTGTAGTCTATCCCTCGTTCTCCAGTGTGCCCTATGCATGCACTCCTGTATTCCATACGCATGCGCTCCTGTCTGCCTACGCACTCATCCGCTCTGTACACTCATCCGCTCTGTACATTCATCCGCTCTGTACGCTCATCCGCTCTGTACGCTCATCTGATCTACACGCTCATTCGATCTACATGCTCATCCGCTCAACATACTACTCATCCGCTCTACGTACTACTCATCCGCTCTACGTACTCATCCGTTCAACACACTCATCTGCTCTACATACCCATCCACTCATCCGTTCCATGCATTCATCCGCTCCACACACTCATCCGCTCCACACACTCGTCCGCTCTACACACTTGTCCAATCTACACATTCGTCCAATCTACACACTTGTCCAATCTACACATTCATCCAATCTACACACTCGTCCAATCTACACACTCATCTAATCTACACACTCATCCGGTCCACACACTCATCGGCTCAACATACTATTCGTCCGTTCGACATACTACTCATCCGCTCTACGTACTCATCCGTTCCACACACTCATCCGCTCTACGTATTTATCCGCTCCACACACTCATCCGCTCCACACACTCCTCCGCTCCACACATTCATCTGCTCCACACATTCATCCGCTCCACCCACTCACCCGCTCCACACACTCATCCGTTCTGCGTACTCATCCACTCTACGTACTCGTCCGCTCTACGTACTCATCCGCTCTACGTACTCATCCGCTCTTCGTACTCATCCGCGCTACCTACTCATCTGCTTTACACACTCATCCGCTCTACACACTCATCCGCTCTACACACTCATCCGCTCTATTTACTCATCCGCTCTCCACACTCATCCGCTCTCCACACTCATCCGTTCCCCACGATCAGCAGCTCCCACACTCAGCCGCTCCCCACATTCAGCCGCTCCCCACCCTCAGCCGCTCTCCACACTCAGCCACTCTCCATACTCAGTCACTCCACACACTCATCCGCTCCCCACAGTCATCCGCTCTACACATTCATCTGCTCTCCGCACTCGTCCACTCTACACACTCATCCACTCTCCACACTCATCTGCTCTCTACACTCATCCGCTCTCCACACTCATCCGCTCTCCACACTCATCCGCTTTACACACTCATCCGCTCTGCACACTCATCCGCTCAGCACACTCATCTGTTCTACACACTCATCCTCTCTACATGCTCATTCGCTCTTACACACTCATCCGGTCTAAACGTTCATCCGGTCTATACATTCGTCCGTTCAGTATAGTCATCAGTTCTATGCACTCCTGCATTCTATTTGCTTCTCTGTATTTACGTATTCTTCAACTCTACACGTACTCATCAACTCTACATGCTTGTCCGCTCTACACACCCAACCACTCTGCACACTCATTGGTTTAGGATGTTCATCTATTCTATACACTCATCCGATCTCCATACTCATTTGATCTATCTAGTCGTCTGTTCTTCCACTCATGCACTCTTCCACTTAGTGCATTCATCTGTTCTATACGCTTCATCCATTCTAACTATTTCATCCACACTATTCACTTTGTTCCCTCCTCATTCATTATGTCCATTTCATCAGTTTAGATCTCCTTACTTTCCCAATGATTTATTCATATTATCCACTTCACTGTTTTGATCTACATTACTCGTTTAGTTCTGTTTGTCTTTCTAGTTCACATTCGAGTTTATTAGCTGTCAATTTCTCGCATCAGGTAGTTTGTTGGGTCGGTGTCATTGTGATGCTGTTAGTTTGGAAAACCGGTTGGTTTTAGGGGAAGAGCCAGGTTTTCAGTAGTTTGCGGAAGGACGCTAAATCCTCAGTTAGGCGGATGTGGGGTGGGAGCGAGTTCCACAGGGTTGGGGCCAGGGCTGAGAATGATGATCCGCCTAACCTGACTGAGTTTGTTTTAGGAATTACTAGGAGGCTGGCTGAGCTTGATCTTAGGGCACGAGTGGGATGATAAGGTATTAGGTTGTCTTGAAGATATCGAGGTCCAGTTTTATGCAGTGCTCGATGGGAGAGGCATAAGGTTTTGAAAGCCACCCTACAAGCTACAGGAAGTCAGTGCAGTGTCTTAAGGGCTGGGTAGATATGGCCTCTTGGACCGAGCGCAAGTAGCGTTTTGGCCGTTGCGTTTTGTGCCCTTTGGAGTTTATTCAGTTGGTAGGCGTGGATTCCGAGATATAGGGGGTTTGCGTAGTCCAGTCTTGATATAACAATTGATTGGACTGCGGAGAGTCTGTTGGGAAATGAGAGATATGGAAAGATGCGCCTAAGGGTTTTAAGGTGGTAGTGGCAGGACTTTGAGACATTGTTGACTTGACGCGAGAGTGTGAGGTCAGAGTCCAGGGTGCATCCAAGATTTTTCACTGAGTTGGAGGGTGTCGGTGAGTTGCCCATGGCGGGTGGCCAGGATAGTGGGTGCGGAAGAAGAACAGAGTTTCCGCAAACCATGATTTCCATTTTGGAGGGGTTTAACAAGAGGTGGCTTTGGGTCATCCAGAGTTCTATGTTAAGGAGGCAGGATGCCAGGTCCGGTCGGGAGTAAGGTTTCGAGTTCAGGAGTTTTAGAATTAGTTGAGTGTCGTCGGCGTAGTTGTAACACAGGATGTTGTGTGAACGAATTATTGGTGGGAGGGTGATCAGGTAGAGATTGAACAGGAGGGCGGATAGACATGCTCCTTGTGGGACTCCCGTGTCGACTGGTCGGGATTGGGAGGTATAGCTGGAGAGTATCGTTATCTGGTGCCTGTCTTTGAGGATTGAAGCTATCCATTTAAGAGCGGTCCCACGAATTCCTCGGGAGTGGAGGCGGTCTAGGAGGATTGAGTGATTGATCGTGTCAAAGACGGCCGATAGGTTAAAAAGGATTAGTGCAGCGCATCCCGCAGAGTCTGCCGTCATTTTAAGGTCATCCCAGATCGAGGTTAGGGTGGTTTCAGTTCCGTGACATGTTCTGAAACCTGATTGGGCGGGGTCTAGAGATTGTTGGCTTTGACAAAGGCATTTAGTTGAGAGAAGGCGGTTCGGTCAATGAGTTTTGCAAGGAACCTGGTGTTTGAGATGGGGCGGTAGTTTTTGGGCTCGAGAGGGTCGAGCGAAGGTTTTTTCATTAGAGGTTTGATGTGCAACATTTGCATGCGTCAGGAAAGATACCGGAAGAAAGGGAGGCATTTATGATAGATCTTGCGTGTTCTCCTGCACAGGTGGAAGCGAAAATTTCTTCAAGGGTTGTGGCTGGGCAAGGGTCCAGTGGTGATCCAGATGGTTTGCGGGCAAATAGAAGTTTGAGAAATTGTTCTGGTGATATTGGACTAAAGGATTCGAACATTGGTTGCGTAGAGGTCGCACTGATGGGCTGGCCGGTACGGGCGGAGGATTGCCTGGAGGATGTAAGAGAGCCAGTTTGGTGGTTAGAGTTTTTGTCCTTTTGATAGCCGTGGTGTAAAAGTGGAGGGAGAGTGAGTCACACAGTGATTGTGACAGGGTCGGGACGGTTGTGGTACAAGCTGGATTGATGAATTCGGAGATGATGTTGTGGAGTTCTTTGCTTGGGTTTTTGCAGGTTAGGATTCGGGTGTTGTAGTGGGCTTTTTTTGCTTTCCGGATTTCCCCTTGTACCTATACAGGTGTTGGGCCAAGGTGGCCCTGCTCTCGTAGGTTTTGTCTTTCTGCCATTTGCGTTCTAGGTATTTGTATTGTCGTTTACTGGTCTTCAACTCAGGAGTGAACCATCTGGGGAAAAGGCCACGGCGGGTTGATGGTTTGCACGGGGGGGTGAGCTGCATCAGAGATGCGTTGAGCCATGAATCAAAGGCCTCAGGGGTTAGTTGGTTGTTGAGACGGCAGGTAGGTGGTGGAGACTGGAGGAGTGCCTCGGCTAGGTCCGGGGTGATTATTAGTTTTTTCCTGCATTTGCGTAGATTCGGAGGTTCAGATACGAGTACGGGAAGGGGGTCGGGTGAGCGGATGGCGAACGAGAGAATGAAGTGATTGGACCAGATGATAGGGGTCGGGGGCTTTAAATGAATCAGGGTGTTGGAGCTAAAGATGGGATCAAGAGTGTGTCCTTTATAGTGAGTCGGGCCGTTTATGTGGGGTTGGAGATTAATTGCATCTAAACCGTCCACCAGGGAGTGTGTCACAGGTTTGGTGGGGATGTCGAGCCATATGTTGAAGTCTCCAAGAAGGGTGAGGTTGGGATGGTTTAGTTGGAGGGTGGCGATAGAATCGCAGAGGTTGTTTGCGAATTGTCTATCATAGAGAGGGGGCTTGTAGATTATTAGGAAGCTGTGTGAGAGCGACGGGGAGAGGGATAGTTTAACGAGGAGAGATTCGCAAGACGGAATGGAGGGTTGGTTGTCGATGATTGAGGCGCGGAAGAGAGACTTGAAGACGAATGCTACCCCCCCTCCTCTGGACGGACGGTTCAGTGGGGTGAGGGAGTAGTCAGGGGGAAAGGCTTCATTAGCGATTGGGCCGAAGTCGTCAGAGAACCAGGTTTCAGTGATGAAAACTAGGTCCGGTTTGACAGAGGCGAGGAGGACAAAGATGCATTGTCTGTTTTCTGCTACGGATCGGGCGTTAAATAGGATACAGTTCACATCGGCAGGCAAGGTTGGTCTCAGTGCTGGAGCGGGATTGGGCAGTGGCGGAGAGAGTGGAGGGAGAGGAGTAGGGTGGGTGATGCTAGATGGGAATAGTGGGCGAGCAGAACATTTGGCTGGCTTCGGGTGGGGTTGGGTGGCTGCGTGTGATAGGATGATCGGGTTTGGGTTGGGGGATTTGAAGGTGGGGTGTGGGCGGTTAGGAGTTTCAGTTGCAGTTGATGAGAAATCGAGGGAGAGGGGTTTCAGGAAGGAAGAAGCCACGGGGGAAGGAGGATATTGCGGGAATGAGGTGGTGGGTCGAGACAGGGGAGGTGAGGAGTGCTGAGAGATTGAGGGGGACCAGGAACGTTTCCTCTTTAGTTTCTTTGTTGCGATTGGTGTGTGGGAGAGGGTAGGTGGGTCAGAGGGGGAGAGGGAAGCAACTTTGTTTCTTGCTAGGGCTAGCCGTGCAGTTTTTAAGGAGGGGAAAGGGTGCGGTCGGGGGGAAGGTTGCAGGGGTATGAGGGCAAGGTGGGGGGTGGGTGATTGCAGGGCGGGGTGTGCCAGGTATGATAGTGAGGGGAGCGGGCATGGTTATCGCTGGCAGGTCAGAGGTGGGGTTCAGGGGAGGAGTGGTCTTAGAGTGAATGGCTCACCATCGTGCCCCCCTGGCTTAGTGTTTGGAGAGGGGAATGGCAGGGAGTGCAAAGGAGCGGGGGTTGATTTAGGAAGGGGGGACGGAAGGGAAGGCAGATCGGAGAGAGGGGGTGGTCCACAGGGGTCGTTTCTGACAGTCTCTGGTGGAGTGGCTGCACTCATGTTTGGTGCGAGCTTTTAGGTTGATTTAGGAGGGCTTTCTGATTGTAGTTCTAAGTTCAGCGGTGGCATGCTTTTAGGCACACTTCCAAGTTCAAATAGGAAAGAGAGCCATACCATTGCATAAAATATTAGATATAAATTAGAAGTTAGCAGAAAGGCATGCATGCTAACACGGACTGAAATTAGAAGAGAGCTATGATTTTCAAGTATATTAATATTAGTCACTCAAGAAACAAATGCCTCTATGGTGTGCAATATATCACTGCAACTATTATTACACATGTATTGTTTATTTGTTGCGTTATGATTTCAAATAAGTCTTTCACACATTATATACAAATAGATTATTATACTTGAAACAGAATTGTACCTGGTAAACCATGAGTGAGACTTTTGTGAAGAGCATACCTTGAGAACTAATTCACTTTTAAGGGCTGAGAATTTTAAAAATGCTAGCGAATGACAATTTTGACAGGTTAGTCACCATGAGATTAAATGATTTGCCCATGAACACATGCGTTGGTTAGGATGTGACGCTGTGATTTGAACCAATGTACAATTTCTGCACTTGACATATTGTTGAGCAAGGTGACATTATTTTTCAATGTGTGACTTTCATGAACAAAAATAATGCTCTTTTTTATAGAACTGATTTGGAAAGAAGATACATAATAACTCTACGTTAGAATATTTAAAAACAATATGTTATAAAAGCATGTTTTGCAAAGGGAGAATCATTCTGGCTTCATTTTTTCTGTGAATGTTATTCATGATGTGCAGAAGTACCCTTGAAATTGTATTGAAAAAAACAATTTATTCTGACAAATAAGCACAAAATATTCTCGCCAGAGGCCTCTGACCTTTGGTCTACTCTCTTATGTCTTTGACCCATTCAAAGACAGAGTGGCCCCTTCACTCAAATGGCCTACTTAATACGAAAGACCAGGCAGTAGGCCCAACAATAGCACCAGTATGTGTGAAGGCAAACCTTCTCACGGAAGGCAGCATAATACTAGACCGTGAAATAAGGTATGTGTGAAGGCAAACCTTCTCACGGAAGGCAGCATAATACTAGACCGTGAAATAAGATGATTTGTTCAGGATCACTGTTTCATCTGCTGATAAATCCAGGACATGAGCCTTAACAGGTTAGTTGCACAGTCTTGAATTTGGCTAACGATTTACCTCTACCAACAAGCAATGTATGCTCTGTAATGGGGGTGGATGGTAATTTTTACAAGCCTCGTTTGGAGCAAGCAAGATCTAATTATGCGTCATGCTGATACTATGCTTTTTTTTAATAGCAAGAGCATCCTGGTGCATTTACATTGTGTTATAGCGCAGTAGATGTTACTAATACAAACATATATCGACACATGCAAGTTTATCAATCTCTGGGAAGGGTTAGTATGGTGGAATGTGGTATTGTAATCTGTCCTATGAACGCAACTCTCTGTAATAACTTATTACCACACTGGGCTGTCTTCTGAAAAATCGTGGCACTCAAATGTAGCAATGTGCATTTCAAGTTTCAGGGTTCCACATGATCAATGTATTCCCCATGGAAGGGTGAGAATGCTACAGGAGTTGTGCTATATTGAATGGACTAACTGGATGGATGTGCATTTAATTGTGTGCTCATTTCAGAAATGCACAGGTCACCTTATTCTCAAATGTGAGCTGCGCATTTCAGGAGTGGCTGAACGGCCGCACAAAGAGGCACTGCCCAGCTCCCACACCTAGAGCTTTCCAATGTAAAATACAGTAACACATACAAATGCAACGTTTCCATGTATGAAATGCAAGTTAACACTGCTGCCATCCCACTGCAAAGGAAATACATGAAGGGTTCAGAAATCAACATTTCATTCATTGTGCCTTCTCTGCACCTAGCCCATACAGGTGCATAGGATGGTCATTCATTTTCTTAGCCCATACAGGTGCATAGGATGGTCATTCATTTTCTTAGCCCATACAGGTGCATAGGATGGTCATTCATTTTCTTAGCCCATACAGGTGCATAGGATGGTCATTCATTTTCTTAGCCCATACAGGTGCATGGGATGGTCATTCATTTTCTTTAGCATTTGAAAGCACATCCGTTTGTGGATTTGGGATGCACATTGAAATGCTCAAAAATGCCACCTTATCTGTGTGAATGATCAAGGGCACTGAACAGGTCCATATGAATGTGTGCATCTGGGAAGTACACATTCAGAGGCCCTTTGTGGATTTGGGTGCACCTGTTTTTGGTGCAAGTTATGAGATGTGGTGGCACATTTCATCACTTGCGCCAAAAAGAGTTCTGAGAATCTAGCCCATTATGTGTACTGCAGTGAACACATACATTTTTACAGGATTACATTATCAGAACAGAATGTACTTGTGAACAGCATTAGCAGGTTTAGATCTTCAGCAGCACACCATAACACATTCTGACATCTTTTGTAAAAGAAATGGGCATTGACTTTTTTGAATCAGGCACTCAGTTAGGGGCCCGGGACAAGAGCATCTCTTTTGCCTTCACATAATAATGTTGATCCTGGTGCCTGCTTGGGGCCCTTCACCTCGAGTGAACAGGGCCCTGGTTCCTCTGAAGCCCTCAGAGGGACTGTTGTCCACAGTAGTTACCCCTACTGTTCCCTCCTTGTAAGGGACAGAGCTCTTGTCTGCTTTGGATGCCTTCTGTCTTAAAAACTCTGGCAGAGGGCTTGGGAGTTGGATGTACTCTAACAGAGGTCCATTGAATCTGTATTCTTCTCCAAAGATGAAATTCAAGAAGAAAGGAGTGTCCCCTTCCATATGAAAGTAACATGTCACAGGAGATTGGTCCAAAACAAGCCTGTTGTAAGGAGTGCAGGATGTTTTAGCAAGTAGTCTTTTCTAACTGAAATCACAGCCACAGTGCGTGGGGAGACAGGATAATGTAGAGAGCTCAAACAGAAAACAAAATGGTTTAAAAAAAAGGTGACCGCACAGACCTTAAATCATTCAGACCTATAGCTTTGTTGGACACTCCGGGTAAGATGTTTACTAGACTAATGTTGATTTCATTAAATCAATGGTTAGATGATAAAGACATCCAGGACCCCTTTCAAAACTGGTTTCTCCAAGGTCTAGGAACAGCAGTAAACATAATCACCCTAACTAGCATCATACATCATGCTCGACATCAAAAACAAGCAATATACATTGCATACATAGATTTTAAAATGGCATTTGATGCTGTTCCTTGAGAACTCTTATACAAGAAACTTGCGGATCTTCAGTGTCCCTGGGCAATTCTTAAATGGGTGATTGCCTTACATTCAGACACCACAATCCAGATAAGATTAAACAACGATGGCCTGTTAACGGATGTGATACAAACAGACCGAGGCCTGAAGCAAGGCTGTTTATTGGCCTCAGCGTTGTTTAATTTTTTTATTTCGGACGTGGGTCATGCATTCGAGGGCCTGATCACAGATTCCCCAAGGCTCATAGGGGTACAGGTACAATAGTTACTCTACGCTGATGACATGGGCTTAGTGTCCCAAACACCAAAGGGCCTACGTACCTTGCTACAAGCATTAGATCAATATGCACAGAGGAACTGCATAACAATCAACATCACTAAATCAAAAGTAATGCAGTTTGGGTCAGTCAAACAAAGGAAGGCTCCTCTATCTTGGCCCCAACAAAGGTTAAAACTTTCATCAGTACCATCATATACCTATTTGGGCATCTGTTTCTTCAATCAGTGAATGATATTAGTCATCATCATCAACTTGCCCAGAAATTGTGAACAGCTGTGTCTCAAGCCAACATGATTAAGGCAACATTTTGCAGATTCTCCATACTGCCCCTAATAACCTATTATAAACAAAAAGCTACTCCTATTCTGACTTATGGCTGTGAAGCTAAACAATGCCAGCCGTACAATTTCTGGGCCCTGAAAGAAGGAGACTTTTTGAAACAGGTTTTGGGGTTGCCAATGTCTGAGTCAACACCTATCATAAAACATGAGCTGGGGTTGCTCTCTCTTCATACCATGGCAAAATTGAAGCTTTGCTCGCTTTAGCGCAAATCCATTTTAAGAGAAACAACAACAGGTCTATTGAAGATTATCTCTGGTTATCTAAAAAACTCTACTGATCCATTTCCCAGGAGTTGGCATCAAAGAGCGCAGAAGGTCCTTGACGGATCAAATATCTCTATAGAATAATTACTAGAAAATCACAATAAAGCGTAATTGAAATTATGTAGTCATTATTGGATTAAAACTCGAGCTGCATGTTTTGGCTAATAAAAATTCTGTGAAAATATGTTTGATTTAAAGCATTATAATATCACAGAAAGTTATCTAGTCAAATTTCCCAATTCACGACTGCGAGATGACTTTCTGCGCTTCAGACTCAACCTTTGGGCTACCAGAGAAATTCTAAGCAGAAGAAAACTGATTGATCCCAACGATGCTCAATGCCGATTTTGTCATACTGTTACCGAATCACTCAAACATCTATGCACAGAATGTATCATGACAAGTGTACAAAGAATCTTGCACCTTAAACCCCTGTTTGAAGGTCAATGTATCATGACAAGTGACAATTTGTGGCTTCTGCTTTTTCACACAACAAAGAAAGCTGTGAGGTATGCAATACTTAACTTGTTATACCATCTAGGCCTGAAAGGGAAAAAGTGTTGAATTTAATACATTGGGAATAATACCTGGGAAGCAAGATTGCAAGAGGACAATTGATCAAACTTGTAACTAACAACATTGTTTTTATTTTATAGTTTTTTAAACTGGAATGGGAATTTTCTCTTTTTATGTAATTGATGGAAATGGATGTAATGAATTTCTTTCTTTTTTTGTCTTTTAATGTATCAGATGAAAATTAATATAATGTATTTTCTTTTGTAAATGTTGAAAGGTCATGATTATTCATGACCAAACCAACTGACCTTAAAACAACAAAAAAAAGAAAATGGTCTAAAACCTCTCTAGCCCACCTCTTCCATCTGACTATTTTAACTCCATTCTTGCTCGTGTCTGCTGACATCAACGGGATTCCAGAGGTCAGCAACCAGGTGTTAGTATAGCTTTATTATATCAGCACTGCATTTGGAGCACCAACTCCCAGGACATATTCCTGTGAAGGTTCCTGTGCACTAGGAGTAAGGAGTTGCACTTCCTGCAGGAAAATAAATACATAGCAGCCTGGCCAATGTCCCACATGGCAGATGTGGAGAAAATCAGACCATGCGCTAATACACACAAATGCTGTGATAGCTCAGCCCTTCTCAAAGAGCTGGCACTAGTGTGATATCAAACTACTGTTGCTCTACAACTGTGTGATCCTATCTGCCACAATGCAACAAATAGGTCTGATCTATATTTATATTTTCACATGTCTCCATGCTGTGCAGATTACACAATTATTCATATTTAAGCTGTCAGAATGGCACATGTGTCCTCTGAAGCTGCCCTGTGCCAGTGCAGGGCTGTTGATGAGGGAACCAGGAAACTGTCTCAGCAAAGGAACAATCATTCTGTCATGAATCATTGATAAAAGGGGGTGTCTGGGCAGCAGACCTCCCTTTCAGAAACATAATTGCCTGAATCATTTTATATAATAAACATCACAATGTTTGATTTATCCTGCCCTCACCAGATTGCATTATGTCACAGTCATGTAAGGTACAGTTATTGTCATACCCTCTGTAGCACAATGGGATTCTGACAGCACACTTCTCCAGTTCCCACATGCGATTCCCAATATGACATGGTCAGCTCAGAATAATATGCAACGTGTTAGTGTTATTGTGTCTCTTTTACACTGTTGCTTAAACTTTCTTGAAAACCAATGACGCAACCTCGACCACTATGTCATATAACAGATATTCATATGGTTGTGGATCTGCCATTAACATTCTTTAACATGCTAGCCACCCATTTCGTCTTCTGACAATATGTTCGGTGATAGAAATATTACTGGTATCAATTTCCACTAGGCCATCAAACCGTATTCTCCTTTGCCAAGGAATGCTGATGTCTTCATTGCTGCAGGCTTTGCTATCATCCTTAGCTGTGTGGCTTTCAGCTAGCATTTCACTATGGGCCATAGGGCTGGGTGGGCCTACTCATGCCATTCTGCTGGCTGAGCAGAAAACCCTATGGCTGCATTCAGGGGACTCAAGAGTTCTCACAGGTATTGCTAGCATCCCAAAAAAGCACTGAACTGGCTTTGGTAGCTCAGGTTTCCCTTTGCCGTGGTCAATCTGTTTAAGCAAATCTCTTTGGTGGCCATGTTAATTGTCTTCTCATTTTAACATATTCGGTTTGTTTCTTTTTTTAAGCTATATGACAAGCTTTAAAAATCACAGGCTTAAAATGTGTGCTTTAAATGAGATTTGTTGGACTAGAGGCGATTGGTGGTATTAATTTGCCAGTTTATTAGTTTTTAGTGTATTATGATACCTAGCCCCATTTTGAAAGTGTATGTGTTTATTAGTGCCACTTGCTCATCTTTCCATTTTCACCCTTGCTTTCCATCATAGAAAGTAAAAGACATTTTTACACATACCTTCTGTCATAGAAGTTAAGGAAAACAGCAAGAACGTTTACAATGAACACAATTACTTGCCAGCAAACAAAGTAAAAAAGACACTGAACGGTGCGTAGGATCGCTCTTCCTTTGTACCAAGTTTCAAAAATCTAAAATACTCTTTTCCCTTTTGCACTACTTACCTCATTTAGTTGTAATGTTGTCATAGTAGGACTTGTGCCATTTAACCCACACAAAACTATTCCCTCTTCTATTCTTAATTATTTGTTTAAAACCTAAAATAAATCCCATTTTTGTACGAACCAGAGAAGCAGTCCTGTGTTTTTGTATCCTGTAGTTGAGTGTTTGAGAATGATTTCTAATTGCCTATTTTAGTGTGCACATATGAACACATGTGTGCGCCCTCAGGGAGCGAGGAGGTTAATCGTATGTTAAGCTAATGTTAGATCGTGGAAGAGAATGGCGTGCCTCTTGTGGTTGTGGAACCTGAAAGTGCCAGATGAACATATACATAGCAGGTATTTTTTGAGGTGGGCGTTTTATCGGGGCATGGCTTAGAACGGGCAGAGAAGGCAGGGCTGGTAAGCGACTGTTAGCCAATGATACAAGAAGAAGGGGAGGGAGAAAAGGAGGCAGAAGAGCAATGGTACCCAGAGTCGGCCATTCAGGCAGTCCATGGCCCAGAGGTAGAGTAAGGAGCAGATGAGGTGCAGGAGGTGACTGGGAGATCCCAGTTGCCTAATGGTAGAGGTGGGTTTTGTAGCTAAGAAGCACTATAGCCTTTCCAGAAAATTCCTAAATCAGCGTTTAAGTCAGAAAGGAGCTTGTGTAAACGTCATTAGAGGATGAACGAGAGATGTGGGAGGGATATATGACAAAGGAGATGGGGGATGTTGTGGTTCTGATGAAGAGAAAGATGGTCCTGAAGTAGAAGGCTCAGGAAGAGAAAGAAACTAAGGCCTCTGCACTTGCTCTTACTCTTGCAAAGGGGCAAAGACAGGAACAGTTGTTATTTGTCATATTTCCTGCAGAACAGGGGCTATCAGAGTCTCTAGACAGTGCCCACCTCATCATGTGCACTGGACTATTTTAACTTACTGGTGTGGCTCACTTAGAATGGTGTCGAAAGGGATTCTGTTATGCAACCTATGCAAGAAGCCAGGCTAGCATAGCATAAAAAGGAGATCTTACAGGACACATTCTACCACCCTGCACCCAGCTCACATAGTAGCCAAAGGAATTTAATAAGTGCCTCAAACTCTACTGGCAAATGCCATTTTGCTCAATTTTCATGAACTTGCATATGTCTTCTGTGTGTTGCACCTGCACTGTTTAGCAGTTTAGAAGTGAGTGTGGGGTCCTTGTACTGTCTTCTCTTACATGAATTTTCCTTTTCCTCAAACATCTTACCAGCTTGTGTAAATGTTGTCATTGCATAAGCAGAATTCAGTCAAAAACCAATGTACTTCAGAGGAACAGCCCAACAGTCTCTCTCCTGCTTGCTCTCTTCTGTAGGGTGAGCAACTGTTAATGGTAAATTCCCTTGCTCGAGGAAACCCCCCTATAGGCAATAGTTCACACAGTGTGCATATGCTAATCCCGGACAGCCCCTTACCTACATTTGGAAGGAAATCCTGTAAAATGTTGATGAATAAAGCATGGCTGTTTTTACCTTGGTTGCATCATTTAGCTGTGGTATAAGCATGGGCATCCCGCTGAGGCCCTTAGCTGGCAAGGGGCCAGCAAAATGGCTACATCAAGACTTGAAACTATGAGGAAAGTAAATCATACCCCAAACCGTCACTGAGAACGCACTGCTCTTCACTATCCTGCAGCCGCCCCACCCTTCCCCATTTTGTAGACTGAAGTGTGCCACATTGTTTGAGGAATCCACACTCAACCTTCGGTCTTTTTCCTTGTTTCATCCTGAATATCCATTGCAAGGTTTCAGCAGCACTCTGATACGAGAGTGCTGCTCCTGCATCAAAACTTCTTGAGTTGTGACTGTTGGTGGGGGGTTAATTTTGGACTTGTGGGAGACAGCAACATAGACCATTAGGTGAAACAAACAGGGATTTTTACCTTGGCTCGACCGATTATAGATGCGTAGAACGCTCGTTGAAATTTGCCTGAATTCCCCCGCCCTGCTTCTATGTGCTATGCCCTAAACAGTCAAACGTCCCAGCATGCCACTAAGAAAATCACCTGAGCATGACAAACTGAGGTTTGAGGCACCCAATCAACATACTGAGAAAGGTAAAATAGTTAACTGTAGTACGTAACTAGAGTCCACAGATTTCAAGAGTCCTTGCCTCCCATAACCTTTATCAGGTAGTTCATGGTAACGTCTTAATTTCCACATTGCCCCTTTCCCACATATGGCACCTCGCAGATGCTTGTTTTCTTCATCACAGGGTAAAATGTATTCATTTGAGATTGAGACAGAGAGAGACAAAGAAGAGAGAGAGAGAGGTGGCATTGAATGTTAGACAGATACATAACCTGTCTGCAAAAGTCCAGGACTACTACCTCTTCCTCTGACTGACCACTGCCCCTAAAGCATCTCCTACCTGCATACACTACAAGCACAAACCCCTCATGAATGGCCACCACAGGCCCCACCATTTACACATCAATTCTACCTAATCCCCAGATAAGCTCTCTCTGATAATCAACAGGTTTGTTTGTGCGTTCAGCACAAATTTCACTTTCCCACTCCTCACCTGAGATCTCTGATGGGTCTTCCAAAGAAGTCTGTTTCTTCTTTCCTTTTCTTGATTTGGATGTTTCCTTTTTACCTTTCTTTTGGAAGAGATAATGACGGGCTCCCCCGGAGGCCACCTTGCCTTACGTGCAGTATGCCCGGCAGAGGGGACTCCAGGGAGCCCGCCTCAGTCCAGGGAAAAGCTGAGGCTAAAAAACCCTGGGCAAAAAAAAAACTCTTGAAATGACGGACTGTATCTTAACAACTGACAATATGCAGATTGCAGTCCCTTTAAATAGGTTCTTGTCAGTTGACAAGAAATTATGGACTGTTGCAAGATACCTGGTGAAGTTTCTGGACTGAAAAATTTGGAAAAATGTCCTAAGAACTCGCTTAAAACTCGTCCAAACTGGAGAGGTTCTTGTAAAAAGGGGGCAAAAAGGGGGGTTTAACTCATAAATTCTGTGATATATCCATAAATCCTGAAAACCCCTCCTTGAAACATCTTTTGCTAGAATGTGAAGGTATCAAGATTGACCTTATTTGGCAGATTCACGGCTAGAGAAGATGGTATAGTCTCTGAAATGTTCTGGGAAAGACTGATTCCGGGCTATGACAAAGCACTAACAACAGCGGTGGTTCAGGTTCTGGAAAGAAGTAATATAACATTATGAAAACATCTGTAGTCCATATTCTCCGTTTGTCTTTGGTTGTATGTGCTCTCTTCTAATGTTTGAAGGAATCTGGGCTCTATGCCTGTCTTTGACGCATGTTTGGAAAATTGCTCTCCCTGCCTTTTCTTCTATTTTTAGGAATGTAATTGGTTTTTTGGTTTGTAAATGTATTCTTTTGATCTTGGCAATTTCTTTTCGATTATTTGGTACTTGAAATAATAGCTCTTATCTTAATTTGTAAACTTTTTTTTTTTTATAACCGAATACAATTTTAAAAAAAGAAAAAAAAACTGGGTTCTTGTCTGTGGCAGAAGTTAGAGTTGAAGGAAGGTATGTCGGTGAAGACCACGCCTGACGATTCCCCTTGGGTGCTGCTGGAGTTCCAGGGAACTAATAACGTGTGGGAAGCTGTGGTGGTGCAGCCCTTGACTAACGAGCAGACTACTTGCCACAGAATGCAGCAGCACGGAAAGAGAGTGGATTGCAGGAGGACTGTGTAACCCAGGCAGGTCTCATAAGGAGGAAGACAAACAAAGCTAGGAAAAATGAAGGAGAAACTCAGAGAAAGGAATTCCCAAAGCCCAGGACTCAGGAAGGAATCCCAGACTTCACCAAGAGAAGCGAATCCACGGGACACTGGCAAATGGGTGAGAGAGTGTGCGGAGCGCGAGAAAGACAGAATCAATGCAGGAGAAATGTGAAAGAGAGCTCTGTAAGGGTACAGAAATTCAAGTAATCAGAAGGAATACTGAGAGCGGCACTGACGTTGACCTTACCAGATAGCAGAGTTACAACACACCGAGCCATTCCCCTAGTGTTGGTAAATAGACTGTGGCTGCCATATTGGTGGAAGGCTAGATCACTAGTCTCTGCTTCTGGATGTACGCTATGCATGCTAGCGAGCCCTCCAGTGGTCCCATACTCTCCAAGATCGCAACCTGACAGTATGACCCCTTCTCAAGGGGGAGCCGCCTGGTTTTCTGGGATGGAGACTGTGAAACTGACAAATCAGTCTAGCAGCCTGAATGTTACGGACTGGTTCCCAAGATCTTTCTGAGATCGGGTACCCCTTCCAATGTACCAAATACTGTAATCCTCCCCTCCTATATCTCGAATCAAGCACGCATGATACCTCATATTCTCCTGAGGCATCTTCAGGGGTGCTCCTGGTACTTCTTATTCATCTGGAATGAGGATCAGGTAAGTAGGCTTTGAGAAGGGATGTGTGGAAGACCGGATGGATTCTCCACAGGCGATAAGGAAGCATCAGGCAAAAGACTACTGGATTGATCCTTGGTTCAATCCTGAGAACTTCCTGGGATGGACCCACTGAGGTAAGAATTTTGTGGATAGCTATACTTTTTTTCCTTTTTCCCAAGAGGTATTGGGTGTTCTACCTTTGTCGGCCCACTTCTTTTAGCTCTGACGACTTACTTGGAGGTTATGCTGTGCTTTCTTGTGTAAATTCATAAGCGCGTCCATGAGTAGGTCTACTGTGGGCATCTTAGTGGAAAGCTGGCCAGACAAAGGGATGTGTAATGGGTTGAAGCCGTAGGTGTAACAAAATGGGCTCATTCCTATGGCAGAGTGTTTGGTGTTGTTATACTCAAATTCAGCCATGGGTAGAAGACCATACCAATCGCTTTGCTCTTGACTGCAGAAGCATCTGATGGATTGCTCCAGTGTGGCGTTTAATCACTCAGTTTGACCATTACTTTCCGGATGGAAGCCAGAAGAGGGCCAGGTGGATATCTAGTTGCTTGCAGAGTGAAGTCCAGAATTTTGAGGTGAACTGCGTTAACCTATCTGACACAATGGTGTGATTAAATCCGTGCAATCGAACCACATCCCGCAGAAATACTTCTGCCGTGATTGATGCGGATGGTGTACCCTTCAATGGAGAAAAGAGAGCCAGTTTCTGAAAAGAGTCTACTGATACCATTATGGCAGAATGACCCTGCGAGAGGTGAAGGTCCACGATAAAGTCCGTAGACATGTGTTGCCACTGCCCTGCTGGTGGAGATTCTTGCTGTAAAAGACCTAGGGGTTTAGCGGTGGAGTATTTAATCTGGGCACACATAGGGCATGTGGAGACGTATTCCTTGACGTCCTTATGCATGGTAACCCACCAGAAATGGCGAGCGGTCAGTTCCAGGGTGGCTGACTGACCCTTATGACCTGCTGTGGGAAGGTTGTGGCACCATCACATCGCCTGGGTTTGGAGTTCTCTAGTGGGCAGATAAAGTGCATCCTTTCTGAAGAGGAGGTCTACCTTCCGAACCAAGGGCTGAGTGAGAGGTGGAATTGGTGTCTTGAGTGCTTGTTGTACTAGTTGGAGAAAGGTGTTGATTTTTTCGATTAACTTCTTTCCCGCTCAGAGCGTTTCATTCCCCTGGTATAGCCCTGTGTCATCTCCCAGGCTGCGGGATAAGGTGTCTGCTAGAAGATTCTCCCGCCCTGGCAGGTAAGTAATCTCGAAGTCAAACTGTGAAAAGTAATAGGCCCACCTGGCATGCCTGTGTTACGGCATTGCATTTGTTGTAAAACATGGAGATTCCGGTGGTCGGTACACATCTGAAAGGGATAGGAGGCCCTCTGGAGCAGATGGTGCCATTCCTCACATGCTTGTCGGATCGCTAGAAGCTCCTTCTCGAGCCCGGAATGGTTCCTTTTGCTGGAAGTAAGAGTCTGAGAGAAGTAAGCAATGGGTGTTCTAATTCATCTTCCCTCTTCTGTAGCAAAGCCACTCATACAGCGTCACCAAACGCTTGGTCTCTAGAATGAACAGAAGTGACTGGTCCAGCAGTCTGAGAATGGGTGCTGACACAAAGGCTTTCATGAGGAAAAGGAAAGCATTGTTTGCATTCTTGTCCCAAAATCTTACCCCTTTCTTGGGTAGGTTGGTGATTGGGAGTACAATGTCAGAGACATGAGGAATACATTTCTGGTAGAATCTGACAGTGCCAGGAACCATTGCATGTCCTTGACGGACCCGGGTACCGGCCACTATGTGATGGCATTGGCCTTACTGGGATCCATCTGAATCCCATCAGCTGAGAGGATAAAGCACAAATAGGGGACAGTGGAAGCATCAAAAATGCACTTTTCAGGTTTAGCTAACAGTTGATGTTGGCTGAGTCGAAGGAGTACCTCCGAGACATGTCAACGATGTTCCGTAAGGGTGGAAGAGTAGACCAAGATGACTTCTAAATAGACAATGACAGAAGAGAAGAGAAGGTTGGCGAATATCTTGTCTATGACCCTTTGGAATTGAGCTGGTGCATTGATGAGGCCATAGGGCATGACCTGGTATTCAAAGTGGCCTAAAGGTGTTCTAAAGGCCGTCTTCCACTCATCCCCTCTTGAATATTCAGGAGATGGTATGCCCCTCGTAGGTCAAGTTTCGTAAAGATGCGGGCACCTTGTACGCCTTCGAGAATGTCCTTCATGAGGGGCATGGGATATCTGTCCCTGATGGTTTGACTGTTTAGTACCTGAAAGTCTATGCTGGGCCGGAGTTCTGTTGTACTTTTCTTAGGTATGAAGAAGAGTGAGGCCCCCGCAGAAGACGTAGACTCTCGTATCAGACCATTTTGAAGGTTTGTCTCTAGATATTCCTTCAATGCCTTCCTCTCTGGAAGGGACAGTGGGAACATGCTTCCAAAGGGAACGGAGTATCCAGGTTAAAGGTCGATCTTGCAATCTTTCTTGCAATGGGGAGGAAGCTGCCAGGGTTGTACATCGGTGAACACCTTCGAATAATCTAGGTATTGAGTTGGTATAGAGTTGACAATGGCATGGGTACAGAGATGCCGACTTTAGGACCTTCTGGTCTGAGCAAAGACAATGATTGAGACAATACTGAGAATGAAATTGCACCGTGTTCAACTCCCTGTATATGGTCGGGGTGTGCCATCTGAGCCAGGGGATTCCCAGTATAATGGGAAAGTGTGCAGCTTGTATCAAATTGAGGTACGATGCTCCTTTTTTGCTGGGTATGTTAAGCATTTTTGTGTTCATAGACTGTGGAGCCTCACCTACTCCACAGGCATCATCTTTTTACTGTGTGTTACACAGCACCTTTAGTGCAGTGACACAGGATTGTCTTTTTCAGACTTCCCACTTTAAACTGCATTTTCTGGGACTGACTACTGTCTCCCAGAACATGTAAAGTTGCCATTGACTTAATTTAGTCTTTTTAAATTCACAGACCCAATACAAACTATCTTACATAGAGTTTTGGAAAAGGTTAATAGGTATCCCTTTTTGTCTGTTTCTCATGGAACATTATTTTCTTCCTCTTTCTTTAAGATTTGGCTGGTGGCAGTGGTATCTACCCTATTTTTCCTACTGCAGTCTATTTAAATAGCTTTGGTACTGTTTTAGGCTAAGATAGTAGCCTTGAACTATAAACCCGCTGGACCCC
The DNA here is from genome assembly GCF_040938575.1 of Ambystoma mexicanum. Lineage (NCBI taxonomy): Eukaryota > Metazoa > Chordata > Amphibia > Caudata > Ambystomatidae > Ambystoma > Ambystoma mexicanum. The sequence goes on along the minus strand of NC_090931.1, from coordinate 1,364,231,295 downwards.
TTTTATTTTATTATGGTTCTGGCTGGGTTTATTCACCATTTATTTTTGTAAAGGTCCTTCTCGTGTTTTACTCTGCATGCCAAACCAGGGTTGGTTCCTTTGTTGTGCCATCCTTTGGCGGGCTTCTACACAGAAGCCCTCCTTAGGCGCCTGAATGTCTGATGGGGACAGGCTATGAGGAAGGGGTTTGAGACTCCCTGCACAGGGTTTCCTTGGAGAACCCTGTCGCACTCTGTATGATTGGCTGTGGTGACTGTCTCGCCCGGGACAGCCACCTGCTGTCTGATTGACAGCCAGGCTGTGTGAATGGGGGGAAACTGCATAAAAAGCAGGTTTCTGTGACTGAGAAGGCAGAGTCGCCACTGGATCGAGAGAACCATAGAGAAGCTGACAGAAGAGGACCTCTAAATCGGCTGAACCTCCCGGCGAAGCCCTGCTGTGGGTCCGAATCTCCAAACTTCGATGACAGGGAAGATCTGCAAGGAATCTTCTCCCCTTGAGCTGGTGGGACCAAGCAGTTCACCAAACTGCAAGCCAGGCCTCCCTCCTCTTGTCAAATTTGCTGTGACCGGACCCTGCTTGGATTTTAAGGAGCGCACCTTTTATTTGTTGCTTTGCTCTGTGCAGGTTTCTTCCCTGGGCAGTGCAGGACCCTCCAGTCCTCCTACTTTGTGACAGTCCGCCAGTCGCTTCAGTAACCGTGAGCCTGCAGGATCTTCCAGGAACATCTGCCTCAGCTACAGCCTTCTTCTTCATTTAAGATACTGTTCAAATCCGGTTGTTCGTTCCGTCCGACGCAGTGAAAGTGGTTGTAAGCTTTTGCCAATCTGAGGGCTTGTCCTTCTCCATTCTTTAAAATAACTTTTTTCGTCTGACCAACTTTGTTCTGAACTCTTGGCAAAGACTTAACAGCGAACTACTCTGAACTGTGTGATCCTCTGCAAAGACTTTGGTCCATTGACTTTGGGCCCTGCCTCTTGATTTGATTTACTCACTGTAGTTACTTTTTATAGATTTCTTCCTCGTAGAGCGGATGAGTGCGTAGAGCGGATGAGTGTGTAGAGCGGATGACTGCTTAGAGCAGATGAGTGAGTAGAGTGGATGAGTGCCTAGAGCGGTTGAGTGCCTATAGCGGACAGAATGGTTGAAGTATGTGGATAGAATGGGCACCTATGTAGATAGATTGAGTGATGTATGTCGATGGAACGGGTGACGTATGTTGGAACGGGTGATGTGTGTGGAAGGAACAGGTGACGTATGTGGATGGAAAGGGTGACGTACATGGATGAATAGGGGAAATATGTGGATGGAACGGGTGAATTATGTGAATGGAATGGATGAAGTATGTGGTAGGTACTGGTGTAATATGTGAAAGGTATGGGGAAGAATGTGGATGGTACGGGTGAAATACATTGATCGAGTGCGTAAAACAACTTAGAAATACACTGAACGGATTGGAGTGCTTGGAGCGGATTGGAGTGCGTGGAGCGGATTGGGGTGCGTGGAACTGACATGAGTGCATGGAGTGGACTGGAGCGTATAGAATTGTGCGACTTACACGGAACAATTTGGAATGCACGGAATGTTTGAAGAGCATGTAACCCACCATATCACATCACCACGCTTACTCTCTTCTTTACACCACCATTCAACTAGAACACAGAGATACTATGACACCATTCGGTATAACTGTTCTCATACCAACATCTGCCTCATACTCCCCATCTCTCTAACTAAACACTGCTGGTTACACACCCCCCAGCCAGGCGTTCTCCTCAGGCCTAACGCAGCCACAATCGGTCTAGATAAATCCCGCCTGAACGAACACATACTCTTGATCGCTCAACCACCACACCTACCGCTAAGAAGCAGCTATAACACGAATACCACACCAGCAACACACATATCCGGTGCTCACACTCACCTTTGACTCTCTCTACTCTCTCTACTGACTTGAACTTCAGTTCCCAAGGGCGTTCAACTTACCAGCGCCTTCAGACCATACCAGTGGTATATAAGGCGCTATATAAATGCAAAGTAACATAACATAACATAACTTACTTGTTGATGCTGCTCAACATTTGTCAAACCTTGTCTTTCCCTCCTATTTAAATTGCTGGAGTGCTATTTTGCCCACACTTAATTTTGAGATTAACTTGTCCAGAATCTATTGGGTAAAGTGTAGTGTATTAAGGGTGTGATTTTTCTACTGCTTTTCTTTGTTGAATTGCTTTATAGCTGATGTTTAAATAAATGTATATTCTTTTACTCAGAAACCTTGAGTCAGTGTTTGTTTGAACCATAGTAATTGCTGTCCTTTGTGTAACTATTGTTGCTGCTCACTTTACTCTTGAGATATGTATGGCTGCTCAGCCATCGCTACCACTTTACTGTATAGTACAGGCTTGTACCAAAGGTGAATTTGTACTGTCACTTGTAGTCTTAATTGTGTGTGGAGTTCCCAAAGGGTACTGCATATGATTCTGCCTAACACTGGTGTACAGCGGTCAGGATCAAGTATAGTAATTACACTTAGAGTGCTGCTTTTACCTTGGATCAACTAACCACAAGGCTAAACATTACTAAAAGCAATATTAATTGTGTCTATTATGGAAAGCTACAGTCAGGAGACCCCCCTTAGTTACACTGTGGATTATCTGAAAAATCTGTGTAGAGATAGCAATCTCTCTGTGAAAGGCAAAAAGTCAGAATTGATTGAAAGGTTGTTAGAGAAACACAGTCTGGAGGGTGGGTCTGAAATACCTAACCCCTCAGCAAATGTGGAAAATTATGAGGATGATAATGTATCTGTTATTGATGAGTTAGATGAGGCAGATGTGTCTCACAATGTAGGCCTCACTGATCCTTTACCTGCTCAACAACCTCAACCTTTGTCCACTGGGACCCCACCAGGTCCTACACTCAGTTCCTGAATACATTGCTCTAGAAATGATGAGGCTTGAATTGGAATTTAAACGTATAAATGCTGAAACTGAACAAAAGCATCAGGAGCTGGAGCTCAGAGAACTGGAGCTGAATCATGCCTTAGAAATGGAAAAGTTGTCTTTGGAAAATCCTTCTCTCCCAGAGTCTTCTAGGTATTCCAGTCCTAAGAGACCCCGTATGCCTAAAGAAATTGCTAGTATGTATGAGGTTAAGCTTGATATTATGGATTGGTTGGAAATGTTTGAATATAACTATGGGATTCAAGACATTACAGGGAATCAGTTGCTTCCTTGGCTCTTCTCTAGGCTACCCACTGTTGCATCTGATGTTGTGAGTGGATAGGATGGATTATGAGTGTGTGAAGCTAGCTTTAATTGCTAGATTTGGGAAGACCCCTTCCCTGTACCTTTAAAGGTTTAGGACCCTCAAAAAGCATACCTGGGTATGTGAATGTTTGAAAAACTTAGATGGTTGGGTTAAAGGTTACAGAGTAAACACGTATGAAGATATGAGAAATCTTGTTATGTTGGAGTCCATTTATGATGCCTGCTCTCCTGAGCTCAGGCAGCACTTGGCTGATTCTAAGGAGATAGATCCAAAGAAGTTAGCTAAGGCTGCTGACTTGTGGGTTCCCAACAGGGCTACTAACAAGGAATCTGGGGCAACTCAGAAAAAGGATAAGGGAAAGCAGCCAAAGAAAGATAACAAGGAGAATTCTAATACCTCCAATCCAAAAGAGGGCCCCAAACAGCAACATAAGGGTAAACCACAAGGGAAACCGAATCAGGTTAGTGCACCATCTGGACCCAAACTAGATGGAGGTCAGAACAAACCCCCATTCATCAAAACATTTGGGAAATGTTATGTTTGTTGGTCAACTGACCATGTGAAAGGGGATCCCAGATGTAAGGGTAAACCTTCAGGGGTCCACACTGTCTCCTTAGCCTTCTCCCCAGAGGAAGAAGTACATATGACAAGTGGAAACTTTCACCTATTGGCTGATTAACCCATGAGAGTCTCAGCTAGTGTTTATTTAGTGTCCCTGGGCTTGTGGGAACAACATAATTTAGATGTCTATAATTCCATCCCATATAATTCTAAAGAGTATTATAAAGATAGTGTTCTTGTGAATGGCCACGAAACTCCTACCATCAGAGACACTGGAGCCAGCATAACTGTGGTTGATTAATCATTTTTCAAGGTGGGGGATGCTGCTAAGGCACCCAAATGCCTAACCTAGACCTAGTTAGCTGGAGGCCCTGTGCAAATCCTTCCCCAGTTACCAGCTTTCACCCCGTTTAATGATATGAGTGTCAAGATACCTGTTAGTGTTCAGAGTGCAGTGCCTGGGAGAGTCCTGTTGGGTAATGACCTGAAAACTCTTGTAGTTGTGTCTAGTACCCCATGCCTCCCAGTAAAAGGAAACAGGAGCTCACTAGGCCTGCAAGGGAGAGAACTTTGAGAGGCTCCCCAGGGGAGGAGATAGAGGAAGCTATCACCCCACTCCACACAAGTTTCTCACTGCTATTTCTAGAAAGAAAGAGACAAAGGGGAAACCCAAGACCTCCAAGAAAAAGACTGACAGCACTCCTGAGCTACCAACAAGGACATCCCCAAGATTGTCCAAAGTCACACCTGTGACTCCTCCACCTGCTGAGGCAGAGTGTGAGGTACAACCCTGTGTGGTTGATCCAATTTCTGAAGAGTCAGATCTGGAGGAAGACATTGTTTTGGTTGGAGATCTGGACTCTGTTGACCATCCTGAGCTGCAGTGTTTACTGGCAGAAGGTGGACCCAACAGGGCAGACGTCAACAGAGGACAAAGAGAGTGTCCTACTCTTGAAGGTCTTCACCTACAGGCAGCGTCTCAGCTCGATGGGCAAGAGCCTGGGAAGCATAGGTTGCACTGGAAAGATGGCCTCTTCTACAGTGAACTGACTGAGTCTATCCCTGGGGACTGCAAAAGACTTGTAGTGCCCCTAGAAAACAGACTCCCGTTCCTACAGTTGGCCCATGAGATACCTTTGGCTGGTCATTTGAGTTTCAAAAAGACCAAGGAATGCCTCTCCTTATACTTCTACTGGTTTAAGATGGGTTCAGAAGTTGACAAATTCTGTAGGAGCTGTCACACATGCCAAACCTCTGGCAAAAGTGGAGCCAAGAATGTGGCACCCCTGCTGCCTTTCCCAGTGGCGGGAGTTCCATTTGAGAGGGTGGGCATCGACATTGTTGGTCCCCTTGACCCTCCCACATTTTCAGGAAAGAGTTTCATCCTGGTTGTAGTAGACCATGCTACTAGGTATCATGAAGCAATACCTATGAGGACTGTTACGGCTCAGGCTGTGGCTAAGGCTCTAGTTGGTATTTTTACCAGAGTAGGGTTTCCTAAGGAAGTGAACTCTTGGCAAAGACTTAACCGCAAACTACTCTGAACTGTGTGATCCTCTGCAAAGACGTTGGTCCATTGACTTTGGCCCAGGCCTCTTGATTTGATTTCCTCACTGTAGTTTCTTTTTCTAGATTTCCCTGCTTACTTACTTGTTGGTGCTGCTCAACTTTTGTCTAACTTTGTCTTTCCTTCCCCTTTAAATTGCTGGAGTGCCATTTTGCTCACACTTAATTTTGAGCTTAACTTGTCCAGAATCTATTCCGTAGGGTGTAGTGTATTAAGAGAGTGATTTTTCTACTGCTTTACTTTGGTGAATTGTTTTATAACTGATGTGTAAATAAATTCATATTCTTTTACTCAGAAGCTTTTAGTCAGTGTTCGTTTGACTCATAGTAATTGCTGTTCTTCGTGTAACTATTGGTACTGCTCACTTTACTTATGAGATAGGTCTGGCTGTTCAGTCATCACTACCACTTTACACGTGTAGTACAGGCTTGTACCAAAGGTGAAATTGTACTGTCACTTGTAGCCTTGATTTTGTGTGGTTTTCCCAAAGGGTACTGCATATGATTCTACCTAACAATGAGTTTGTCCTTTATATACTCATGTAGGCTACGGCGGAACAGTGTCTGTTGTGCCGTATCAGGCCAGCCCACTTCTGTGGCTACTTTCTGGAAACTGGAGACATAGGTCTGCACATCCGACAAACCCCTTGACAGAGATTTACAACACTTTCATAGGAGGACTACAAAACTTCTGGTCTCTCAAATCTGTTCCTGAAGCGTATTACAAACAAACCATAGTTGTTCAGTGAAGGATCTGTGTTAGTAACAAGAGGTGTTGCCCAAACAAGACCATTCTCCACTAGGTTGGAGATGAGAAAGCCACCCTTTTCTCTGTTGGACTCATAGGCCTTGGGACAGAAGTTATAGTAGATAACATAGGCATCCAGAAACTCCTTCAACTTGCTCAGATTACTGTCGTATTTACCACATGACAGGGAAAAAGGAGTAAGGTCACCTCTATATTTGTCTTTTTGATGAACCAGTTGATGTAAGGCCACGTTTTCGGCTTTCAAAGTCTGTACCTCTACTGCAAGGCCTTGGATGGCAGTAACGAGCTATTGAAATCGCTCCAAGCTTACCATTGTATCCGGTCATTGCAAACACTCAGAATCAACAGGTTTGTTTGTGCTTTCGTACAAATTTCACTTTCCCACTCGTCACCTAGGGTCTCCGATGGGTCTTCCAAAGACTTCTGTTTCTTCTTTCCTTTTCTTGATTTGGATGTTTCCCTTTAACTCTTCTTTTGGAAGAGATAAGGACAGGCTCCCCCGGAGGCCACTTTGCCTTACGTGCGGTATGCCCGGTAGCGGGGACTCCATAGAGCCCGCCCCAGTCCAGGGAAAAGCAGAGGCTAAAAAAACGTGGGCTCTTGTCTGTGGCGGTAGATGGTCTTGAAGGGAGGTATGTTGGTGAAGACCACGTCTGCTGATTCCCCTTGGGTGCTGCTTGAGTTCCAGGGGAACTAATAACATGTGGGAAACTGTGGTGGCAAAGTCCTTGGCTAACTAGCAGACTACTCACCTCAGAATGCAGCAGCACAGTAAGAGGGTGGATTGCAGGAGGACTGTGTAACCGAGGCAGGTCCCTGAAGGAGGAAGGCAAACAAAGCTAGGAAAAATGATGGAGAAACCCAGGCAAAGGAATTCCCGAAGCCCAGGACTCAGGAAAGAATCTCAGACTTCACCCAGGAAAGCAAAACCGCAGGACGCTGGAAAAGCGGTGAAAGAGCGCACAGAGCGCGAGAAAGGCAGAATGAATGCAGGAGGAAGGTGAGAGAGAGAGAGCTCTGTAAGGGTATAGAAATTCAAGTAAGCAGGAGGAATACTGAGAGCTGCACTAGCATTGACCTTACCAGATAGCAGGGTTGCAACACGCTGAGCCATTCCCCTGGTGTTGGGAAATAGACTGCGGTGTCCATATTGGTGGAAGGCTAGACCGCTAGTCTCTGCTTCTAGATGTACACTATGTATGCTAGCGTGCCCTGCAGTGGTCCCATACGCTCCAAGATCGTAACGTGACACTCACCTCTTTAGCCTTATGTCACTCTCCAGCATCAACAGCTAACCAGACGCAAGGAACTGTGCTATATCAAATCTTGGGTTCATACTTATAGAGTCAGAAGAGAAACTGATCTCTGTGGCCGCAACTGAGATCTGTGTGTATTGCTGTGAAGACCAGAACCATCCACACTGCACAAGATATTCTGGAAAGTGCACCTGTACTGGCAGAAGCTCAACAGGATGGTGTGAGAGTGCATCAGGAGTAATCTCCTTCTTCATAGCACATAGAAGTGCAACATCAGTCTCACCCCAGTGAACTCCTGCACCTACGGCACTGTCTGTTGCAGACATTGGCAGATTTTTGCTGGTTAGGTGAATGACTTACCACCAGCTCTTACCAGGAAGTAAATCGGGCACCTCACTGGGAACCTTGTAGTTGGCAGGTGTGGAAACGTGCCATATACGGTTTTACCAGCATGTTAATACTGCACAGGCCAACTCATAATGAGGGCCTTTGCCTGTTTCCTATCTTTGGCTTCAAATATCTCCACACTACACTTTTCTACTTTGCATAAAGTGCCTAAACTATCATTTCTATTGCACACATTGCATTTTACTTTCTCTCATCCTTTCAGACAGTGGTCTGCGAAGGGCTTCCTGAAGTACTTTGTCACCATTACATATGTCAGAAGGTGCTATATTAATGTTATATAACATAACATAACATAACAAGGAAGGGTTTCTCCATGAATACCACACCAATGTGCAAAAAATGATTAGCAGCCATGGTGTTAATAATTCAAGAGAGCACATTAACGCTTCCAGTGACTCCTTTTCCTGAACACCTTGCAGTAGTGGTGACAGCAATGATTTAATGTATGTGGGCTGCTCACAAACCTACCCACCTATCCATGACCAGGCACATATTTACAAGCAGCCCTTGGTCCTCTACCTTCTGAGTCTACTGAAGCATACCTGTCATTCATTCATACTGTGAATGTGGCACTATCCACCAGCAGGACCTTGTTACGACCAGCACCACCACCTCCACCACCACTGTGTGTTGCTGGTGGCTGTGTAGCCTTGTAGGTGTGATATGAGGTGAAATGGAATTGAGGAGCTGAATTACACATTATGCTGGCACATACTATCGGTATTGCCACATGATCATCATTCAGGGAAGCTAAACCCCATGGCAATGGTGGATAATGTGGAGAAGAACAAGCTCAGCACCATTGGATCCTATCATATGTGACTGACTGGGCAATGGACAATTAGTAGTAAAAGGTCAGGTGGAGTAACTTCACTCAGAAATGGTACAGAAGGCATATTCCCAAATATGCCAATAGAGGCTCTTTATTTTATTTTCATGTTTTGAGCAGTGATGCTATGTCACTGTGGCTTGATGGCGGGAAGATCACTGTCATGTGCAATATTTGATTAGATGAGTATAGTAAGATTGTAAGTGATGGAGGAATGATGTGGTTAGTGGGAACAAGAAGAGGGGGATTGGGTTTGTGAAAACTATATGTTTGTTTAGGGTTGTTGTTCAAGTCACATTGATAATGGAGATGGTAAAGAGTGCTTATAATTATTTAAAATGTTGCAGAGATGGACCTTCCAACTTCCTTGGCTGAGGTGTTGTGTTCAGTGCAGGTCAGCAGGGAGACCAACCTGAAAGAGTATGTTCATCTAAATTCCTTGGTTGAAGTATTTTATTTGGTTTGTAGCATGTTGGTTAGAGCAAAAGGAGAGAGTCCATCAGGACGATATCTCTAAGTATGGGAGGTGTTTCTGCTGATGTTGATTAAAGGTGTTTGTGTTTGCTGTGTTCTTCATGGGTACCATGCTATTGTGTCAATTGAATAGCCTGCCAATTAGTTTGGTGTGGTCTTTACTGATGCTGTGCTAATGTGTCAATTCAATAGAGAGGTTTACAGAGACTTTCCTAAAGCTCCCAGATTTTCTTCTGTACACAGGGACTCATGTCAGTGGATAACCTGGTCTTGCAGTGCTGTCTTCTAATGTGTTAATATTGAACTCTTGACTCTGGATGAAATACCCACCCAAGTGTACCCACAACTAAACAAGCATATCAACATCAAGGGCTACTTTACTGCCAGCATTTGTACATTAACACCTTAGGCTTTGTACCTGCCTGCTCCTCTATCCCACTATAAATATCCCTGCCATGTTCTTGAATGGAGAGTGCAGCAAAGTCACCAAAGTAATAGTGGGATATGATACGACCACTTTACATTAACAGATAACACATGTGTATTGCATTAAATTACAGTTACAGACAGTACATAGCATCTCCCTCTGCCTCCTAAAAATTCTAATACTTTATCTAGCTGATAAATACTAGTGGTTTCTTTCATTAGAAAAAAAGGTGTTGCACTGCACTACCATCACTGAATGTATTCTCCTCCTGACTCTATACCATTTTAATATCTTTGCTCTGACACTTTTATGTTATCTTTTTCATCACTAACAAATGGGGAAATTAGTTACATCAACTGAATATAATCTTATTGTGTCCCAAATAATGTTATGTCTTTTCCTTTGCTATTACAATTTTTTCTGGTTTGTCATTGAAATGGACCCACTAAATCTACAGTAATTATATGACTGTTCACTGCTAGTATCTTCTCTTGTCTCAGGATAGTACATTGAGTTAGACAGTGAATATAATCGTTTTCTGCCTCCACAGAATTGTGAGGCATTTCCTATGCAACTAGTATTTTCTCTCCTTCATCACAAAAAAATGGCACACTGAGTTAAGGGCAGTAAATACAATCTCCTCATGCGTCCAACAAAATCTAAAACATGTTCTCTTCAACTAATATTTTCTTTTGTTCATCCCAAAAATAAAGTGTCATCCTGCATCCAAATAGGTTCAAGACATGGTACTCTTCGACTTATATTTTCTCTTGTTGATCAAATGCAATGAGACACTGAATAGCAGCTACTGAACATCTCCTTCTGCCTCCAATGATTCTCTTGACATTTTCTCAGTAGCTAGTATTTACTCCCATTTGTTACAACAATGGCAAACTGAAGTACAGCTACTGAATACATTCTTCTCCAGGCCTACAAAGGATATTTAGACTTGTATTCTGCAAACAGTATTTGCTCTTGTTCATCATAGAAAAGGCACATTGAGTAAAAGACACGGTGCCACATTAGAAGTTTGGGTGTGCACTGAAAAAGTGGTTGTGTTTCCCATTACCAAAGCATCTTTTGGATGTTCACCTTTACCTCAATGCAACATTCTGAGTTTAACCTTGAAGTCAAAGATTGACCTCAAGCATGGTTCTGGAGTTGTATTCTCCACGAATCAGCTTTTTTACCACCAAAATTCATCATGGAGTCCTACAGACTCCAAAAATCTGGATTTACAGCTTCTTAGCACCACTTTATAACACATGGCAGGCCCTCGGGATTGAGTGACAGTAATGGTCAATGAGTGTGCATTTACCATTGATTTATCACCAAACCCGTAATTAGGCTGGCTGGCTATACTCTCCACCTTCATCCAGAGATGGTGATACTTGTACTCTCTGCAACTAATATGTTCTTCTGATTTTCTAAAACAAAATCTGTCATGCAATATGATCTGGTTGTGCCTCTTCGGTTCACTGTAACTAGTATATTCTCTTGTACATCAAACTAACATTGTCAATCAATTTACAGCTACTGAACATTATCTTCTGCTTCCTTCCAAGAATTCAAAGACATTTTTTTAGTCACTCACTAATAGTATTTACCCTTGCCGCTTCAATATAGCCACTGAAAATAATATCCACCTGCCTCCCAAGAAGTCCTCCATTTCTGCAATACATATTTTGTCTCAACACAAAATGAAATGGACCACTCCATTGCAGCCACTAAATACATGTCCCTCCCTTTCTCCAAGCAATAGAGGACATTCTTCTCCTCACTCTGACAAGAAATTTCACCTATGTTTATGTCATGCAAGGTGGCCAATGGGATACTATTCACATTAATGGCAGCTGTTAAGATGGCTAAATCTCAGGAGAGTTGAGTGGGGTCAAGGATCCACAATGAGTTCACACAGTGAATACACACTGATTACAATTAGACAGGTAAGCAAACAAATACTCATATTTATTTTGGCCAAAAATACCCTAGTAAAATTTATGGCGGAGGGGATATTTTCAACCAATACAACTTATATAATTCATATATACAGTCACAGTTAGTTAGTGTTGAGTAAACAATTCACCTCCTCATTATTTGAAATAGAAGGGAAGTAATTAGCAATTGTTAGGAACTTTTTTCTATTTCTATGGACCCCAAAGCGTTTTGCTTCTGTTTTTACACCCCTGCATGCCTTTTTACAGTGAAGTAAAGCCTTATGCGTTCCTTGAGGAATTGTGTTTGTTCCTTAACCATCTTCTCCCTTTTTCTTTCTCTTGCCTTGGCAGGTCAGGAAATTCCTTTGTGGGCATGCATTGCCTGGGAAAAGCTGTGCATTTGACAGGCGAGTGCAGGGCCTTGTGTGTTGCAAGCCAGGAAGTGGGTTGGGACTGGCTGGTCCCAGTACACAAAATGGTTTCTGTATGTCTGGGTTGTATGCATTCGTTTCAGTAACATTGGTCATAATTGGACTAGTGCTGGGGTTTGTGTGGGTGAAGATCTACCATTGGGTGGGTTGAGTTTCTGTGATCGACTGAGTTTTGGTATAAGAAGAGGATTCCTGCAGCCATTCTCCCGAGATGCAGCAAGGAGCCAAGTATCTTGTATTGCTGTGAAGACTTTGGAAGATCTGTGGACCTGTCCTTAAAAGAGCGAGTGACCATCTTTTGCTGCAGTGCCAGTGTAGTCCTGACTGGCAAGTGATTTTTAAATGTCCTTTGTTGTAGCTTCGACCCTGGGAACGGTGTGGACAACCATTCCCAATGTCTGCTAGGTACCCTGTGATTGGGAGTCCTCTGAAGCATATCCAGACCATTCAGTGGACTGGCCAGCTACCATTTGGGCTACCGTGGTGGAGGCATCGTCATCCCAAGTGTTGGCTTGAGACATGTGGCATCCTCAGCTTGTCTTGCAATAGGCACTTCAGTGAAATTGTGGGCATTCCAGCTTCAACCTGACCCGAAATAGAAGGATGATTCCTACCCTAACATCTGAGTCCCCTGCAGTCGCTGTGCCTTTGTGACACACGCTGGAATCGGCCTTCCTACTTCTGGTCCTAGAGGAGGGCTGCATCATTGTGAGCTACATTCTTCAACAGGAACAGGTTGCACCCACTTCTGTGCCCAAAACAGACATCTTTTCCCACTGCAGCTCCTAGAAACCTGTGACCGGACCTGACGATGGGGAGACCAACCTTGCATGACCATCCAATGACCTGCCAAGTCTGTGGAGAAATTGGAGTATGGGGTAAGTTACAGCAGTACTTACTGTTGCATGCCGGAGGAAGGAGTCAGACAAAGGGGTGGCATGGTATGAACGCTTCTTTATAAAACAATAAGCAAAAAGGCCTAACTCTCCCTATTGTAAAGGGGATTCCTTACCTAACTAAGAAAAACTTGGGTGCTCAGTATCAGGGTGGTTGTTCTGTTGTGCCCAAAAATGTCCAGTCCTCCGTCTAAAACTACCTAACTCTAGCCCTACCACTATATACACAAACAGCATAAAGAACACCAGGAGAATGACCCCTTCTCCTGCTTCACTGGTATCCAACTTGGGGATGGAGGACTCCCACTGCCTGGTCCAATGGCTAAGTGTCTTAACAATATCTTTGGTAACCGTTGACCCAGTTTCTGAATCAACAAAACTGTTCTGGGAGGCCAGAAGAATGCCTCCCTTCTCCTGGTTCACTAGACTTAACAGTTCCTATCAAGCTTTGTACTTCTATTCAGGCTTTCTACACTTTGTTTACTGTCACCCTAAATATTGTTGTGAGACTACTCTCAAATCTTTTCTTATCTTTTCCAGAATCACTGAGGTGAGGGAGATTACTTCTGAGGCTTTGGTAGGCTTTGCACCAACTATTGAGGCAAGAAAGATCACTCCTGATGCTTTGGGCAGCTTTGCTACAATGATTGATGCAATGGATTGAGGCTTATTCCATTTGGCCTCCTCTTACAATAAGTACTGCAACAAGGGAGACCAATCCCAATGCTTTGGTTGGTTTCATAACAGTTACTGAGATGAGGGAGATGACTCCCACTGCTTTGATTACTCCTGATGCAATTCTCACCAACAATGTAGCTCCTGGTACTTCTCCACCAACCACTGTGATGAGGGAGATTTCTCCCAAGACACCCTTTTTTCAGGTAGATTATTCCTGATGCACTCTTCTTTCTGTTGCTGTGAAGAGGGAGAGTGCTACCAATGCATCCTGCTTCCTCAGTACTGTGAAGAGGTAGATTACTCCCGATTCACTTGATTTTTGGAGCACTATGTTCAGGGAGATTACTCTAGAGACCCTCTTCATTCTGGGTACTATGAGGAGGGTGATTATTCCTGATGCACTCTTCTTTTTTAGTACTGTGAAGAGGGAGATTACTCGCAATGCACTTTGCCTTCGGAGTACTGTGATGAAGGAGATTACTCCCAATGCACTCTTCTTCCTCTGTGCTATGAAGAGGGAGATTACTCCTGTTGCACTCTGCTTTCTTGTAACCACTCTGAAGAGGTAGATGTCCCTGGGTCCCCTCTCAATCTCAAACACACCCCTACCTGGTCTCCCGTGTCTCCTGTTACGAGCTTTTGGGCTAATAAATGTTACCACTTCTTGCGGTGGTGGGGGTCTGAAATGCATGCTTCTGTTTCTTATTCCTTAACTGATGCTCTGCTTCGGCTCCATGGTCTTTGGAGAGCAACATTGTTGGCATAGTTATCGAACCGAGCAGGCCACCTCCCCGAGGTCACGTCACCATTTGTCTGCTTCAAATTTGCATATGGGCCTTCCCCTGCTCATCCCGAAAATGACTCTGCACACAGTGCTGACTCCAGTTTCTCCATGCCAGTTTTACTCCCTGGTTTGAAACTCCCAAGCTGGCCAGGCTTTGCACTGGTTCCACCTCCGCTTCCTCAGTCCTTTCTTACTTTTTATATTGCATTTGTGAGAAACCTGAAGTTATCTCACCCGCTAGTCTTCAGGGATGTGTCATCCAGGTGGCCAGTGCACACTTTTGGATCCATTTTCTGGGGTGGACCAGTGCGGGAGGGTCACCTGTATGAGGGGTCCTCAGGGAGTGGAAATGGGACACTGCACAGTGAAACACGTTATCCCCCTCCCTTTAACACCTATCCCCCATCCTACAAGGTAGGATACCTAGAAACTCACCCCCCACTTTACCAACATGAACACTTTCTCACGGACAGCTCACTGTGAGTGAAAATGGACTAACACCAGAGGCGACACCTGCCAAGTCCCAATATAATGGTTAGGCAAGGTCAGGCAATTACTGATCATTACATACACCTGACTTCCAGCACACTTCCCCACATGGATAAAAGACGGAGCACGAAAGCATACTCTTAGCAAGGCAAAGCACACAAGGAAGCAGCAGCTCCAAGGTAGCAGTTTAATATTAGGAGAAAGGCAGCAGAACCAGAGTGGGTTTCAAGGAGGGAAGTGCCCTTGACCTTTCCAGACCGTTACTTTTGTGAGCCTTGGAAAATAAGAAGCGTAAGACCTGGAATTAAAGCTGAATAAACCTGCATTGTGTGTCAGCGGCACCCAGGGCTCTCCTGCGTCGATAACCAAGGTAGGGAGGAGCGTTTTTCCGCCGTGGTACTGTCCTTTGCTCCTACAACAAAGCAGTGCCAGTAAAGTCAGCACAGGGAGACTGATACCAGACCGTTCTATGTTAGAACCAAAGTTGCATGTGGCAACATTGTTTGACGAAATCTGAAGAGAACTTTGTGTGAAGCGTATGTGATGAGCGATGCAAATATAATTGAAAAACAGATCAGTGACTGAACATTTGAAGCCAAGAAATATACCAGAAACAGAGTGGTCTGGCCCCACATGGGTGCTCACTCGAAGGTCTCTGTTAAGTATCCAACTGGTTGCCAATTGCTAAAAGAATTGTGAGATCGAAGGGGTCCTGCGGGTCAAGCTATGCCCTGTGCACAATCAAAATTCTTTGATAGTTAATGCAAACTAAAATTGGTCCGGACCTGGCTGAAGAACACTAATTTTGTAAAAGGAAGGATCTGAGCCCGTCTGAGGGGAATCCGGGGTGAACCATGAGTCACCCGAGAATGAGTATTCTCTGAACAATATAAATGGGGATCTGAGCCCAGAGGAGGGAGATCCAATGTAACGATCATTGTAAAGGGGGAATCTGACCCTGGAAGAGGGGGATCCAAAGTAATGAACATTGTGAGAAAAGGGTTCTAAGCCTGGCTGAGGGGGATCCAGGGTGAAGGGTGAATCACCAGAAGGCCCTGATGCTGGTAATTGAACTGTGTCCTCATGCCACAGAAGCCAGAGTGTCTGCTACGCTCAAGTGAACCTCCTTGTCCCGTGCTGAAAACGTGGGCAAGGGAGGCCAATGGCCTGAAAGTCCTGACATATTGAACACTTCTTTCTTTTCATAACATTATTTATTCCCTACTCTATTTGTATTTAGAGGTGAGGACTGGCCATAATTTGTCTTTAGTAAAGGCCTTTTTATTTTGACACAACACCACTAGGAATGCGTTATTAATATTTGATGGCCGTAGCTTGCTCCCATCTGTAGATTTAGGACTAGATAGGTGTTTATTATACCCTTTTTGAAGTTCAAAAAACACCCTTGAACTGTGGTCACTTGTGTCAGTTTTACTGTTGATACCATGCCTTCCTTACACATTGCTGGGCCCTCCCCAGCAGAACACTGCAATACATCTTTTGGTTTGAGAATGCAATCTTCATTCCTCCTCTGGCCACCTTTTCTCAGTTCCTTCTAGCTTAGACCATTAAGTAATCAGTGTCACTCTCTTTACCTTTGTCTTCTCAGTACTGTCAACCTTTGATCATTGAGTATTCAGTATTACTCCTTTTATTTTCTTCTTCTCAGTACATCAAAGAGTGTTGTTATTATAGGTTATAGAAGAAAGGGAAGGAACATCACAATAACTGATCATGGTGTCATTAAGTGTATTCTTGGACTTCAGGGGTTATGGAGTGTCGTGGTATGGGAGTCCTTGACCACATGAGGGGAGTCTCTACCTACGAGGTCCTCCCACTTTTTACTACCATTGGGGGGAACATTAGGTAGCACCCTCCACTCCCTAGTGTTGGGTTCCCATGACTCATCACATTACCTGCACCCTTAACTTCACACATTTAAATTCTTGCAAACATTTGAACATTTTGTAACAGTTGGACTTTGGCAAAACGTGTTGCCCGAAAGCACTCCAAAAGCTAGAAAAAATAGTACTCACCAGTGTACATCTTCATCTACCTATTTGAACCTTCATTGCATCCACAGGACCCTCCTCCTAATTTTCTTACAGCTCCCAAACCTGTTGGAAACGTTGTGAACTTTTGGGCAGAAGGCCCCAGACAACTTAGACTTTGACTTTTCAAGATAGGGTTGATATCTTGTAGACTGCCATTGAAAATAGTAATTGCTTACCTTCCTTTCTAAGCATTGTAGGGTTGCATTCATTATTGTGCACTGGCCCTATGTGATTGTATATATGTATTTTTCTATTAGTTTGTGTAATATTATTAGCTGTGCGCAGCCATCTTTCAAATTGTTTATTTGGCCATAATATACATAGTATTTGGATAACTATTCGTCTAAGAGTAATCCTTGATTGCTCACTGTGTGGACTCATTGTGGACCCCTAACGACCTTCACTCTTCCTTAGACTTAGCCTTCACCACTCTCCTTGCTACCTAGATTGGTTTAGCTACAGCTCCCATAGTTGTCCATGTTCACCATAACTGAGTTAGCCTCCTTAAATCTGTTCATCAGGCCAGATTTTAGAAATCCAGTCTAACATGCACCAACTGTTCACAGGAATAGGAACCATTATTTGTAAATTCCAACCCAAAGTTCAGTGGGGCCTTCTGGCCAGAAGTTCAGAAGTACTTTTGTAAACTGAGAAAAAGTTAGGGAAATATTCCAATGGATGTGAAGATCAGTCCAGATGGAATTCTCCTATTTACATTAAACTGTGCTTGGGCATGTTACACTTATATTTTAATACCAGAAACTGGGCAATTTACACAAACTTCAGCTGCCTGATGTGTGAAGATGAGGACGAAAGCCATTTTTTAATTTATTTTTTCAGTTCTGAGCCAACTTAGAAGCAGATGGCTTGGTCATACCCTAAACACAAACAGTATTAACACTGCGTTACGTGCTCTGGAGTTCTATAAATCCTCCAAATATATATCCAGAGTATATGTGATTTATAGCTATTTAGTTAGAGCTTGGAATTGCTGGGAACTGATTAATCATTAGATAATTGTTACTGAAGGCTATGCAACAATTGTATTCTGTTATGTAGTTAATAGTGGATTGTATTGTACTATGTTATTGCTCTCTTTTGTAAATTGCTTTTATCTTTATTTTTTCTGACGTAAAGCTGGCATTTGGGAAAGCCATCCAGCTTATCCCACAAGATGAAATCACACATTTCATCCACAAGGGCACTTCAGTAACCCCATTAACAAGCACTCTCTTTTGAATGGAACACGCTCCATGTAAATCTCCAAAAAGAGGCATGTTTTGGGATACACATACAGCGTCCCAGCCAAGCAAAAAGGTTCAGGTTGAGAAAAACCTATTAGCACATACCATTGTGGGAACCGAAAGAGATTTGCACTACAGAAGGTTGTTTTAGTTAGTTTTGACACCCATTAGATATTCACCTATAGCAATAAAGAAAGAGTTACAACTGTATTAATGTTGCAGTTGCAGAGTTTATAGATAGGGCAGTATTATAAACCCTGTGTTTAGTTCTTGTATTCCTAGTTATTGTCTGTAGTGAGGTGTGCTGGAAGTGCTGAAAGAGCTGGAAGATGGAGTCAGACAGGTATTGGGGTAGAAGCAAGGTCAGTGTGTTAACATGGCAAAGGTGTCATTATATTAGATGGTATGACCTAGTTTATCAGGCACCATATATAATGCATGCTCTGATGTGGAGCTGTGGATCTGTTTAGCTTGGCTCCAAAAACAAATCTCCTTTCCCATTCCCCAGGAAAGAAGCCAAGGTCAGAGGTAGTCGCAGTGCACAGATAAATGCTAATTGTATGCAGCTGCACGGCCTGAACTTGGTAGGAATGGAATGCGGGGATAGGGAGAAGCAGGAAGGGATGTGTCCTTTTAAGAACTCATTTATGAGAATAGAGCATAAGGTTTTGTGATTCCAGTGGGTAAGCAGAAGATTTAGAGCACTACCGCTTTCACTCAAGCGTGATCATCCCATTTGAATTACAAGCACATGTACAACTTTAACAAATAAATCCCTGAAAATCAGATTCAAGAGTGGTGCCCCAGTCACGTCATTACTGGGCACCTGAGGGTTCAAAAAGGTAAGGGGTGAGCTGTGTCTGGAGAATTCCATGATTTGGGATGGGAGGAGCGGAGGTGATGCCAATATATTTAGGTAGGGGGTACTGCTAGTGGGTAACATGGCATATTGTATAATGAGGAGACCTATTGTCCTATCAAAGCAGAGCTGGCCTTGCCATGTTGCTTTGATCTTGTCTGGATCGGAGGGCTGCACACCACGTGGCAGTCACGATTTACTAAAGTGTCAATAAGTTCAAACCACCAATCCCATACCAATAGTGATGATGTAGTGAACCACGTTTCTAGGGGCATGGGTTTAAATAAGGTGCGACCTATCGGTCCAGGGACTGTAGGGGGGTGTTAGCATGTTCTATAGGTGGCAGCTAATGAGCATGGTAGGTTAACATTGTAACTTATGTATTCAGATTTTGCGGTTTACCGCTATATAACCTGTACTTCTTGGGAACTTGCGAGCTCCAGGTCATTTCCGTTCTATGGGACCGTCTAAAACCTTTTTGCATGTAATACACCTTGTTTTCCCTTGCAAAGTGTTGCAGTGATTATTTGGCTTTTTGGAGTTTGTTTACCGTTCAGGTTTTGGGTTGCTATTTTCTTTACACATGGTAAAAATCAGGCAAACAAATGTACTTTTAACTTTTATTTAATTATTTGTTTGCTATAGGGTTCCAATGTATACTATGATCTTAAACTGAAATACATTATCAACTAGCACAAGTACCCGTTCTCTGAATGGGCGTCTGTAGAAAGACATGATAACACTGATCCTCTAGGTCACTGTTTTGATGTGCTTATCAATTGATGTGATTTGCACCCTGAAGTAAACTGCACTGAGAATGTGTGCTTGTGGCTTGCTGTAATATCCCGGAACAGACATTGGTTGAGGCGAGAGTTGGTGTGCTGCTGCATACTGGGACCTTTTGTTCTCTCTCCCCACCTGTCGCCTCACCCTGGCATAGTGCAATTTGTTGCGGTGCATTGTGGTGCAAAGAACTTGGAAACTGTGCATCCTAAGGGGACCTTGAGTTTTGTTCCTCGTGTCGGGACTGGTCATTCTACGTTCACATTGATGTTTCGCTCAGTTCAGGAAACCTTCTCATGTGTGAAACTGCTTAAATCCAGGGAAAGGGACTGGGTGTACAAATGTCAGGTAGCTAGTAATGTCTGGAGGGTCCTAACTGGTAACTTTACAACATTTGGTGCAGATTGGTGAAATGGTGTGGAATTGTATAAGGAACAACACTTCGCCAAGCCGCAAACATACAAACAAATGTTAACTTGTGCTGAAATCATGGGAACGGGTTGTGGTCTCCAAATGTCATGTAGCCAGTAAAATCTGTTGGGTCCTAAAAGGCAACTATGACAAATTTGGTGCAGATTAGTGAAACAGTGTGGAATTCTGTATGAAACAGCTTCACCAAGCCACAACCCCACAAACACATTTTGACTTGTGCTGAAATGTCCAAATGCCATGTAGCCAGTAATGTCCAGAGGGTCCTAACAGGTAACTACTATGCAAGATTTGGTGTAGATTCGTGAATTGGTGTGGAATTGTATAAGCCCCAGAAACCCAAGGCATTTAATAGTATTATTATTACTATTATTATTATTTGTGTTATTATTACTAGTATTAGTATTATTTTGTATTATACATTTTGTGATGACGTTTTTTTTTTCACTCAATGGTTAAAAGACTTTCAATATTTTTTTAAATTTAGCATGGTCTAGGATGCTAGACAATTTGCTACAGTGATAACAATGATAACATCCAGTTTCTGATTTGTAGCACTTGTATCATAGCTAAAAGATATTATTTATGCTGGATCTACTGGTGACCAGCTATGTTTCTCCACTATTGTTGTCGGTGATCTTAATTATTCAAGTCCTCAAACCCCTTTGGGTGATCCGGGCGCCTCAAGTAAAGCATTTTCCTGTGGGAGATACTCACCTAAACAGGTTCCAGAGCAGTTAATGGGAGATTCAACTCAGGCATGTCTGGTAATTATAATTTTGATAATGCAGGTCGCAAAATGTCATTGATTATGTGCTAGTGCTGATGAGGTGGTGGGGGTGCATCCAAGGTTTCGAGGTTCCTAAAGGGCAAAAAGTGATCAAAACCCTTTATTACTTACCTGGACCTGCAGTGTACAACGAGGAACAGCCTTGTACATACTATTTCATTCTTAAGTGAATCTAGAGACATGTTGCTCCGGAGTAACCCTATGAACCGCAGCTTTTTAAACACCAAAGTTGTTGTCGCAACTAGGACATAGATAACGACATGCCTTGATCTTTATGCAGGTACAGCAACTATTGTTCATGCTTTCACAGACTTTATTGAGGCCTGCAAGAGTATTATTAGAACTAATATGACGGCTAGTGGGATGAACACTCTCCTTGCAGCAAACGTGGACATTGATAAAGACTGGCTTAAACAATGAGAATATAAGATGACGCTGTCCACAAAAAGGGCACAGCTTGCCAACAAGAACTGAGAAGCCTTATTTGAAGATGCTGGAAAGTTCGATATAAATCCTTTTGAAATATAGTGTCAAATAATAAAGATGGATTGGACGCAAGATGTTTTCTGAGCCTCAAAATAAACATTAAAGAGGGGGGCTGTGCTAGGCATTTTGAAGTGTTATATAACTTGAAAGGTATCCCTTCAAGCAAGAGAAGTGGGTCAACAATAGCAAACCTGAGTAAGGAGGAGAGCTCCAATCCCATTATCTTGCAGGACATGGAATGTGTGCGGGGCAGTGTGAGAAACCAGAAGGTGTCTCACTCTCTAGTCCCCGGGGATCTATCATTCTGGTGGCTTGATCCAGTTCCTGGGGGTGGACCAGTGCTAGAGGATTACCTGGGTACGGAGTCTTCGAAGACAGGCAGGGGTAACAAAGTATCCCCTTCCCTGTAACACCTTGACCCCATCCTACCAGGTAGGATATTTATGAACTCTACCCCCCCTTTAACAATGCAGACACTTGCTCATGGACAGCCTGCTATGAGAGAAAATAGACTAACACCTGAGTAGTAAACCTGACGTGTCCCAATGCAATGGGCAGGCAAGGTCTGGCAATTACTGACCATCACACACACCTGTCTTCCATTAAGCTTCCCCCCACAAATAAAAGGGGGTGCATGAGAGCACACTCTGAGTGAGGCAAAGCACACGAGGAAACTGCAGTTTCGAGATGGCAGCTGCACGAGAGAGGAAAGACGGCAACACAGGGGATCGCAAGTAGGGAAGTTCCCTTGACCTTTTCTACAAGGAACTGTTACTTTCCAGAGACCTCAAGAATAGAAGCGTAAGACAAGGAAACCAGGCTAAAGAATCCTGCATTATGTGCCAGAGATTCCCAGGGCCCTCCAGCGTCAATAATCAATGCAGGGAGAAGTACGAGCAGCCGTGGTTCCGATCTTGGCTCCAAGAACAATGCAGCATCAGTGAAATCAACACAGCCAGTGAGTTGGGGAGACCGATACCAGACCAGTCTGTGTTGGAGCTAATGTTGCAAGATCATTAAAAATACTATTGGAAGAGGATTCTTCATAAATGAGGATTAAGGTTCTGCAGGTTCACCACTCCAATATATGTCTTTGTCTGTGTGTTTCTCTGACAAATACTAGATTCTCACCAAATGTTTTAGAAGGTGGCTTCCTCTCCTGTGACTATTTGGGGATTAGATGATGATGATCACATTGCCAAACAAACAGTCAAGTTGATCCAAATAACATGAGGAATTTTTAGATTTGCAACAATGTTACACCATTCTTGGGTATGCCGCATGTTAATGGCTTATGGGGGCAAAGCCACACCTGCTGGTCCCTATGGCTGTGATATCTGATCTTGGGTTATGGGTCGGCGGATTGTCTCCAAAAGGTGGAGAACTCTTTTTTAACATGCTTCTTAAAGGTCCCCTCTTACACCGCAGTGTATACAGTTCATCTCAAACCACCCTTTACTTACTTGATAAGATTTCTGTGAGACCAGTTCTAGCATGGCAGACACTACCACAAAGTAAGCTGGTTAATTCATGTTAAGTCATTTCTACACAAACTGTCTGCATACATTGAGAAGTCAGATAGCAGTATTAATGTATCAAAGCAGGAGTTAAAAAGCAGAGCCAAGCACTTGTGCATAGGCGCGTTATAAATACCATATCATATCATATCATATCATATCATAACTACTTGCCTCGAATGGAGAAGACAAAACAGGGCATATTTATTGCTGTCTCTTCTTGACGGGCAGCAGTTTATCTCTGACAGGCGACAATTACTCAACATGGGCTCCTGCACTCTAAAGCTAGATTCACCACTCATGCCTTGAGGGCAGTAACATGCTAATGGGAGAAGGATGGTTCAGAAGAATAAATCAATGTTGTAATTGTGGGAAACATGACACATAAACATAACGAGACATCTGTTATTTGTAATTCTCATAGATAGCTGACTGAAACATTACCATTCACCATTGATGTAATTGCTGGACTCAACCAATGTGAGAGTCATCGAGTCATCTTTGCCTGTGATCGCTGTGAGCCTGGTCCAGGAGATGTAAAGTAATGGAGGGCGAAGTAGCGCTATCGTAATGTCACAGTTTTAACCATTTTAGATTCAATATTAATCTGTGTTTTGATTTACTGTTATAACTGTTATTATATTTTTTTTATTTGTTATTTTTTTATTCATTGAGCGCGGACCTAGCTTTGGGAATGAACAGAGCACTTAACAGTCATAGAGGGAAGAGCACAGTGAGGGAAGCAGAGAACAATGGAGCAGTGAGCAAACAACAGGGGACAGCGGACAGTTGGCAGCAAGGGATCACCAAGCAACCAGGGGAGGAACGAGTGAGGAGCAGATCACCAAGTCTCTGAGCACTGTTTAGTGTGACTTGTCTTTTCTATTTATAT
Source organism: Ambystoma mexicanum (assembly GCF_040938575.1). Classification (NCBI taxonomy): domain Eukaryota; kingdom Metazoa; phylum Chordata; class Amphibia; order Caudata; family Ambystomatidae; genus Ambystoma; species Ambystoma mexicanum. The sequence continues at coordinate 1,364,207,463 of NC_090931.1, read as the reverse complement.
ATTAAGCGGTTAAGCACAAGCAGAGGGATGTGATTTGTTTAGGTTTTATGAATATTATGTTATGAAACTGATATTGATATTGATGTTTTATGGATCTGTAAACATCTGAAATAATCTTGAAATATACAGTATTGTATGATGAGTGACATTAGCATGACAGCAATGTGCAGTGGGGAAATGCACTCTTCTGTTAGCTACAAATGTGCTTTTTACTAGGCACAATTCAATGTAGCAAAGGAAGTCATGTGTATAAACTTAGCAACACGTACACTGTGTAGGACACAGCATGCAGTAACTGAAGTTAAATAAGGCAAAGGGATTTAAAGAAAGGTTCTAAGGTCAAGCAAATGGAGATTAAAATAAGAATATCAAACACCTCTTTGAAGTATCTGAAGTAAGCCACCTCTCTGAATTAATTAATATTAATGTCGGACTCTCCAATTTAGAAAGGTATGTAGCACCGTTCTCAAAGCCCCCTGACCTCAAAAGCGGGCATGGTTCTACAGAAATCCACTGCTTTAAGCTCCTTACCTATCTTCTGCAAAATCCATAAGAGGCTTATAAGATTAACAAGATTGTCCCTTCTTTCTGCAGTTTGCATTCTGGCCGCTGAGATTTCAAACTTGGCTCTACAATGCTGGGATTGTATCTGTCCGCCATCACGTCTGCTGTAAGATCTTCCTGTGTGGACAAAATGGTTCATTTTCTTGGTAGGTGGATTTTTCAGTGATGACAATGCACAGGGAGAGCACACGCTCGGTGTCAAAAATCAATCGTTCACCTGTTCACAGCAAACAAATCAGGAATTACAAAGAATAGAATATTTTTAGAATTAAGTGTCAATGCATTCATTAGTCCATTGATTCATGCGTGATTATATGTATTGATGCATGCATGTATGTATGTATGCATTTATTTAGGGGATATTGTTTCAAAGGCATGCTCCTTGGCATGAGCTTGGAGAGCTTTGTGGGAAATTGCGGGTGCCGTGTAGTAAGCAAGAGTCAGATCCCGATTTTTCGGGTGTCATTTTTTTGATTAAGCTGAGGGGTGATATATCCTTAAACCATATTGGAAACCAACATCTGAGGTATAACTATGAACAGAAGAAAACCACACTTAACCAGAGAGAAATCACATATATATACATTTCCTATGCGCTATTTAGCACCGGCCTGTATATCAATGTAGCATCTATTTTTCTGACATATTCTGTATTTTGAATAATTTGTTTGTTACAGCTATTGTGTATTTGCGCATGTTCGATATGTTTTTTTTTTTTTTAAATGAAACCATAACTAATATATTCCTCAGTTTAAAGTTAAAACAGTCTCAAGAGTGGCATGCAGTAAAATGGCATTCTCCAATGCCAAGTTATAACAGATATAGCCAGTCTGCTCAGGCCAGGAATACTTGCTAAAGCCAATCTTCGAGGGCCAGGAGCAGATATTGATCCTGGTCGCCTCGTGGACAGCAACAGGTAATGCCAATCTACACATGGTAATTGTCTGATTAAGCCAATCTCCACATGGCCACTAAACCATAATTCCAATCTGAAAGTAAGAATGAACAGCCACAGGAAGTCTCTATATGTTCAATGGAAGATATGGCGAGCCTCAGCATGCTCAGTAACTCGTGTGACCAGTCATCACAATGCCCAGGGACATGTAAGTCTGGTCCCCACCTGCCAAATAACAAGTCTATCCATTGCTCACATGCCTAATTGAAATTCCAAAAGGTCCTGAAGGCCCATTAACTGATTGGGACACCATGTATTGGATCTATGCATGTAGGGGTTTATCCAACAAGAAGGTTACTGGAAAGCGGAACCTATATGACCAGTAATAATGTCTGTGTTCATAGGTACCATCACCCCCTCATTGTCTAGTAAGAATCACTATGATTGAGCATATAACTTCAGCCTAGTGCCATTAGCACTCGATCCGGCCCACCGGCGTGGGTGCTTTTGCTATACTACTGTTTCCTGTCACACATTTCATTTAACACACGTGTAAACAGAAGGAAAAGATTTTTGAAGGATGACTCGGACATGATCTATTATTGGGTCATCAGCATACATTAATCACTTTAGGGAAAAGGTCACAAATCTAGGTGGAAAATAATGGGCTTTCCTCAATACTCGTTCCAGGTCTGATAACTATAAATTATATTAAACATTGCTGAAACACAACCGTGTACACCAGTACAGGTCTCAAAACATTTGAGAACGCTTGGATCGACTTTTTGGACACATTGACTCTTGGTGCTTCTCCTTCTCAATTCTCATGCTGGACCTCCCTTGGATCTTGTACTAAGGATGGCCCTTAATCATGTTGTGGCCATTGTCATATTGAACCCTTGCTTGCGATTCCTGCTCCCTGCAACATTATGTGTTTTACTGACCTCTGCAACTGCACTCTCTCTCCCCCCTGCTTCTCTGCTTTTTTCACTGTTTTATTCTCTGTTCTCTCCTCATCTCCCATCTCCCCTCTCCCTCCCTCCCTTACTTTTTCTCTATGCACTTACTCTATCAGAATTGTCCCTGGACCTAGTATGATAGCAACAAATGTTTGTCTCTTCCCCCTTTCCTTACTTGTTTTCTTCCCCCACTCCCCTCCAGCACTATCTGAAATGGTGTTAGGCCAAGTACGATAGTAGCTTGTTTTGTTCCTCTCCCTCCTTTGTCCGCCCCTTCTCAGTCACCACTTGTAAATCTCCGGCTCTACCAGAAATGTCGACAGGCCTAGTACGGTAGTTGCCTGTCTGTTCCCATTTCTCTCTCACCCCCTCCTTTCCTATCTGTGTCAACGCTCTTGCACTATCTGAAATGTCACCAGGCCGAGTACAATAGTTAATTTCATATTCTTGTTGTTCATGGCCTGTAAGAATGTCATTGTATTTTCCTGTGTTCCCTCCCTTACCTTGAAGTGCTTTGAAACACATTGGGCCTCATTAAGAGGCAGACGCTCCCGTAATGAAGGGTGCCGGTACGGGACCGGCACCGTTCATTACGGGATGACTGATTACGAGGTCCCCTAGCGGGACCCAGGACAGACGTCTGGTAAAACCAGACGTCCTTTCCGGGTCCCGTGAGGGGACCAAGGAGCTAATAACGGGCCCATTATTAACGGGTCCGTTATTAGCTCCATTCCCATTGAGCCCTCTCGGGGCTCAAATGGGAATGGGGAATGATTTTGTGCATGAGGAATTACTGGGTCCCCCAAGGTCAGAATGACCCGGTAATTCCTCATTCACATAACCTAGTATTGGAGCCCGGCATGGAGGCATACTCGTAATGAGGCCCATTGTGTATAAGTGCTATTTCAATAAACTATCATGTCATATCATATCAATTAGAATAGGTAGCACTGCAATTCAAAGGAATCCTCACCTTGGTATTATTATAAAGTGCAATAATTGAAGTAGTTCATAATCAATTCCTTTCTTGTGTAAGGTTCTCCATAAACGGTACCTGTCAACCCTATAAGAAGCACAACTCAAATCTATAAAAGCGACATTAAGTTGTAATTGCCATATGAATCTTGCACAACATGTTGCAAATGTCAAGATAATCGTGTCATAAAATGTGTCGACATGCCATTCTAGAAATACGTTTGGTATACCGAAAATAACATTTCTCGGTCGACCCAGGTGTTTTGTACAGTCAACACTATGATGGAAAGATCGTACTACTTGCATTAAAAATAGCAATCTATTTCCAAGGTTTAAACAATATCCTTTCTTAAAAGTTAGTATTAATATGATCTTGCACCATGATTCTTGAATAGTACAGGTCCTTAAAATGGCAAGAAAGGACACGATTAAAACATGTGTTCATAAATATACATCCTTTTTCATAACACTATTATCATTTTTCATAATCCTCGTCTCTCTCAGGATTTCACATCAATTGGATTAATCTGTTTTTTAAGCAAATTATCACACATTACAGGCATGGTTTTCATGGAAGTACTGGCACCATTAGCAACAGTGCCGGTGCTTCTGTGTTCCACAGGAATGGGGAGTTACACTTTCAGCCGTCTGACATCCCAGACCCCGAGACTTGTAATGTCCCGGTGGCACCGGGATCTCAGGCTGTGAAACAGTGTTCCAAATTCAGTGGAAACCTTGTAATGAGGCCCATTATCAAAAGGGTGTCCTCTAAATAAAGACATCACGTTCACACATAATTCTCTTTTCCTACTAACAATCAATCCATCACTGATTAAACCAGGGTCCCCTTCCAAACAGTTTTACATGAACAATATAAAGTTGTTCATTTTTTCTGGACTCATGACAAAAAAGTGATATTTTTAATCCAATGTTGCAATGTTCTCATTAAATAGTTGTCAAAAGTAGAATTCATTACAGATAGATTTTGTTAATTTCAAACACCTTGTGTGCCGCTTGACTAGTTAGTAAATCGCCAATGTACTTCCTGTGAACATTCTAACTGCATTAAATAGCTAACTGTATGGCAATCCTAGAGTTATGTTGGGATTAAATTGAATGCTTACATTTCCAAATGTATCAAAATGGTTTCATTGTTGAAAGAAAATCGCATTGGTGGAGCTCTACTTTTTTAGAGTGCCAAGTAAATTCACCTGAAATGTCCCTATTGGTTCTACCGTTGGCCATCACCATATTCCAAGGTCCCACCAAGTGCACCCATCATCTGTATTGCTCATTAAGGACACTCAATTCCATACATCCATGAGATATGTCATATTTAATGTCCAGTCTGTTCCACTGGAAAATCAATCACCTTCAAGAGAGTGTATAGCATTAACATCCCACATATTCAAATAATCTCTGCAATGTACAAACGTTATTTAAATGATGGTCAATGCATGGTTTTAGATGAGAATTACCATTTTTCACTAGTGGATCATAAACATAAATTGTCCTGATGGTTTATCTTATAACATTTGACCCCAAAGTTAATTTCTGCAGGCCATATTACCAGAAACAAATGTTTGGACATATTACATTTTACAAAAATACATTTTAAAAACATGCCTGTCAGAAATGAACCGCAGGACACGTTTTTCTCAATGTTGTTCAATTTATTGGGAAGTTGTTTTGAGGTCTCCTCAAAATTCACATTCTGGGCAGTGCTTTCTTTTTGGTTTCCTCATGGGTAAAGGACATTACTGTAATGACTTCAAGCTATTGAATATTTGCACATTTCTAGAATTTAATCATTTTTTGGAAACAAATTCCAGATGTAATATCCCTAGCGAGGACAATCCAACCCCAGACTATGGGACAAGAAACAGGCGGATTTTGCTTTAGTATTCTGTTTTATTTAAAATAATAAAACAATAAATTAAAGGTGATCCCCTACATTTCAAGGCTGGGGAAATCATTGACAACATTCCACATAAATGCAAGCAGCTGGTCTGCATGAAATAAACGCAACCCGCCCTTTATTATTTTGCTAATATTACCATTTTAGACACAAATTTGAACTCCCATTGCCAATAAAATTATACAAATTGTCATTGGTTGTCAAATTAAATAGAAAAAATGAAACATCATCCTTAGAATACATTTTACAATAATATAAGTCACTTAGGGCCTGATTTACAAAAGCGCTTTATAATGGTGCAATCCCATTGAAAGACGGTCTGTGAATCAGGCCATTAGTTTTCTCTGAAACCATCATCAAGTTTTGCATCAGAAAAAAAGATTACCTTTTTCTACGGCTAATTCAACTCTACAGTGTTGGACACCATTGGTTTCTATGTTGGACACAAATATAATAATGTTTGGTAGTATTAGAAAATCACCAAGTTAACTTTAATTCACAGTAGGAATCCACTCAAGGCAACATCCTTTTGTTTCTGTGCAATGTTATTTGGAAATATGATATTGGATATTAAATGTGATATTATTTTCTTGGGAATAGGAAGAAACTAACCTCTTTCCTATTCTGCTTTGGTGAGTAGAAAACTCTTTTAGGGATTTATTTATGTATTTAAACTAGGTTTTTCACATATTAAGAAGTTTATCAATCTGTAAAAATCTGTCAAACTACCCCATTTCCTCACAGGCCAGTTTGCTCGCAGCCCATTTACTCGTAAGTATTTGACCACATTTGACCAGAAAATGTAGATGGGGGTTTGGATTTATGGAATTTTTAAAGGTGGTGGAAGTTTGGAAGTTGCAGGGGAGGTCTCCCTCCACATTTTTCACCATAAAATGTGGTAAAACAAATGTCATGTAAATGGGCTTCGAGAAAATTGCTGCAAGGAAATTACACAGATCCCAGTCTGTGAGTCATGTTGTAGATCATGTTCACAAAGACAGATATGATTTGCTCCTGTGAAAACTCTGGGAATGGGTTAATAATTGGTTCCTGACGGAGACAAATCTGCCCTGCCCAATTATGTATTGTCAGACATTCTATTATAAATATACTTCCCCTTTAGTGACTTAGATTGTAAACAGGATGCACAAACAAATATATTAATTTGCTGGTATTTAATAAATTCTGGGGACATGCATCTGTAACTGTAACAAGTTAAGTCTTACAACTACCTGGGGACTTGTTTACTTGAGAATGGGCCGCGGGAATGGGAGGTGATTAAGGCCTGCTTACCCTTGGAAAAATATAGTGGTTATGCAAGGGCATATTTTAGTCAGCACGGTAGGGGAGCTATTAGGCCATCAATTGAATATTATAAAAAAAAAACAAGCTGCTAATGAGACCCTTTTTGGCTCAGAACCCTGGGGATATTTGAATTGCTCTGCTATGGGGATAATAGAAACATTTTTGAAGAGTATTCTATTGATCTCCAGGGGGGCACCTAATGCATTGATACATTTAGAAGTAGATTATGACCGATACGTTATATAGTTACAATTAAACCATTCTTATTTTGGCTGAGACTTGTGTGATTATCGTGAAATGCTGGTTAACCTGCTGAGCCTGGAAGGTGGGAGGAGCCTGCCGTGGGTTGTTCATGTAAAAAAAAACGTGTTGATAGAACTGGGTGAAATTAAGCTCTGGGAACATCCTGAAGCTATCGCCAAGGGTACTTCCTACCGAGTTAAGATGTTGTTCTTGGCTAAGGCCAGAATGGATATGGAGAAAGCCTGCCTAAGGCTAAAGACGGGCCCAGGCTATGTAAGGTGCAAACAAGTGTTTGGTTTAAAATGTTAGCTAGACCTTGTTAGGCCTCCTTTTGCCTGTTCCTTGTTAATTTGTTTCAGGCTAGGTATAATTAAGCTGGCCAGTTTTACAAAGTCGTAGTGTGTTTCTGGCACAGGTATTGGTCCTCTCTGTGCTCTGGGGGAGGAGACTATCACACACTTTATCATTGTTTTGCCCTCGTCTTCGGGCACTGAGGGGACTATAATTGAAACTGCTGTTAAGATCAGCTGGCATTAGTGCTATGGCAGGGGCATTAGAATTTTGCAAATTAATGGATGATCATCAAACTGTTTATCGTGTTGTTACTGTTATCCATCAAGCTTTAACATTTAAGCCATTTAATACCAAGGGAGCAGTGCGAGTATAAGACAAAAAAGAGTGGGCCGTTAATAATTGATAATGGGGACTGTGAGTATTCTCTTCTCCCCATATCTTACAATGACATTATGTTTTTAGAATCATTGTACTAATTCTTAATGAATTGAATGTTTTTTAAAAATGTTAACATTTTATGAATCTCTTGTTTATGACTGTATTATGTAGGATTATATCTCTAGGTCACTTCCCCCTTCTGTAGAAGCCTGCGTTAAGATGCCACAATGTACTTTCCTGATTTCTGGTTGCTAATGTATGGTGAATTAGCTTGGTTTTATGTTCTTTCGGCTACAATGGGCAAACCTGGTACAGTGCTAGGCACACTTACCATTTTACTATGAACACACAATGACAGGCCATACACGGTTTTTTCTATAGCGCTCTTTGTCTCAGTGTGGCTTATCAAAATGCAGTTGGAAAGTCTTGGCACAGCATGAAACACGTGTGAAAAAAGAACAGTTAGTAAAATGCAAACGTGGATGTCTATTTTGTACCAAGTAGAAAATTAACCATTTCAAATTGTACATATTCATAGACAGTTCAATAATGCGAGTACACTCTGAAGCCCCCTTTGCTTTAATGCCAAACCTCCCACAAGAGAAACTTGGCAGGTGATGCAAAATTATCTGTGCATGTTTGAAGTATTGTTTATACTTTCGCAAGCCTGCAAGTGACTAACGGCACGCAGAAAATACACCTATATATTCTATTGCATGATGAGAGCATGAGGTTGTTCCTTTCTTTTTTCCCCCTGTGCCTAATATCACACTTCACTAATTAAAATATCACTTAGGTCTTTTCTAATTTTGTCACTTATGCTTACCAAGAGTTTAGGGGTATTCTAAACTGACAGTGAGATCCCTTCCATAAAGCACACAGGCTCTCTGTCACTTTCAGTTACTGGAGTTCAGCAACGGTCACCCAACACCCTCCTTCATGTGCTTCCTAGCTCAGTCTCCCAGCAGATCAGCTCAGCAGACAGACAGCCAGCATACCAACATCTTACACATTCTCCTTCTCGCCTGTTCCTTCTTCTTCCCACTCTTTCTCCTGGCTGCCTAACCCCTGTTTACTCCTCTGCCCATATGATCTCTTCACCCATCTCCTCCAGTTTAGCCAGCCCCAGGTAAGTTTCCAGAAACCTTTTGCTTCTTGGCAATCATCTTTGTACAGCATTGATCCTCAACCCGGAGGCATGTAACATTTGCATTCTATTTTCCAAAGTAACTTCCTCTGTAGTTTCCTGTTCTTGTTGCTCAAACAATGGGCTGTCTTTGCAAAATGAATTCCGCCATTCCATTGCGCTCTGAGTATCACATTCAGCTTTAAAAATGTTATTTATTTTCGGAGCTAGCATTGTGGTGCAATGTCCCTGCAGCCGCAGTATGGACACATTATAATTACTAATATTTAGTAAAATGAATTATTAGTTCCTGCACTACACTACACCAGCATGCTATGCTATGCTATTTTAAATCCCACCTCCTTTCTTTGGTTTGTATAATTTTCACAGTGTCTCACATCAGCCGCAGATCACACCTATGCTGCACACTGGGATTTGCTTCATGACATTGGTGCTTAGTTCTGTAATAATGATCTGTGGCTCTGTTGAAATTAGTGCAAATATGCCATTTGTGCACTAATTATAACTACAGTTCCGGGAGACACCAGGGATGACACCTAGAGACGTAATAGTGTAGTACGTCATTATCAATGTTGTGCTGTTCTTTTACAGCACCTGTAATTGTATTGGGGCTCTGGTTTGAGTCTCAGGGTTCTGTATTTCGTATTGGTCTGTTGATAGAAGGGATTCCACCCCTGCATCTCTTGCTGGTTCCTCTTCCTGCCACTCTCACATCCATGGTTCATCTTTTGGCAAAAGCGTGCAAGATCCGGTGCTATGCAGGAAGACTCAGGACACCTAAACATGGGTGCACACCTGCTGGCTATCTACTGACGGGGCTGACTCCAGTCCTCATTTCGGTTTATCGCTCATCACCACTGCAGGAGTGGCTTTGCTCTCTGATCCTTGTGACACGCCTATCATCCAACTCATTCTAGTTAAGAGGCAGAGTGCAGGCTAACTAGAAGCAGCTGCTATATCACCAGGCTTACTTTCCCTGTGTGCAGTGCTGTCTTTGGGTAAGTCCTTCCAGAATACTCCTCTGAAATCCTGTCTGTTCTGTCAGACAAGTGTTGGACCACAGTCTGCAGCCCGCTCTGTTACAGTGCACTTCAGTGATTAACCCTGTGAAGAAAGATTAAAAGGGTGGCAAACCTTCTATTAAAGATGATAGCAGATGTCTTCATGCCAAGCCAGTAAGGGTTTTATGTTCTAATAAAACATGTTCACACGTCCTATGTATAGGGAATGCAAAGGTTTGTCTAACCACAAAATAGACCATGGAAGCCAGTTTAGTAAGGAGTGGTTAGGGAAAGGGATAATACTTGTTTCTCTATCTTTTTGTCTTGTCAATCGAGCAACTGAGCAGGTATAATATGATTGGGAGCTCAGTATCAGCTATGACAACTTTCACCATTTTCAAACTATTAGTGTTGTTAGCATCTACTAATTAGTGACTCCAACAGAAGTGAGGCACCATGAGAACTATGTCAGAAGAGGGAAGGCAGACTATGAAGGAGATGACACCATTTTATATTAGGGGTGTTCTTCGAATCCACCAATCCAACATTTGGATTGTGGAGTGCATGTTATAGTAAAGAACCAACTTTGTTTATTATAGTTCTTTTATGGCTTAATGCCTCGTTTGAAAGGCATCACATCAGGAAGGGAGACAGACCAATTATTCACTGGTTAGCATATTGAAACCTAGAGGTAGAACTTTGACCCTGTCTGCATTTGTAACCAGAGATCAGGACACAAAGACACCATGAGACAGTGCGCCTGAAGGAGGAGTGAGCAGCAATTTGGGTGGTTCTTAAGAGATGATCAATCTCACCCATGTAGTCAAAAAGCTTTACTTTTGGCAGCTGTTTTGATCAGCACAACCAAAATTCATAAATTTGTGAAAAGATAAAGTGATCACAGCTGAAGTTGATGTCTAGTAGACATGCTGAATGCCATGGTCAGTGTACCATTGTTTATACTAATGATGGATAGTATGATGCATAATAAGAAAACCCATTCAGTGAAAAACTTTTAGGCTGAGTCAGTTAGGATGAACAAATTGTATCACAGAAAAATCCTTTAAATATGGTGGATATGGGAAGTGAAAACAACCTTAACTCAGAGTTAACCCATTGCTCACACTATGATCAAATACATAATATCACTATTGGGATAGGCAATGATGTCAGAAGGACATCATCTGGTGGTATCCCAAATAATGGAAGTTGCCACGTCCAACACCTGTCAGATTTCATGGGTTGTGTAGCGTTACATAATGTCATCTGTTTCTCAACTTTAAAATGTTTGCCATCTAGCTCTGTTAAATGTTGAATGTTGAAGGTATTTGTACTGCACACCGTCACCAATGGAATTGGTCCCCAAGCGATCAGGCTGATCTGCAAACGAGAAGGTGTGTGGGTTAGTAGGGTGAAGAGAGATTAGGATAGTGAGAGAAGCTGTGTCCTGTTGGCAGCTTTAGTTCGGTTTTCACCATGCGTTGAGCTTGGGTGCGAGAATAGGATCGATGTCAGTCCTCGTGTGCTGTTTGTGCAGCTTATGTGTTGTTTGTTTGTTTGTTTTTGCAGTGTGGTGAAGTGAGTGTGTATATCAATATGGCTAGTCACACCATACTTAAGGAGAAATCTATCATGCATTGGAAATGGATTCAGATCCACTATCCAGATCTGAGACCTGAATCCTGATGGAGGATCAAAAGTAAAGAGTACCTATGTGAACAATATTTGATATTATGATGTGGCAGGTACAGTATATGCCAGTTTGAAGTGAGATTGTTTTAAAAAATGTTTTGGAAGCAATCCATGTTTTTTTTTATATGAATAAAATGCCAGGATCTATCTGCAAATTCAACAAAAATGTTTTGATCAATAGAAATGGGGAGATGTACTTTTTGTTTGTGGGATTGGGGGAAATTGCTTAATGTGTTGTTTTTCAGAATGGAAAGAGTGCCACCAGTGGTGCAGTTGTTTTGTTTGTTTTTTTATTTATTTCTAATGCGCACCAAACCCAAGGGTAGCAGAGTGAAGCAGTAAGAAAATGCAAAGCTTACATAGTTACAAGTAAGGTCCCAGTAACAAAAATATAGTTGTTTGTTTGTTTGTTTGTTTATTAATTTGATAATGCGCACCAAGCACTTGGGCAGCTGGGCGCAGAAGTACAAGAAGTTTTGAAGCTTAGTTACAATGCCTGTCACAGGCCAGTACATACATGTGAATACCAGATACAATACAGTGTAGGATACAGTATAGACATTGCCAGTCGGGCACATGGAGGGCATAACTGGTCTGATACATGACAAGGGTGGGGCTTAACATTGCGTGTATTTAGTGAACACAAAACAAATAGCGTACGCCTATGGACAAACAGGTCTGATGTGTGAGTTGCAGTAGTGATGTTAAGTGCAGAGATAGTCGGGGTAGTGTCAAAGGGTCGTCTGTCAATAGGGGGAGGGGTATTTATGAGTCATTGGTGCGAAGCCATTTGAGTGCATTGCTTCTAAATCTGGCGTATGGTAGGGGGATTCTGAGGTCAATTGGGAGTGTGTTCCATGATTGGGTCACAGTAGAGATATATATACAAGTGTACAAGTTAAAAACAGGTTATGCACAGTAATGATAAATAAACACAAACGCAAGTGTTACAATATAATGGAGGGATGGGCTAAGGCAACCTAGGTGAAGGTAATGCAGCAGCACAAACTAGTGGTCAGTAGAGTTGAGCATGTTAATATAATTACTTCTAAAGTGTAAATTACGGTTGATCTGCTCTGAGCCAGTGTGGCAGGGAGTTCCAAAGTTTGGATGCCTTCACAGGAAAGCTATTACCGCCAATCTTGCTAAGTCTGAATCTCGGTACCACGAGGCAGTTTGCGTTGCTGGCTCTCGTAGGTCTGATGGACGTTCTTCTATTTAGTCTGTCTATGAGATAGCTAGGGGTGGCATTGTTTAGTGCGTTATGGGTCAGGGATACCATTTTAGAAGAATTTTGTTGTGAGTAGAGAGCCATTTGTATTGGCGTCTGGTGGTAGAGATATGTTCTCTTTTGTTCACGCCTAGTCCAGCTATTAAGGCGTTATTTTGGAGTATTTGTAGCCTCTGGATAATAGCTTTATTAGCGCCACTGTATAGAGCATTACAATAATCTAGCCTACAGAGTATTAGTGCTCTTGCCAGGATCATGCAGCTGTCATTTGAAAGAAATGGTTTGCCTGCCCTAATAAGCTTACAGGTGTAAGCGGTGGTGGAGGCCAGAGATTTGACTTGTGTGTCAAGGGATATGGTCGAGTCAAGGTAAAAGCCAAGGGTTTCAACCTCCTTGGCTACCCTAATGATGTCTCCATCGATGGTGAATGAAGAGTATTCATGACCTAGTTTATTAAGGTGGTTAGCCAGGATAATCAGCTCTGTCTTATTATCATTCAGTCATAAACCGTGGGTGGACATCCATGCCTGGATGATGATATACACTCTAGTTACCAATGCTAGGTCCTTGCCATAATCCCCAGAAAGTGGGAGGAGAATCTGAGTATCATCTGCATAGTTAGTGTAGGTGATACCTAGAAGGTCCACATCATCGAACAAAGGCTTGGTGAATATATTGTTTAGAGTGGGGGAGACACAAGAGCCATGGGGTACACCACACGTGATGGGGACAGGGTCTGCTGCTGCCGATGGGCAGAAGACCCTCATGTTTCTATCAATCTGGAATGATTCTATCCATCTGATAGCTTCTGTAGAAAAGTGAGCTGCTGAGTCCAAGTGACTGCGTAGGACCTTATGTTCCACTAAGTCGAATGCAGCTGAGAGATCTAGCAGTAGGAGGAGGGCTGTTTTACCTTTATCTCTCAACTCATCAACCTGTGTTTTTAGGTCAATGGGGGCAGTTTCTGTGTAATAAGAGAAAACTGGATTGTCTTGCTCCCAGGAGTTTGTGCAGTTCAAGATATTTTTTAATCTGGGCGTATGCGACCTTGTCAAGTATTTTGAGTGAAAATGGTACCGTCATAATCGGGCGGTAGTTAGTAGGAATAACCCATGTTTGTTTCAAGTTCGAGGGAATAGTACCAGATGAGAAAGAGGCATTGATCAGTTTAGATATGAAAGGTGCAAGATCTCTAGCAGCATCTTTTATAATCTGAGCTGGGCAGAGGTCACCTTTACAATTGGACGGCTTGAGAGATGGGATGACTTTCTCTACCTCTAGTATGGAGGTTTTAGTGAAGTGGAATCTGGCAGACTGGCCAGTAGGTATTTCACTAGCGGGCGGGGTTGTTTAATTGTGGTGGTAAATTCAAGGAATCTTTTTTTTGGCTTATTTTATTTTGGAGAGTATTTAATTGGATAGTGCATATTGAATCTCTGCGCACCATGTCTTTCTTTTGATGCAGATGTCAGCTGTAGGAATCAGGGACTCTAATTCTTTTAGTAAGGTGAATAATTCCTTCATGCTAGAGTTGGCTTTGGCAAAGCGTTCATTATAAGAATTTCATTTTGCCAGGCAGATTTCATTTTTGAATTGCGAAGAAATTTTAGTTAGCTTAGATTTATTATCATTGGAGGGGCATAATCTCCAGGTAGTTTCACATTTCCTTTTTAGGAGACGTAGGTCCTTTAACTGGGGAGTGAACCACTTATTTAGATGAGCTTTGGGTTTACTAGGTCTAAGTTTGAGTGGAGCAATTTTGTCAAGTGTGGTAACCATAATTTTGTTATATTCGTGGACCAATGTACCAGGGTCTAAATGATCAGCTAGTGCGTTTAAGGTGGGGAGAATGGCAGGGATCACTTTGTCCACTGTGATATTCTTTTTGTTCCTTGTTGGGCAAGGTGGGGCCATGTGTGGGGCCATCGGGGGTGGTCTGATGGTTGATATTGTGAAAGACACAAGGGAATGGTCTGTCCACAGTTGCAGCGTGATAGAGGTGACAGTGGCAGCACAATTATAATCAGCTACCCAGTCTAAGGTTCTCCCTTTATTGTGGTTAGGTTTATAGATTTTTTGTGACAGGCCTAATTCTGTGAGGATATTGGCTTTTTTAAGGGCATGCTTATCCGCTGGATGGTGGAATCCTAGATTAAAATCACCTAGTAAAAGTAATTGGTGGGTCGTCTTAAGGTTGTTAGATAGTAGGCTGTAATTTTTGATTGGACTATCGTTTCAAGTGATTTATCTATGAAGACACACAGAAACCACATATACAGTTCATAGAGTAAACCCCAATTAAAAGATTGTTGAGATGAAGGGAACATACGCACATTGAGGAGCATTCTGCACGTGTGCCACCCGAGATATACCTCACACACAGAGAACACTCCTAGGGTTCAAGCTAAAAGGGTGCGAGTATGCCTCAGTTGCACAAAGCACCCCCATTTCAAGGATCTACCCCCTTGTTTTAACTCTGGGATGCATCTGCACTAGCAATGACGTAAGCTCACACACACATGTAATTACAAAAAAAGATCACAATAAATGACCCACCAACAAACAAACCCCACAAAGCAATGCTCATGACACACCACACATTGATCGCAATTCAAGTCCACAGTGCAGAGTTCAATGAGAAGCAGTTAAGCACATGAAACGATGAGCTTTCACATCAGAGCAGTGGACAACACCTAATATCATGTGCTGATCAAAGAGCTACCAGCCCAACCCCCTGCATGATTAGTTCATGAAAGGGTGCATGTTGGCACATGTGGTCTTACCAAAAAAAAAAAAAAAAAAATTCAATACAATATGTTGATCAAGAATACATTGAAGAACAATGCATTCAGGCGAATTGATGCACAGCTTTACAGTTCTGTGATGTTCTTCTCAAAATGCAACAACTTTTTGTTTGTATAAGTGCAGTACAGAGAGGTGGCACAAAAAATACAATTGCTAGATTGTACTGTACCCAATATTTATGTACAAATCCACAAGCGTTCCAGATATAGTTTTGTAAAAAGGGTACAGGAATGTCAGTAGATTACACATTGGTACTCCAGCTATCAGCAAAGTCCTTTTCTGTACAAAGGCTCCCCAATTATAAACTCGATTGATCAATGTGCCTGAGGCAGGAAAGCACAGAGCCTCTGCTGAGGACAATATTTCAAGCCCAGGCGGAAAGGCATGGGATCAGAGTGCATAGATTTCATCTTTTGTCCAGCATATTACGGCGTCCCCACTGTCTCTGCCTCGGGCTGCCATGCCATCTGCCATCCCCGGGGGACTCCACGAACAGTGCCGTGCTGGCGTTGCTCTCAATAACCTTCAGCACATATCCCAGAAAAGTACCCTTCGGAGAGACACTGCATACTTTATTCAAGTCACTCTGCTTTAATTAAAGTTCTGTGTATCAGGTGATCCGAAGCATTGGTTGATAGTACGTGTGCAGGCTTTCTTTATTTATCTGTATGAAGCTTTGCTGGAGGCAGACAAGAATCGTTCAGGGGCCAGAGTGATATCCATTATAGGTTTTTAGTAGTGATGCGAGTCCCTTTGATTGGGAACACCCAGTTGTCGTGATTCGTAATACAAGGTTCTCAAGTTGATTGAGACAGTATTTTAACCTTCAACCTATGAAATTGTAAACATGATAGACAATGTGGGTAAAAAAAATCAGATCGATTTTTTAAAATGTTTGCGCAATGATTTATGAAGCCCTTCCAAAGCGCCAGGGATCTTAAGGAAAAGTATGTGAAATGTGTGACGACAAATACAGCTAATAAGGAGGCTTAGTTTGCTTTTCCCTTTGGATCTTTCTCCCATATTGTGCTGGTGAAACAAAACACATCTTTGTAAACAAAGCAGCGACTTTGGAAACAAAGCAGTGACGTTGTTAAGTTATCTTAACCACTTCACTGCTAAGAAAAATGGGCCCAATGGGAGATCCCATGCACCTAGGAAGAGCATTCTCGCCCTTAGCACTTATGACCATATGTGGAGGTAGTTCAAAGGTAAGGTTCATGCACATGCATGCACACATTCATATGGGAATAGATGCTGACGTCCGTACAGGTAACGGGTGCACCAGGCACCTTTACTCCATCAAACAAACTCCCAACACAACAAGGGGTTTATAAATACTCCCCACACACCAACGCAATGGGGAAGGACTTACACATATGAACCTGCCCCCCTGCTTCCACTCGCACACCTCAAGGGATCTGTTTGAGACCTAAAAAAACGACTAAAAAACAACTGCATTACAAACGTTAACAGCAGAACAATATAGAGATGGCGAATTCATAAATATAACCAAGCAGGTACCAAGTACACATTAAAAAGAGTATGCAGTGTTTATAACGACAAATAAATAACAACACACTTTTTTAACAGCACCTAAATAACGAGAAAAAGTTGACACTTTAAAAAAAAAGGAAATATGGGGATGGGTTAAGGGATTAAAAGGGGTGGGGGCAATTGGGAAGAGTGTAAAAAGGCATTAGAAATGGGGCGCTTATGGAGGACCCCCACACATTTTTCTTTTTTTTTTATTGAATTTTTTTCGTTATTCATGTGTCCTTTTTAAAGCATGTCATTATTTTGGGTGTCGTTGTAAAGACCTGGAACCGTTTTAACAAGATGCAGCATGAAAATCAGAAGAATCATCATCACCAAATCGGTTGTGGATGGGGTATGCCATAGTCACAACGTAGTCTTCTTGATTGAGAGGGATGGAGCAATTGCTCACAAATGAATGTAGGGTGGCGAGAATGTGAACGATTTCAGAGCAGTACATCAATGCTTAAGAGGTGCTGTTTAAAGTGGTAGCTCCCTTTATTCACCACAAAGCACCATGTACACACATGGGAGATGGCATTTTTTATTTCATGATCATTGACAAGTATAACCAGAGACCATGAAGCACAAACAATTAACGGTACAACAAGTACACATCAAAGAACATATAAGAAGAGCTCTCCTGCAACACATCCTGTTGTTAAAACCATATAAGCATTGACAGGATGCAATACTTGTATCAGCTTAGAGTAGCTGCCTAGTTATGCCGATCAATTCTAGACTGTACGGTTTTCCTATACATCAGATTCATTCGCAAGTAATTAGCCAAGTTGAAATGTACCACAGATGAAAGAGTGTCGTGTTCTCCCTAAATTGTCTCCTCTATTCTTACTGTTTTTTAAAAGCCTCACAATCATTTCTCCAAACCATAGAACATACAAATATCTAAAACTTTAACAAATAAAGCAGACCTGCACTGATAAAAACTAAAAAAGAAGGGAACAATTGTATTACCCAAATTCTCCATACAATTTGAAAAATCGAGAAAGTGCAATAACATTGCAGTTTGAGTGTCACACCATGGGCAGTCAGAATCAGTGTGAATCAGTGTGGTCCTGACCTTCTTATTTACCCATTTTAATGTGCCGGCTCAAACTAAAGGACGATCAGGGGTTTATCAGGAGTTTTTTTTTTTTTTTTTAAGTTAATCCAGATCAGATATTACTTTGGGCGAAGGTGTAAGGGACCTACTGACTTCCATATAGTATGGATTAGCTGAATCATCACACTGTGGATGAGAGAGACGGGAATTTACATGCAAATTCCCCATGAAGAATGCAAGGCTGCAGTAGGAGGTGGTCTCCCAGGTTTTGGCCTCCAACCAGAGTTTTTAGTCAGCCCATTAAACTTGTCTTTAAAAATAAACAATTTCTGATTTGAAAACGCCTATTTCCAGCAACACGGTTGAACTTCAATTGAGATAAAGTGTTTCCAGGGATGCACATATCCATATGTTTTGGCAGAACAGTGAATGATATAAAAAAGGCCCAACATTGTTACGCTTCATAGATGTGAATAGTAGTAGCAGATATGAACACTAGTAATCCTTCTATTACATTTATGTTGAACATAAGCCATAAAGAAAATGCATGTTTGGGACACATTAGCTGCTGTTAGTACAAATAGCATTGTGTCTTTTCACCATGGCCGAACCATACATCTGGCCATATTTTAAAACTGGCACCTTCATGAAATCAGCATTTTTTCACCACGGACATTATCAGACAGATATTGAGGAAGCATTCATCAAAGTTCAGCAAGGTCCATATTCTACTGCATTCATCACATCCTGGGCTAGATTAGTGAAATGTTGCACAGGTGCAAGGGCAAAGGTGCACCATATTAGCACTGGGGTGATGTTTCTTTATTATTGGTTATAGAGAATATCTTGACTGGTTTTACAAACCGAGGCACAGTTGAATGAGAGTGCAATGAGAACAATCACACTCCCCTTGGCATCAAATTGGGCAGAATGGGGCAGGGTTTAACTTTGGAAAAATATACATGTGACAGAGTTTCCCTAGGGTCTTCTCCACATTTTATACTGTTTTGCCCACAGTACAGAATTATTAAGAAAATGTTCTTAGTGCCCTTTTTAGTGTGTGGGGTATCCGACATGTAAGAGTTGCTGTCCAATAGACAATTAGCATATTTTGGTTTCTTGAATATGCTTTTAATATTAGCGTTTACTGTTTAAAATTCTATTATGGACTTGAAATATGTTTTGTATGTGTTTATGACGAAAAACGTCCTTGAATACAAATGATATACAATGATCCCAAATTCACAAATGTTACCATAAGCATTATGATTGAACACGTTACCCGAAAAAATAGGAATTTATTTGATTCTGACAACAAAAAAAGTGGCTATAAATTCTATAAGTATTGTATATAAAAGTTTCAATAATGCAGCCAATTACTTTATACCTGCTGGCCCAGTCACCATGAAGGATGCATTGATCAACAGAAAAAGGCAAGTATTGTTAGATATATGTCCTGTCTGTTTCCTTTTTCCACACTTTTGACCCAGGCTAGGCTAGACTGGATGGTCCAAAAGTAAATCAAATAAAGAGTGGGTTCCCCCTCTTCTACAGGTAAAGGGCCACAGTGGATTTTATGTAAATCAATCATCCTGTACGAGTGTAATCCCAATCCTTTAGACAAGTGTCCCTTGCCTTCTGAGTTCATACACAGAGTGGCTTGTTCCACAGGGAGTAGAGAGAACATGAATCAGATGAAGGCACACCCCTGACCTCTCACACCAGAGAGAATACAACCTCCTATGGAAGAAAGGCTCAAGTTGATCTTGTAAGGATTACAAGTTTTAATGTCACACGCAGATGAGAGCAAAATCAAAGAATTCTGCTGCTAAAACCGTTCTGCCGAAAAGTAGTACATGCAGAATCTTATAAAGGAAAACATCATCATATATGATGGAATACATACAGTAAAAACCTGTGTGGCTGATTCAATGGAGCCTATACAGGTGCCACCTTTATCCATAGGGATGGCAGTTTATTGGTCCTAGCCCAGTCTGTCCATCTTCCATCAGGATGGGCACTGCAGGGCCCATCTTCTTCTCATGTCGAAGGTCTGAAAACAAATGTATTATACTCCTACTATAGAGCTTGTTTTATCACTCATACTGTGCACTTGGCAGGCCTTAAGACGGAAACACAGGAGGTTCTGGGGCACTCTAAACTTCACACACACATTTCACTCTCCCCCTCCGCTCCATCTTGCTCCAAGGTCTCCACCCTCATTTTGAACTACAATGTATCGTCCCTAGCACCTTGCAATATAAATCACATGATTGTCCCTTCACCGATACGCTCTGTCTGTCCTTCTATGAACATTTGAGGACTTGTTACTTTGGGGTTGGTGGTTAAAGGGCACCTGGTGCCATGGAGTTCAGGGGTCTTAGTTAGTTATACTGGCTATTATTCGTGATCACCCGGGAGTGGGCCGGGTCATGCTTTTGCTAGTGTGAGATAACATGCACACCAGGTGCCGGTCTGTGATCGCGGCCTTGTAGGGCACATTCCGCTTGGGTGAAAGAATGCCTCTTTGCAACACTTTTGGAAGCATGAATAGACTTGTGGCAGTTGGGGGTGTGAACTCTCCTTCTGGGAGCCCCAGCATGGCTGGGAATTTCTGTTGGCTCGCTAATTTTGGCCTAGTGCATGCAATGCTGCTTTTACCATGCAGGCCTTCCCTTCTACATACTATGTAGTTAAACTTTTTTTTTTTTTTTTTTTATTGTTGTATTATTAGTTTACATAAAACCTTATACAACATATAACACAAAGCAAAAAACACATTTATAACTTTCATATATCCAATACTTAAGCATATAAGAGTACATTGATATATATAAGATGGAGAGAATGTTATCGTACCGTACAAAAAGAAGCAGCAAAGAGAAAAATTTCATCTAAAACATCTAGGACATCAGCATTTTACAAAATTTTAAAAATTCCTTCCCAGCCATAAAATCAAAATTCATAAGAGTTATATACCTTGTGTATATCATTACCCGTTTTTACCCTATAGGTACCTACACAATTAATTCTTTATTTTTGGCTTCCAATTCCTCCGTTATATTTTGGAGCAATAAATTCAATGCGAGAATTAGGGAGATATTAACACCCCACATGCAGCGACTCCAGAACAGATTTTTCGACATTTCTAAATCCTCATCAAATCTATCAGTCAGGTATAGAGCTCGTTTCGACCCGAAGTGGACACATGTTAAGACGAGGTGCTTGAGAGTTTCTAACATGTCAGTTTCTCCACAAAAACGACATGTAAGGCTAGGTGAAATATAATTAAGCACCTTTCCTTTATGTATCCAATGATGAATTCTTTCTAGGGTCGGCATCTGGTTAAGTCTAAAACGCATAAATGTAGTTCTCGCCCTATAACAGGGGAATCTAAGCAAATAAAGGGGGATACATTCCCTTGCATGTACAAATTTAGCATATTCCTTATAGGTAGCGTAGGACTCTATTTCATTGACTGTGTCCACCCAATCCGCCTTGAATAAGAGTCTCTTAACTAGTCCAGGTCTTTGCACCAAGTCGTCTAAGCTTGAGCCTAAAGTATATAACAGAGAATTCATTCTATCGCTGAATCCCTTAATTGATTGGACTGACCCAGATTTAATCACCCTATTCAGCACCTCATACAGGGTATTTATAAGAGGATCATTCATTTTTCTAAAAAAGGAAAGCTGTCTCCACAAATATCTGGCTTTGAGTGAGACTAGACATAATTCATGCCGAATAATGGCATTAGGGATTGCCATTGAAAGGCCCATTACTTCCTTCCATAGTTTTCCCTGAACCACATTTAAATAGGAACTCATATCCTTGGTGCAAATATCCAGACCATATAAAAGAATCGGCTCACATTTAGCAAGGTAGAAGCGTCTAATGGGTAGGAGCGAAAATGTACATACTCGAACCCTCAAAAATTTCATTTGAGTCTTTAATTTAGACGCTTTTTCTTCAAGACTCAATTTCCACATCTTTAGGCTAGAATTATTAGAAAAATGATAGCCTAAGTATGTTATGGCCTGCACCTGTTCCACCGGATTATCCCCCATCTTCCAAACATAGGATTTGGGCACTCTCTTCTTGGAGATTACAATCGTTCGAGATTTCGATGCATTGGGGGAAAGATTGTTCATCATAGCATATTGATAGAAAATATCCATCCTTCTACGAAGACCCCGTGGGGTACGATCAAAAAGAATGAAATCATCCGCAAAGGCCATCCACTCAATAACCAAACTTCCCATCCTAACGGGAGCGATGGAAGGACCCCGCCACATATCCTCCACATCGCTGACGTACAGGTTGAATAGCGTGGGTGCAAGAGAACAGCCCTGCTTAACCCCCACCTCAGTCTCAATGGCATCAGAAAGGGAACCTTCGTGTGATAAGCGCACACTGACAGAGGTATTTCTATGTAAAAGAGCCAAGAGTTGAACAATCTTACGTGGAAAATTAATTGCCAACATTTTAGTCCACAGTCTATCTCTGATGACCCCGTCAAAAGCGTTAGAAAGGTCCAAGGATGCCATGTAAACTTCACCCATTTTGGTTTGATGGACTGTATCTCTTAAATGAGCCAAAATATTTCCATTCAGGTCTGTTCCCAAACCTTCTCTAAAGCCAACCTGAAATTTACTGAAGCAAGCATTCCTTCTAGTAAATTTATTGATGTCCCTTAAAAGTAAAATGCCAAAGACCTTACTAGCTGCATCTAAAAGAGCTATAGGTCTATAGTTCTGGGGATTAAGAACATCCCCTTTTTTAAATATAGGGACAATAATACTCTGGGCCCAGGTTTTGGGAATAGTATGGTATTTGAAAATATCATCAAATATAGGTTTGAGCAACTCAGCCCACATTTCAGGAGATGTCTTTATAACAAAAGGGGGGATACCATCCGGGCCTGGTGCTCTAGAAGGTTTTAGTTTATTAATGGCCCAATTAATATCCTCAAAATCCCACCCACAGTCCTCCACCACAGGGGGACCTAAATCCACGTCCTGACCCCTTGTAAATTCAACAGGTAAAGCAAACTTTTGCTTATAGAATGCACTCCACACTTCTGCTTGGATCGTGCAGTCCAATTTATCTTTTGCAGGCATGAGCGTAGAGTTAATAGTTGCCCAAAATTTAACATCTCTACCCTTACAAAGATTATGCATCATCAATTGATGTGCTTCGTGATATTGATTCATTCTCAGTGATTTGATCAGATTTTTGTGTTTCAATATAATTTTTTTCCTTCTAAGCTGTAATTCGAAAAAAGGAATGGGCAGTTTCTTCAAGGCTTTAATTTCACTGTTTTTATTACGCTTGGAGGTTTGTATTCTTGAGTCACCCACCCTCATCCTAGATTTTGTGACCTCCCTATCATTGGTGCTACTAATTTTATAAACACATGACAATATAGTATTATAGTAGGTTCCCCCCCAATCGATGTCTTCACCTCTCGTGATATGAGGCAACCTTCTGGATAGGTTCCCCAAAACCAGATTATTAAATTTCGTAATTATTTTCTTATTCCATACAACCCTTCTCCCATTATTTCCGGCTTTTAGACCACACAGCGTGGGATTAATATGACTACCCACATTGGGAATGGAAAGAGAGAAACATAAGGGAATATGATCACCCAATTCTACCTCCATAAGTATCAATTTTCCACAGGCTTGCTTCCAGCTATTTGAGACATAGAAAAAGTCGATTCTAGAATTATTACTTCCTCTTTTCCAAGTAAATTTCGGTAAATTCCAATCCCAGGCATGATCTAAAAGACCCAAATCACAATGATCAAGATAATTATCCCACCGTATGCCTCTTTTAACATGTGGAAGGAGCAATCTAGGAATCACCCCCCTTTCATTTAATGTGGAACCCTCAGCACAGGCTGAATTGAAATCCCCTCCCAAGATAATACGATTACCAAACCCTTTCTCGAACCATCCTCCCAGAATCGTATTGAGAGTATCTTCCACTTCATCAATAGCTACCTTTAAGGGGTTCCAATACAGATTCAACAGGAGGATCGGCTCTACCCTCTTCTCCGAAGTGAGAATAATACCCAAAAGCCAATCACTCCTAAAGATCACCTCCCCATGAAGCCCCAAGTTACGATCAATGGCAATAATCAGACCACCACTAGGTCTGCCCAACTGTCCACGCGTTGCTAAAGAAGAAAAAGTATAAAAACCTTCTATGTATATATCAGACAGCACCATGGTTTCCTGAAAAAAATAAATACGGGGGTGCACATAATTATCCCTTTTATTCAAGAACATGTTGAGATGTGTTCCCCCGCATGAGTTCCAGGAAATCACGTCAATATTAGAGCTGTTAGGGACGCCCACTATCCTGTCTGAGTGTCTCCAAGGTTTTAAGCGCTGGCTGTAACCATGACCAATCCTGGCCACTATTTAGAAGGCTAGAAATTAGAGCCAGCCCTGGACCAAAATTTTCTAGTTTGTTATTACCTAATTGTGGGATTTGTTGGGTTTGGATGTAATCTGTTTCCTCATATTGAAGAAACTTATCAACCTCTTTGTCGTCTACTAAAGTGAATAGATCATAACCCAAAGAGTTAAGATTCTTTTCTTGAGCACGTACCATATCTGCTACCATCACTGAATGAAAACAACTTACCATACGATGGTTATTGTGGTTAGGTAGAGAGATGGCATCTATATCATCTGTTGTTATTGCTCGTAGTAAGGGAATCTTTTTAAACAGGCTTAAAAGATAAGTTCTATTGAAATTAACCTGCGAGTCTATTTTATTGTTGTTAATCCAACCCAGTATCTTTCCTGTACCGATCTTTATAGGGGGCTGGGCCGGAATAGATTGCTTCTTTATGTGATCCACACTAGATTTGAACACAGCCTTTTCTTGGGAATCTTGGGTTTTGGAAGCATATATATCTTGGGGGGTATCTCCTGTATTATTACTAATAAAATCAATCCCCTTCTCAGCAAACACCTTCAGCCCTTGTAAGGGAGTAATACTGGGACATATTACTACTGGAATTTCTGGGGAAATAATAGGGTGCCCAATTTGTTGTGTGCCTACAGAAGTTCTTGCATGTTTAGTACTAATTATTTTGCCAAAAGCTGTCATCTTTGTTTGTTTAGTTTGTATGCACTCTAGGCCAACTTTCAGTATATTGTTCTCCTCCATACTAGGGTCAGTATTAATTTCACCCCTGGGCAGGGAGTCTTTAATAATAGACTCCCCCCTAGCCTGACCCTCTTCCTTATTAGAAACCTTATCACTCACCCTATCATCTGGCTCTTCCTGAAGCGGGATATTTCTAATTCCTTTGAGATTCGCATTTCTGCCTTTAATTTTTATGTTCGGCATATTTTTGCTTTTTTTGGACATCCTAACCTGTTTTTTTGTCTTTTTTCGTCTACCGACAGGGGATTGGGGCACCTCATTTATATCGTAATCCGAGCTATTTACTGGAGCTGTTACATCATTATTCATGATTGAGCCTATTTCTAATACCTGGACTGCTAGTTTTTCCTCTCTATGTTTTGTCTTTTGTTTACATTTTTGCCCTTTTTTAGAAGAAATATGTTGGGAGATTATTGAACCCTCACTACTGATGTTTAAGCGTTCCCCCTCTTTTATCATTTCTCTCGTCCACAACTGAGCGCCGGAATTTTCCGCGTCCTGTTCCTGACTAGGCCCTTCTGTTGCCATAAATATGGCCTCCAGAAGGACTGAAGGACTATCTGGACAGCTCAGTTCCTTTCCATAATTTTCTTTATTGGCTTTATTATCTCCTTTTCCCTGGGAGACTAAATCCTCTACCCCTATATTAGACGAGGTAGGGCGATCTCCTGTAAGCACAACTTCTAACAGACTAGTAAGCTTAGCATCCATGGTCATTAACCTAGTATCTTGTTCCTCTCTATATTTATCGAATAGACTTTTTTCTTTAATAATCTGTTCATTGATGTTCTTACCCTCCACTATACCCTCCAAGAAAGCTAGGCGAGTCACCAGTTGGTTAAAAGCCGCTTGTTGTCCTACCATTGAGCAACCCATAGTCTCTTGGGATTCACTTAGGGTTTTCAGAGCCAAATTCAAACTAATGTGTAAGTTGGATAGAAGTGGTATAAGGTAATCTCCTCTCTCCTCCCTCCTCAAACCAGGGGACTCCTGTTTATCTTCGGCTACCACATGACTTTCCAAAATGGATCGCTGAGGGTCGATATCTTTATCTACAGTTATGGGTAAGAAATCCCCTTCCTTATCAGTTTGGGTATAGTTGGTCTTACTATATATAGGTGGTATGGATGTCTTTATAATCGGTCTAATAGGGGATAGGTGCCTACCCTCTTGTTGTTTCCACATTATAGGAGTGTTTCTGTTTTGTGAGAGAGTATTGATTTGTGCACCCTCTGATAAGCTCCTCACCCCCTTGTCTTTGGACAAAAATCTACCTACTGGTATCTCTAGATCAACAATTTCCCTCAGCAAATGACCTGTAGCATCTGCCGTAATAAAGAAAGAATCATCCAAATCATTCTCCCCAATGGGCTGGTTAAGATTATACTTAGAGCGAATGGGGGTCTCTTTAGATTGGTCCCTCCCTCTGGCCTGCTTGAGACTCCCCGACTGAGGAGAATCGAGGGCACATTGCACCTTATCCTTATTATCCTTCCCAAAGATAAATGTTGCCGGCGAAATGTGAGTAAATTGCAAAGTTCCACACGGTTGTTTCCCCTTCCATATTAGAGAATCCAAGCTTTGATTATCCCCTGCCTGTAATTTTCCAGTAATGATCCTCTTCTGAAGAGGAGTGGAGGCATGGTACCGAACTACCCTTTTAGAACCAATTCGACTTTGTTGAAGACATTCCTCGTCTGTAAGTTCCTGTCTGGAGTTTGGAATGTCCCTATTAGCCTCTGTATCCTCTATATCTGGTATATCAACATTTACCTCAGTCAGAGTTACAGCATTCAAAATTGCTGGATCTGGGGTAGAATATCCCTTCGGGCTCCCTTCGGCTCTAATATTAGAATTTTCATTAGTATTCTCAACCAATAAAATCGAGGCAGCCATATTTTCCGTGTGGTCAATGCTATTAAGCGCCTCACAATGAGTCAGAGAGCCTAAATGAGTCTCTCCTATCTTGTTAGCTTGACTCACAACAGTTTCAAATCCGCTTCTAAGTGCGGGCATATTATAAAAGAAGAAAGAAACCAGAAAAAAATATATCAGAAAGTATTAGGATTAGAAAATGAACACCCTGAGGGGAGATCGGCTCGCAACCTCTAAGCAGCAGATATACAATAAAAAAAATATATATATATTTTTTTTTAAAATGGCTGGGAGCACGACTAATATAAAAACCAAGTCATTCTATACTATAATTGTACCGTAAAAAATGTGTTTAAATTAAAACTCAGAGGGGAGAGCAACTCGCAGCCTCTGATACAATTATAATTGCGTCAGCTTAGAAACGTAGTTGTTTAGAATATCTCCGATAAGAGAATGGGTTTAAAATAAACACTCGGTTGCAGGGTTGGGAACGCCCGACAGCTTGTGGAGCTGCCAGAGTCCGACTCTCCACCCCGTACCCTGGAAGCTTAGGGAGGGCGTAGGTCAAGTGTTAGTCAAGATTACTCACAGCCGAACAGCCAAACAGCGGATCCAGCCCTTACTGCCTCCAGGGCTTAACGCCACAAGGGCGGATATGCCGACAATAAAAGTCTTCCTTGAGTGGTCACGTGATCCTTCACGTGACCGAATGAAGCTCCGCCCCTCCTGGGAACGAAACGGAGACGAAATGAGCAGCAAGAGCAAGCGGCTCGCAGTGCTGCTTAAAGAGAAGCAC
Source organism: Ambystoma mexicanum (assembly GCF_040938575.1). NCBI lineage: Eukaryota > Metazoa > Chordata > Amphibia > Caudata > Ambystomatidae > Ambystoma > Ambystoma mexicanum. The sequence continues at coordinate 1,364,179,598 of NC_090931.1, read as the reverse complement.
AGCTGACAGGCTCCAAACGCTTCCACTGACAGCACTCTCACAGGGAGCTATTTCCAACGCCACACGGGCGGATATGCCGACAAAAAAAGTCTTCCTTGAGTGGTCACGTGATCCTTCACGTGACCGAATGAAGCTCCGCCCCTCCTGGGAACGAAACGGAGACGAAATGAGCAGCAAGAGCAAGCGGCTCGCAGTGCTGCTTAAAGAGAAGCACAGCTGACAGGCTCCAAACGCTTCCACTGACAGCACTCTCACAGGGAGCTATTTCCAATATTTAAACTATATTTGGTTATACTGAAGTAGGGCCTTGTTAAATGGGAAGATGCCCATCTCACCGGCCCTCCTATCCCGTGGCCTATCATAGTGCCTCAAATTCATCTCGCCTCACTTTAAAGCGCCGGGGGGAGGGCTGTCCCCTTCCCAACACAGGGAAAAGCCCATAGAAAGTAAGATGGAAGAACCCTTCTCCCAACTGACCTGTGTTCCTTGGCTGTCCTAAATCCTTAACCTGATCAACCTTCAAATTCCAATGCTCTTTGCTATGCAACCCCCTAGAGTGAGGTAGCCTTTTGCAAAGTACATAGCTCTTTGATACCTGGCGAGAACCTGGTTCCACACTACTTCACAGAGTTGTCTGAGCTCACATGGGTGAAACTGATATGCTACAAATCAGGTGTGATTTAAATGAATATGTGAATTTTTAGCCACCATACCCCAACTCAGGTATTTCTTATGTTTTATTGATTAAACTGCCACCAAGATAACATGTCATTATAATTATACAATTTTAGATCAATACCCTGTGCTGCATTGACTGTCACAGATGCTGTCAGACTGGCCACCTTTGACCATTGCACCTGCTCAGTTCAACTGGAGAGCAGGTGCTGCAGATGTAGAGAATGTCAGATGTGTCGTAATAATAATAATGTTGTCATGGTGTTTGATGAAAGGAAAGTCTGGTTCACAGAACACCCTTTCTGAGATAGAATTACCAACACCATTTAAGCATTAGAAATACATTTAAAAGTGATGGCTCTAAACCCTTGCCAGATGGAAAGTATTCATAATATCCCAAATCTCACATATAAATAGACTCCCCAATTAAGTTACTGCCATTCTGGCGAGAAGGATACCATAAAAGTTCCATATACCAGGCAACAAAACAAACTATTCAAGGATTGATAGTCTCACTACAGCTTATCATAACTGCATGCACATGAGAAGGATGCAGCGACATATAGAAACCATCTACCACAAGACCAGAGCATTACAACATGCCAACAATTAAATAAAACCATATACACCCATGTTGTCAAATAACATACACCATCACCAATCATGCAACGGATGAAAATCCAAAACAACTTTCAGAGCAACCAAACCAAATGCAGAATATACAACACACAAAGCAATTCCATCTGCTACAAACATAGAAGCAAACTATCTTTAAAGAAGATAAAGTAGAGAACACTGTTAGTAGGGAAAGAATCCCTGTAGTCACTAGTCCACCAAACAGGTTGGAAAAAGTGTCTACTCTGTCTATGCCCGGGAAGGGAAACACTTCAAATTATAAATGAGACAGAGCTCAAAGAACAGGTTGCACAACCAAATAGGTTCCAAAGAAACCTGTATATACATTTTAATTTAATACAGATTAAGAATTAATAAAACACACAATTAATAACAATAATCACACAAATGCTACGTAAATACAAAAGGATCTCGCTAGATCATCACATAAAAAAACATAGGATTTCGTCATTAACAATCAAATGGTTGATTAACATAAAGTGAAAGATACATTCAACATATAGCTGGTACTGTATCAGTTTCTAATCACTATTTGATAACACAAGTTGTTCTTTCCCTGTACCAATACAGGAAAATGTCTCGACATGTTTCTGTTCTTAGGGAGTTACTCAGAGAGCATTCATCAGGAGGGTTGTCATAATCACGAAAATCCCAATTAAAAAAATCAATTGCTTCGTAAGAGGAAAGGTGTGGTGTGCACGTGCAACCTGTAAATTAAAAGAAAAGGGGACAAATAAGGAGCTAGATCTATAGTTAAGTCAATTTGTCATATTCCCTATAAGGTGAATAAGAGGACCACATGTCAGGTTAACATTACATTTCGTGGTGCTCGTGGAGGCTCGCAACGTGGGTTACTCAAGTTAAGGAAGGCTGCCAAATAGCTCTTCACCTGTAACTAATACATGAAAAACCTCATTGAGTGTTTTTCAGATGAGCTAAAAAACGATGCTCGAAAAGTTCAATAGTTACATCAAGAAAGGACTAATACGTAATCACATATTTATTAACATATATATGGTTCGCCAGTGGCTTACCTGTATGTCCTCTGCTAAGGTGTGGTCTTGGACAAAACAAAGTAGTTCTCTTGAAGTCGCTCCACTCCGAAACGAAGGGCCACTAGTAATGATCGATTAAAGGTCTAAACCTCCAAAGTGGGAAGGAACCGGCAGCCGCTATACAGAAAACGAGGGACCACTAAGTATAGTCCGTTAGGCAATAGCTCAACAGTTATCTCAAAATGAGTGTCAATACCACTAAGATAAAATTGGGATAGAGCTAGCACCAGTCTGTGGTCATTCGCATTACTCACTAACACAAAGAGACAAAGAGTTGCCCCGTGAGTAATAGAGCAGAGCCAAGAAACAGAAGCAAGCAATTTTAAGAGTGAAAGCTCAGATCGCGTGAGGTCGCTTGAATAGAAAACTCCACTGTAATCCATAGGCAAAGATGGAACCCCATCTAAAAACATTAGCCTAATAGTTACAGTCAGTGCAAAAAAGCAAAGCTAGAAGTTATAACGCTATCATGTGTCTGTGCCCAAAAATCACCCAAGTGTCTAATTATCTCGCAGGGCTGTAGCTTACCACCATTCACTAGACAAATCTCTACTGCTCGTATTGCTCGATGCAAAAGATGCCGACACAGTGCATCCACAGGTAATCACTCCTCGAGTGTGAGTCTGTGATGGATACAACAAATAAGTTGTCAATGCCAAATACAACCGGCATTGCGTATCTAGGAATACTATATTAGCAGTTTAAAACAGATGTTGCAAACAAACCTCGGAGATAAGCACAAAGGTGTCCAAACGGTACGCGAATGACAGGGACTCTCGCTTCTGTGTATAGAGCGTGCAGATAGGAGACTAAAGTTTATATGTGTCCATGGAAATGGAGCGTGGGCTCGTCGTGAAGCAGGAAGTAGTACCTAGCTTTGGTAATAGGTCGGTCATCTTGAGATGGAGTGAAATATAAGAGTCCTGAGCATAGTATGCTCGCAAAGTAGCAACAGGCATAATTCCAATGAAAAGGACCGAAATAAATAATTTGTCAAAAGTATGTAGAACTAAACCTGCTGTAAAAACACTGCAGGGGGGGTACAGAAACATCTATCCCTATTAGGGAGGGTAGTTCTTTACTGTATTATGCAGTTCTCTGTAGTGCAACTTTACGTATGGGTTCTGCCACACAATGTAGAGGGTGCAATCTAAATAGACACATTATACCAAGATGCCAATTTGTTGAACTTCACATGAACCCAACATCAGTATTTGTGTATTCGTCATTATTTTATGATATGCTGACAATTACGCAGTCTACTTAAACAATGATCACAGGATAATGCCATATTGTTACATTCGCGTGAACACGACATCAGTATATACTGATATACAGGAATCAAGCATTGCAAATACATATCAGGAGGTATGTTTCTTTCGCTGTATGAAGGTCACAAAATCATATCAAGATAACCTTAAGATTAACATAGAGCGTTGTGATTTCTAGGAATAGAACAGTCTATATCTGACCATAGCACATCACCTTCCTAAATGTTGTGTGACCTCGGCTTGAATAACATTTGTATAGGCATGTTATAAATGCCATACCATATCATATCATGAAAGCCATGAACTGTGTATTTTGATAGTGTTGAGGTGCTAAAGATAGATTCTGGAAAAAAGCACACATTTCATCTTCAATGTCTATTTGAGGACTTGAAATATCATTGGGTTCGAAGTGAATGTTGAAGTCACTAAGCACTAGGAACGCTGGTGGCAATGCTATTAACATGGGTCATCCAGCTTAGCTGAAAAAAAACGGATAATCCTTGCATCCAGCACCTGGCTGCAGATATAGATCGAACAATACAATGAGGAACTATTCAAGGTTAATCTTTAGCATCAAGATATCAATGATCAGGTTCCAATGGCAGATTAATCAACAGTTTAAATTCAACGCAGATGATCAGTCCTCCACTAGGTCATCCTCAAAATCCCCTAACAGTTAACAAACAAATGTGATTGATAACTGATTGGAATGCAAGTTCCAAAAAACAGGTAACCAGGAAACATATCACTAATAGCAACACATATATGCTTGCCAATCTTCACATGCCAATTTAGAGCATAAGCCACTATTTCACACTGAAGAAGACCTTTCAACATAGATCGAAGTATACTCCATGGGTTTTGTTTGCTAGTGCCTTGATCAAGAGTTGGGAGAGGGGGGGCACAATATCTTAATCTTGGGACACAATGCCCATTTCATCAAAATCAATCCACCCCTCACCCCCAGCGCCCCTGACAGTAATTTCCTTTTTTCATTTTGATAGAGGAGCCTCGGTAGTTGTTAGGTAGAAACCTGTGCAGTTCCCTCTGGGACCACTGCAAAAGATTTAGGACTACAGGTGTTGGGCGGTGAACCCACTTAGTAGCAGTCTGTACCACACAGATTCACTTGGTAGCTGTGGCTGAGCAGTCAGACTTCCCTCAAGAAGAGTTGAGCAGTATGTGGAGTATACAAGATAGGGCAATTCTTCCCAGCAAGACAAGCAAACACACAATGAGGCTTAGTGTAAAGATATTAAGGTATTTATTTATAACAAAACATCTATGAAAAACACTATGGCAAGTCACGGCAAACAAATCAAACACAATTACTCTACGAAGAAGAAACGATCAATCCCCCTAGCAATATTTCGACAAGTCTAGGTTCTACCGGTACCACTTATTTTCAGACAGAGGTGTATACCTCAACCTAGATGACACTCTAATATTTGTTAGGACGGGAGAGAAAAAGATAGGCAGGTTATGAAATCAACACAGTTCAATCCTACGCGGATAAAATGCAAGGCAGGAAGGCAAGAATCACAATAGATCGTACAGTTCAGAGGCCAGGCCCACTCGTAGAGAGGCGAGGCGCGATGTCCCAAAAAGTCTCTAGTGGAGATGCATTCAAGTCTTTATAGCAAATTGTTATCGGCAGGTTGAACCAGTTCAGAACAATGAATGAGAAAAGCTTGGAGGCGACCCAGCGGAACGGAGAGGATTAAGACACCTCACTCAAACCGATCGAACGGGAAGCCAGGCGGACACGGTACCTTGTTGTGGAGGGTAGCTTCGGCGGGGGCAGTTGTTCCTGGTGGTGGATGCACGTCGGGTCTTTGCCAAGAGTAGAGATGATCTCGTCGTTGAAGAAAAGTGAAGTCCGGTGCACCACCAGGGAAGAGACCAGCCGCGGAGTGCTCCGTCACAAGGCACCACCTTTTGGTCGCGGTACAGGGGTAGTGGCTATCCGGTTGCCGAAGTGCTCTGCACGGGCAATTCGACCACTGCGTCCTGAGGCGAATAAAAAGCAAAGGGGACTGGTTGTTCCCACCAGTCAGGGGAAGAGACTGTCCGGCAGGGAGATCTCCTCTGTCGTCGGGAAGTGGTGAGTCGGTTCCGCAGGGCTCCACCGGAGGTGTCGTCGTGCAGGTCAGCTCAGCGTTACCCTCGTCGGATTCTTAGGTCCTGTGGCGACTTCTGAAGATCCAGTTCCAAAAGCCCTGCTTTTATGCAGAAAACCCCCATTCATTCAGCCTAGCTGTCAATCAACACATGCTAAGTGGTGAGCGGGGAGGATCACCACTTGGCCCAATCACTCCAGAGTGCGACCGCAGTTGGCAAGGCAACTCGGTCCAGGGTGCCTAAACCCCCTCCCACACCCCTGGGGTAACCCAGACAGAATGGCACCACTTTGGAGGGTCCCTGTACAAAGCCCGCCAAAAGTGGAACAAAGGGCTCGACCTTTGGTTTAGGAGTCACAGAGACGAACACAGACGCCATTTTAAAAACCGAGTTCTGGCAGAAAATACCATTCGGTAAACTTATTTAAGATAAGTAGACCGGTGGTACGTTAGAGATTGACGAGGAAAAGTATCAATCTCCAACAATGGGACGAATCCCAAAGGGTTATGTCCGGGGTCGAACATAACAAGTAGTTTCCACTGCCACCAGCCAAAACTCGACGAGGGGGGACAGGACAGTGCCCCCTCGAGTAACAGATCCAGGAGTAATCGAATTACCCCTACTAGTACGTCCACAATAAGATGGTTTGTACTAGTTCTGTTAGTAAATTTAGGTCTAGTAAACCCAATGGTGACTTTACATGCCCGGGGAGACGGTTGTCAGTCCCCGGGTATGGAGTCTATGGCGGGGGTCCGCTAGGACGCCCCCGTGTTACGGCACGTGGGGTGCGGTGTAACACACATAGAAAAACATATGAGACCCTATGGAGTAAAAGACCCCATAGCCCATAGAACACATTTACATTTGAAGGAATTACACACATACATGTCCAAGAGTGGGAGAAAAAGAGTCTCACTCTTGGCAGGATGGAAAAAAACAAACTCCCGAAATCCAACAAAGCTGCTGGGGGACTCACTAGGTTAGGAAATTCAGCCTAAACAGAGAATTCTCCCTAACACTCACCTCCCCCCCAGACTAAGGGACAGGAGGATTTAATCCACTCCTGGATGAATCTCATACCTCTAGTCGATGACATACATCCTAGAGAGACCATCAGCATTTTAGTGGTGACATCCTGACCTGTGCTCAATGGTGAAATCAAACCCTTGTAGGCAGATCGACCATCTCAATAGTTTTGGGTTTTCCCCTTTCATTTGCATTAACCATCTCAAGGGTTGGTGGTCAGTCTGAATGACAAAAGTAGAACCATACAAGTATGGCCTAAAGTTCTTCAGAGCCCACACGATAGCAAAGCACTCTCTTTCGATTGTTGCCCACCTTGTTTCAGGATCCTTCAGCTTGCGGCTGATGAAGCAAACGGGGTGCTCCCTACCTTTCCAATCCAGTTGACTGAGTATGGCACCTATTCCTACATTTGAAGCATCTGTCTGCACAATGAAGTGTTGGCGGTAATCAGGAGCTCTGAGTACTGGGCTTGGCAAAGAGCCTTTTTCAGGTTTTCAAAAGCCTGATTGCACTCCTCGTTCCATTTAACCTTTTTTGGAAATTTGGCCGAGGAGATGACATTCAGTGGAGAAGCTATGGGCCCATAGTTCTCTATGAAATTCCTGTAATACCCAGTGAGGCCTAGGAAGGCTCTCACCTGGGTTTAAGTAGTCGGTGTTGTCCAATTTTGCACAGCTTCAATTTTACTGAGCAAAGGCCTTATTTCTTCACCGCCTACCTCATGCCCAAGATAGACTACCTTACTCTGTCCAATTTGGCATTTGCTCGCCTTTATGGTCAGATTGGCTCGTCCAAGAGCCTGCAAAACATCTCTCCTTGGCATGGTCTGTCAGGGCTATTTGCCAATAGCCTGACGTCAAGTCAAATGTGCTGAGGAACTTGGCGGCGCCAAGTTTATCCACCAACTCATCTGTTCTTGGCAAAGGGTGGGCATCAGTCTTGGTGACTGCATTAAGAGCTCTATAATCCACGCAGAATCTAAGTTCTTTAGATCCGGCCTTTGGTACTAACACGACTGGGCTAGATCATGGACTAGTAGAGGGCTCTATTACCCCGAGATCGAGCATCTTGCTGACCTCACCTTTGATGTGGGTTCGCACGTTTTCTGACATGCGGTATCCTCTGCTTTTGACTGGCAGACAGTCACCAGTGAGTATGTCGTGCTGGCCCCAAGGGGTCAAGCCTGGCGAAAGCGAGAACAGAGAGGCAAACTGATTCAACATAGATTGGCACTCTTCTTGTTGCTCGGGTGTCAGATTGGAGGAGAGATTTACTCCTTCAATTTTTTCATCTAAAGGTAAGCCTCTGAGGAGATACGGAAGAGCTTCACTCTCTTCTTCTTCCTCGGATGATGCTAGAAGCAACGCTCCTACATCAGGTCGTGAGACATACGCTTTAAGTCGGTTGGTGTGAAAGACTGTCGGAGCCTCCTTGGGATTGCCCAAGTCCACCAGATAGTTAACCTCCCTGAGTTTACCCACTACTCGGAAGGGTCCCATCCACTTATCTTGCAAGGCCCTCTGCCTTGTTGGGATCATAACGAGAACGAGCTGGTCTTGAGCGAACTCAACCATGTTAGTCTTTTGATCGTGCCAGTGCTTGACCAATGCTTGTCCAGCTTTCAAGTTATCGCTTGCTTCCGTCATCATGTGCGACATTCTCCTCCTTAGACCTATCACGTAGTCAGTCACTCTGACTGGCTTGGGAGAAGGAGCACTCTTCAACCCCTCCTTAATCAGGGCCAATGGACCTCTGACGGGATGACCATAGAGTAGTTCGAAGGGAGAGTGACCTACTCCCTCCTGAGGGACTTCTCTATAAGCAAAGAGAAGGCATGGCAGTAGAAGGTCCCACTTACGCTTAAGGGGTGCCTCTAAAGCACCTATCATGCTCTTCATGGTTCGGTTGAACCGTTCTACCAACCCATTGGTTTGTGGGTGGTAAGCTGTTGAGAACTTGTAAGTAACTCCACAGGTTTTCCACATGGCTTTCATGTAGTTGGACATAAAGTTTGACCCCCTGTCAGAGATTACTTCCTTAGGAAACCCAACCCTAGTAAAAATACCAAGGAGGGCCTTAGCCACAGCCGGGGCTGTAACAGTCCTCATAGGAATTGCCTCAGGATACCTAGTAGCATGGTCTACTACAACAAGTATAAACCTGTTGCCTGAGGAGGTTGGAGGATCAAGGGGACCAACAATGTCAATCCCTACTCTCTCAAATGGGACTCCCACAACCGGGAGAGGCACTAAAGGTGCCACATTCTTGGAGCCAACCTTACCAGAGATCTGGCAGGTGTGGCAGCTCCTGCAGTGTTTTTCTACTTTGGCCCCCATCTTCGGCCAATAGAAGTAGAGAGAGAGCCTTTCCTTAGTCTTCTTGAAACTCAAGTGACCAGCCAAAGGAATCTCGTGGGCTAACTGCAAGAACTGTGGTCTGTTCTCTTGTGGTACTACAAGTCGTTTGTAGTCTCCAGGTGCAGACTCGGTCGGTTCACTGTAGAAGAGGCCATCTTCCCAGTGCAACCTGTATTTCCCAGGCTCTTGCCCTTCAGCCTGAGCTTCTGCCTGGTGGCGAAGACCTTCCAGAGTTGGACATTCTCTCTGTCCCTTACTGAAGTCTGCCCTGCTGGGTCCACCTTCTGCCAGTAAAGACTGCAGCTCAGGATGGTCAACAGGATCCAGATCTCCAATGAGTTCCTGGCCTTCCATTAGCTCTTCCTCAGGGTCTAATTCTACCACGCAGGGTTGTACCTCCCTCTCAGCCTCGGCTGGAGGTGGAGTTACGGGTGTAACTTTGGACAACCGCGGGGAAGTCCGTGTTGGCTGCACTGCAATGCTGGCTGCTGGTTTCGGGATAGAAGCCTTAGGTTTCCCTTTTGCTTCTGATGTCTTGGAGACAGCGGCCGACAATTCCAGTGGAGCAGGAGTGATTTCTTTCTTCATCATCTCCCCGAGAGTACCGCGCATGCTCCTCTCTCTTGCAGGTCTGGTTAGCTCCTGTAACCGTTTACTAGGAGGTCTGGGAGTATGCAATACAACTCTGAGAGTTTTCAAATCGCTACCCAACAGTACGCGTCCTGGTACCTCACTCTGTATGCTGACAGGTATCTTCAGAGTCATGTCGTTACACTGGATGAGAACTGGTAATTGGGGAAGCATCTGCACAGGCCCGCCAGCTAACTTGGTGAGGCGTTTGGGTGCCTTAGCAACATCCTCAGCCTGAAAAAACGATTTATCTACCACAGTTATGCTGGCCCCAGTGTCCCTAATGGCAGGAGTCTCCTGACCATTCACCTGGTTCTTTAGATCCGGCCTTTGGTACTAACACGACTGGGCTAGATCATGGACTAGTAGAGGGCTCTATTACCCCGAGATCGAGCATCTTGCTGACCTCACCTTTGATGTGGGTTCGCACGTTTTCTGACATGCGGTATCCTCTGCTTTTGACTGGCAGACAGTCACCAGTGAGTATGTCGTGCTGGCCCCAAGGGGTCAAGCCTGGCGAAAGCGAGAACAGAGAGGCAAACTGATTCAACATAGATTGGCACTCTTCTTGTTGCTCGGGTGTCAGATTGGAGGAGAGATTTACTCCTTCAATTTTTTCATCTAAAGGTAAGCCTCTGAGGAGATCCGGAAGAGCTTCACTCTCTTCTTCTTCCTCGGATGATGCTAGAAGCAACGCTCCTACATCAGGTCGTGAGACATACGCTTTAAGTCGGTTGGTGTGAAAGACTGTCGGAGCCTCCTTGGGATTGCCCAAGTCCACCAGATAGTTAACCTCTCCGAGTTTACCCACTACTCGGAAGGGTCCCATCCACTTATCTTGCAAGGCCCTCTGCCTTGTTGGGATCATAACGAGAACGAGCTGGTCTTGAGCGAACTCAACCATGTTAGTCTTTTGATCGTGCCAGTGCTTGACCAATGCTTGTCCAGCTTTCAAGTTATCGCTTGCTTCCGTCATCATGTGCGACATTCTCCTCCTTAGACCTATCACGTAGTCAGTCACTCTGACTGGCTTGGGAGAAGGAGCACTCTTCAACCCCTCCTTAATCAGGGCCAATGGACCTCTGACGGGATGACCATAGAGTAGTTCGAAGGGAGAGTGACCTACTCCCTCCTGAGGGACTTCTCTATAAGCAAAGAGAAGGCATGGCAGTAGAAGGTCCCACTTACGCTTAAGGGGTGCCTCTAAAGCACCTATCATGCTCTTCATGGTTCGGTTGAACCGTTCTACCAACCCATTGGTTTGTGGGTGGTAAGCTGTTGAGAACTTGTAAGTAACTCCACAGGTTTTCCACATGGCTTTCATGTAGTTGGACATAAAGTTTGACCCCCTGTCAGAGATTACTTCCTTAGGAAACCCAACCCTAGTAAAAATACCAAGGAGGGCCTTAGCCACAGCCGGGGCTGTAACAGTCCTCATAGGAATTGCCTCAGGATACCTAGTAGCATGGTCTACTACAACAAGTATAAACCTGTTGCCTGAGGAGGTTGGAGGATCAAGGGGACCAACAATGTCAATCCCTACTCTCTCAAATGGGACTCCCACAACCGGGAGAGGCACTAAAGGTGCCACATTCTTGGAGCCAACCTTACCAGAGATCTGGCAGGTGTGGCAGCTCCTGCAGTGTTTTTCTACTTTGGCCCCCATCTTCGGCCAATAGAAGTAGAGAGAGAGCCTTTCCTTAGTCTTCTTGAAACTCAAGTGACCAGCCAAAGGAATCTCGTGGGCTAACTGCAAGAACTGTGGTCTGTTCTCTTGTGGTACTACAAGTCGTTTGTAGTCTCCAGGTGCAGACTCGGTCGGTTCACTGTAGAAGAGGCCATCTTCCCAGTGCAACCTGTATTTCCCAGGCTCTTGCCCTTCAGCCTGAGCTTCTGCCTGGTGGTGAAGACCTTCCAGAGTTGGATATTCTCTCTGTCCCTTACTGATGTCTGCCCTGCTGGGTCCACCTTCTGCCAGTAAAGACTGCAGCTCAGGATGGTCAACAGGATCCAGATCTCCAATGAGTTCCTGGCCTTCCATTAGCTCTTCCTCAGGGTCTAATTCTACCACGCAGGGTTGTACCTCCCTCTCAGCCTCGGCTGGAGGTGGAGTTACGGGTGTAACTTTGGACAACCGCGGGGAAGTCCGTGTTGGCTGCACTGCAATGCTGGCTGCTGGTTTCGGGATAGAAGCCTTAGGTTTCCCTTTTGCTTCTGATGTCTTGGAGACAGCGGCCGACAATTCCAGTGGAGCAGGAGTGATTTCTTTCTTCATCATCTCCCTGAGAGTACCGCGCATGGTCCTCTCTCTTGCAGGTCTGGTTAGCTCCTGTAACCGTTTACTAGGAGGTCTGGGAGTATGCAATACAACTCCGAGAGTTTTCAAATCGCTACCCAACAGTACGCGTCCTGGTACCTCACTCTGTATGCTGACAGGTATCTTCAGAGTCATGTCGTTACACTGGATGAGAACTGGTAATTGGGGAAGCATCTGCACAGGCCCGCCAGCTAACTTGGTGAGGCGTTTGGGTGCCTTAGCAACATCCTCAGCCTGAAAAAACGATTTATCTACCACATTTATGCTGGCCCCAGTGTCCCTAATGGCAGGAGTCTCCTGACCATTCACCTGGACACTGTCCTTATAATACTCTTTAGTATTATCTAGGATAGAATTATAGACATCTAAATTCTGTTGTTCCCACAACCCCAGAGATGCTAAAGAAACACTGGCTGAGACTCCAACAGGTTCGTCAGCTAGCAGTAGACATTTTCCACTTGCCATTTGGACTTCCTCCTCTGGAGCGAAGGCTAAGGAGACAAGCTGGACCCCTGAAGGTTTACCCTTACATCTGGGATCTCCTTTCACGTGGTCAGTCGAGCCACAAACAAAGCATTTACCGAATGCTTTCTGGAATGGTGGCTTGTTCTGACCTCCTTCCCGTTTGGCACCAGAAGACACACTATTCTGCTGTGGTTTTCCCTGTGGCTTACCCTTCTGGTTTTGTTTGGGGCCCTCTTTGGAATGTGAGTTATTAGAATTCTCTGTTGAGTCTTTTTTAAGCTGTTTTCCCTCATCCTTTTTCTGAGTTGACCCAGAATCCTTATGAGTAGCCCTGTTGGCAACCCACAAGTCAGCAGCCTTAGCTAGCTCCCGGGAATCCAATTCCTTCAAATCAGCCAAGTGCTGTCTGAGCTCAGGAGAGCAGGCATCATAAATAGACTCCAACATAAAAAGATTTCTCATACACTCATAAGTGTTGACTTTGTAACCCTTAATCCATCCCTCTAAGTTTTTCAACCCTTCACTCACCCAGGTAGCCCAAGGGGTACCATCATGCTTTTTGAGGGTTCTAAACCTCTTAAGATACTGGGAAGGGGTCTTCCCGAATCTAGCTATTAAAGCTAGTTTCACACTTTCGTAATCTGTATTATCCACCTCCCCCAACTCCATTACCACATCAGTCGCAACCGGAGGGAGCCTAGAGAACAACCAGGGAAGTAAAGCATTCCCGCTGATGTCCTGGAGCCCATGATTGTATTCAAACAGTTTCAACCAATCCAACACATCCAATCTCGGTTCATACATACCCACTAATTCCTTCGGCATCCGGGGTCTTTTGGGACTGGAGCTCCTAGAGGAACCAGAGGAGAGAGAAGCATTTTCCATAGACAACTTTTTCATCTATAACTCGTGATTAAGTTTTATTTCTCTGAGTCTTAACTCAGCTTGCTTCTGCTCAGCCTGGGCATTCATCCGTCTGAACTCGAGCTCTTGGTTTCGTTCGGATTGAGCCAAGAACCGTTTGTATTCTAGTTCGAGCTTCATTTTTTCAAGTTCAAAATAAGCAGGGTTACTTGTGGGACCTGGTATGGGCCCCGTAGGCACAGCTGGTAAGGCAGGTAGAGGAGCAGGGGAGACAGTTCCATTAGCCTCGCCGTCCTCGTCAGCCTCTTCATCGCTATCATCAGAATTATGATTCAGATCAACACCATCACTGTCATCTACATTTGCTGGAGAGATTGGTTCCTCTGAACCAGTACCCAGACTTTGGTTCGCCAGCAATCTCTCTATTAGTTCTAACTTCTTGCCTCTTACAGAAAGATTCTTTTGCCTACAGAGAGCTTGCAAACTCTCAGTATTTTCATCTGACAAAGACTCTTGACTGTAAGTTTCCATCGTAGACATGTTTTTTGAAAGTTGCTTTTTGTGCAAAGTTTTGTGGTTAGTTATCCTACAGTGTCGAAAAGCACTCTAAACTGTATACTCGATACAAATCCCACCACTGTACACCAGTGTTAGGCGGAAACCTGCGCAGTTCCCTCTGGGACCACTGCAAAAGATTTAGGACTACAGGTGTTGGGCGGTGAACCCACTTGGTAGCAGTCTGTACCACACAGATTCACTTGGTAGCTGTGGCTGAGCAGTCAGACTTCCCTCAAGAAGAGTTGAGCAGTATGTGGAGTATACAAGATAGGGCAATTCTTCCCAGCAAGACAAGCAAACACACAACGAGGCTTAGTGTAAAGATATTAAGGTATTTATTTATAACAAAACATCTATGAAAAACACTATGGCAAGTCACGGCAAACAAATCAAACACAATTACTCTACGAAGAAGAAACGATCAATCCCCCTAGCAATATTTCGACAAGTCTAGGTTCTACCGGTACCACTTATTTTCAGACAGAGGTGTATACCTCAACCTAGATGACACTCTAATATTTGTTAGGACGGGAGAGAAAAAGATAGGCAGGTTATGAAAGCAACACAGTTCAATCCTACGCGGATAAAATGCAAGGCAGGAAGGCAAGAATCACAATAGATCGTAAAGTTCAGAGGCCAGGCCCCACTCGGAGAGAGGCGAGGCGCGATGTCCCAAAAAGTCTCTAGTGGAGATGCATTCAAGTCTTTATAGCAAATTGTTATCGGCAGGTTGAACCAGTTCAGAACAATGAATGAGAAAAGCTTGGAAGCCAGGCGGACACGGTACCTTGTTGTGGAGGGCAGCTCCGGCGGGGGCAGTTGTTCCTGGTGGTGGATGCACGTCGGGTCTTTGCCAAGAGTAGAGATGATCTCATCGTCGAAGAAAAGTGAAGTCCGGTGCACCACCAGGGAAGAGACCAGCCGCGGAGTGCTCCGTCACAAGGCACCACCTTTTGGTCGCAGTACAGGGGTAGTGGCTATCCGGTTGCCGAGGTGCTCTGCACGGGCAATTCGACCACTGCGTCCTGAGGCGAATAAAAAGCAAAGGGGACTGGTTGTTCCCACCAGTCAGGGGAAGAGACTCTCCGGCAGGGAGATCTCCTCTGTCGTCGGGAAGTGGTGAGTCGGTTCCGCAGGGCTCCACCAGAGGTGTCGTCGTGCAGGTCGGCTCAATGTTACCCTCGTCGGATTCTTAGGTCCTGTGGCGACTTCTGAAGATCCAGTCCCAAAAGCCCTGCTTTTATGCAGAAAACCCCCATTCATTCAGCCTAGCTGTCAATCAACACATGCTAAGTGGTGAGCGGGGAGGCTCACCACTTGGGCCAATCACTCCAGAGTGCGACCGGAGTTGGCAAGGCAACTCGGTCCAGGTTGCCCAAACCCCCTCCCACACCCCTGGGGTAACCCAGACAGAATGGCACCACTTTGGAGGGTCCCTGTACAGAGCCCGCCAAAAGTGGAACAAAGGGCTCGACCTTTGGTTTAGGAGTCACAGAGACGAACACAGACGCCATTTTAAAAACCGAGTTCTGGCAGAAAATACCATTTGGTAAACTTATTTAAGATAAGTAGACCGGTGGTACGTTAGAGATTAACGAGGAAAAGTATCAATCTCCAACAATGGGACGAATCCCATAGGGTTATGTCCGGGGTCGAACATAACAAGTAGTTTCCACTGCCACCAGCCAAAACTCGACGAGGGGGGATGGGACAGTGCCCCATCGAGTAACAGATCCAGGAGTAATCGAATGACCCCTACTAGTACGTCCACAATAAGATGGTTTGTACTAGTTCTGTTAGTAAATTTAGGTCTAGTAAAGCCAATGGTGACTTTACATGCCCGGGGAGACGGTAGTCAGTCCCCGGGTATGGAGTCTATGGCGGGGGTCCGCTAGGACGCCCCCGTGTTACGGCACGTAGGGTGCGGTGTAACACACATAGAAAAACATATGAGACCCTATGGAGTAAAAGACCCCATAGCCCATAGAACACATTGACATTTGAAGGAATTACACACATACATGTCCAAGAGTGGGAGAAAAAGAGTCTCACTCTTGGCAGGATGAAAAAAACAAACTCCCGAAATCCAGCAAAGCTGTTGGGGGACTCACTAGGTTAGGAAATTCAGCCTAAACAGAGAATTCTCCCTAACAGTAGTGCAGTTATGAATCCAATCAGAGTTAACCCTTCCGTCAGGCAATCGGCAATTTTAATGTCATTGACCGAGTTGTTATTTGTTTCAGGAAGTCATATACCCTCCTTGATGTTAATGTTGATTATAACCAAATACCCCTGGATATGGCACACCCAATGCAGGACTTTACTGTGTAGAGGGCAATTTCACTTCATCTTTTATTATGAAAGAACTGAAGCAAAATCAATGCAGATATATCTGCCCTGCAAATAATATTAAGCATTGGAATATATTTGATTGTGTCTCTTTAAACTTTCTCTGTGTAAAATATGTGGCCCTTCGAATATGCTGCAATGAGAAACTAACCTTCTACAAAAGAACTTTTTTTCTTGAATGACATGGAATAACAGAAATGAACACTGACAAAGCCATTAGTCTGCCTTTAATTATGTATGTATTTAATCATTTTTATTTAATTAATATGTTGTTAGTAACCTGTTTCACAGGCTATACTACGGGGTAATGGCCAGAGAGCCTCAGCTTAAGGCCCGAGCAAAGCGAGGGCGTTTAACGAGGGCACCGGGATGTTACCCATGTTATAGCCAGTGGAATAGGTTACTAACGCCCTTAGCATTCCGGGTTGCCAAACTGGTAACCCAGTGTGCTGATAGCGGGGTGTTATCTATGAATTAACAGGATGCCTCACGGTGGCATGTTCATTCATAGAGAATACTGTTCCAAGATGTCTGCCACAGAGGTGGAAGGCAGGGTTCCTTATGGAGCTCCTCTTCCATTTCCATGTCGACAGGCAAACTGAGATGGAGAGAAGTTGTGCTGCTGCAACGAACGGTCAGATCAGTACAGCTGGGCAGTGGGGTTGGTGATATTAAAAAAAAGAAGAAGGGAGGGTGGGGAGAAGATGGAAGTGCAGAGCAGGGGAAGCGGCCTGCAGGTGCCATGGAACGTGTGCTGAGATTAGCAGTTTCAGTCTGTGATCCAAGGAACCTGGGGGGGAAGGATAGCTCAGGGGCACTGCGTTTGTCTTGGAAGCAAGATAATGCAGTGCAACCTAGTTTCGAATCCCAATTCTGTGCTTACTAACCACTCATTGGTATTAAATGCGTTATAAAAGAACAATTATAACCTGATTGGCTGCTCGCCCCACCCCGGGTGTTAATGACCATAACATTTTTCTGCTACTTAGTGTGGGAAAACACACAGTAAGCAGCTTATTATTTGCATCATTTGCATAGTTTACATGCTCACAATGAAGGGGGAGTGCAACAACCAAGGATGTTCTGTTTAGAATAATATAACCTTTCAGGACTTCCTGTTATTTGAAAGAGTACCAATCCAAAGAGTCACCTTATTCATTCATGCACATTTAAAAATGTGACACTGTACATAACATAAACACATATTTGTATGCCTGGACCTACATGTAGCCGGTGAGTGTTCTAAAAATGTTATTTAGACAACCTGCAACATAACCAGATATGAGCAAAGGGAGATGGGCTACATCCTGAGTGCTTTCAAAAAAACAGATTGGAGGCTTGGATATTATTTCTCCCCAACTGGAAACCTTACAAAACACTTACTGGCACTGAACATATAGGTGTTGGCACTCCAAACATTCGTAATCCTGGTATATTCCTCATCCATGGTCAAAGCCTACCCACTCCACTCTCAAAAACTGCTGTACGGAGCAGCCACTGGGGCAGATATTAAGAGCAGCACCCCTTCCTACTCCTACCCCGATCTCTAGGGCCAGCCATATACATTGTGATGGAATGTAGCACTTTGTGGGACCTACTATGTAATCGGCCTTTAGCAGACCACCTTTAATACCCTTCAACCCCCATAGTCAGACTACCATATAAAGGTAGACTGTTAGGACCTTTACACTGTTAATTTACTTCTCAAGCACTATACCTGAATACATATATTCTGTCACTATATACCGAGTAAAAATACTTTAGTCAATACAGAGTTAAGATGATCCAATTCATCACAACAACATCCATGACATTCAGTGAGTATTAGAAGAGACAACCATCTTAACTCAGAGGCCCCCCTGAAGATGTCCTCCATGTTGTCATTATTTATGTAATTGTTACTCCCTGCTGTTTTGCCACGTGCAGGCACGTTGGCTGAATGATAGTGGAACCCCGAGTTAAGATGGTCTTCACTTCACATTACCACTGAGTTGTGTGTGTGGTGGTATGTAGTAAGAGAGAGTGCAGGAGGCCCTCCCATCCCTTCGTTACCTGGAAAGCCAGGGTTGCAGGACACTGCCACAAGGGAGGAGGATGTCACCATTGCCACCAGCATCAGAATGGAGGAGGCAGGCTGCTGGCATAGCTGGAGCACCAGCAGGATGTCATGGGATTCCATGACCATGGCAATGCCAGCAGGGAGAGAAGAGGAGGCTGCAGAGGATTAGTGAGTCGGTACGGCCTACAGGAACAGTGCACAGATCCAGCAGATAGTGTCTGCTGGAGCCTGTGCAGGGAGGAATAACCAATCACTAGGGATTCGTTTTAATAAACAAAAGCCTCCAGAAAGGCCATAATGATACACTCTCCAGTATACCTCCCAGGATCCCCTTAACAAAGCAAGGTCTCCACAAAGTCCAGCCAAAGCCAGCCATAGGGAACAAAAGCTCCCTATGGGCCTCTATGCTGCTCCTGTTAGAAATTCAGACAGGCCATGTGGAAAAGGGTAAGAGGCTTACATACTCTTTTGGAAGCATCCACCCAGATGACCCCTATCACGCCCCTTTGAATGAGATACCTCAGTGGCAGAGAGACCTGGCCAATCCTAGGAGGAGTGGGCTATTTAAGAGGTAATTAGTTTGGGTTGTAGTTGGGTGAGGACAGAAGGGGGAGGAGGACATCAAAGAGACCAGAGCAGGAGAGTGCAGATGGAATGTGGAATTGTGGAATTTGTTGACAGAGGGGGTCTGTCATGACACTGCCAGCTCTTTGTGGCACCGAACATGTGCAAAGGTCAACTGTGAATCCATGAGATCTGCTGGGAAACACAGTTATTGCAGGAAGAAGTAATGCATACCATTCTGCACCACTGATAACTGTTATAATAACGTTCTGCCTTACTCTATCTGGAGCCATGTACATCTCTAATTATGAGTCATGCCTGTGTGTGGCATGCTGACTGATACGAAGCACACAATTGTAAGCCACAATAATCTGACAATACACTAGTGCCAGCTCTTTGAGCAGAGCTGAGATGTGTCGGGACTGATGTATATTAGCATCTAGGTCGAGTGTCTCCACAGCTGCTTTGCAGAACAATAGCCAGGATGTGACCTCCTTTGACTCCAGGAAGAAGGTACACACCTTCCCCCAGGGCGGATACATTTCCCCCAGGAGGTCTCTGACAAAGCCAGTCTCACAGCAGGGTGTTGGACACAGGAATGCCTTTGAAGCTAACAGGCAAGAGAAGGGGTGGGTTTAGAGTTGCCAAAGAGGGAAGGCAGGCCCATAGAAGGATCCCAATATATTGCTTTCTGTTAGGGTTTTCTTCCCTTTCTTATACCATCCGTTTCCTGCAGGCAAGGAAGTCTGGGTGTGATGTCATAAAAGAAAGGGCATATGTTTCAACAACGGGAATTGGGCCCCTTACAGCAGGCTTACTTTGGACAAATCCCCTGTGGAACTGTGCATATTAAAGGATGGGCAGCCCCTAATTTCATGATTTATTTTTTGACACCAGGAAGAAGAGGAATACACTTTTGGAACTCTGTCAGGAGTTCACCCCATTTCAGAGTCCTCTGCCATAGAGGGGAAGACAGTTATCTAAGTTAGAGGAGAGCTCTGAGCCCCAACCATCCCATGGGAATAGTGGGGCAGTTTTGGATGAAGGTCTCAACTGCTGGCTCCACTTGAACGAGGGCCCTGTATGTGAAGGTACCACTGTAAGTGGCAGCCACGCTCCCTGGAGTGTTTGTGCATCAGATGGACTTGCCTTGTTTAGGAGCCCCTGCATTGGGACTTACAGCATCCCAGAAGCACAAGGTAGCTGGGACCCTATTTCTCTGCTGTGCACCTTTTCTGAGCTGCAGCAACTGTGCGGAAAGACGTTTGAGATGAGACAGAACCTGTGTTGTTGATTTGGTCACTTCAACTACATCAAGCAGCTCACATGTATCTTCAAGCGATGCTGTTTTGAATTTGACTCGACTGAAAGCTCGAAATTCTGGAAGCCACCTTGTCACTCGCTGACTCCACCTAGTGGAAGCAACGTTTGACCCAACTCAACTTCTGGCTCAAATGTGTTGGAATCCATCAAGCTGCATCATTACCACTGACTCAGTCCACACACCGATCCATCTCGATACCATCTCAATGCTGACCTGACAATGCTGGATGAAGACAATTCAACCCATCTCAAGGCTGGCTTGACCACAATGTAGCACATTTAAACCATGCTAAATGTTGTTGAGCCCCCAAGACCAAGAAATAAGGTACTGGGATTAACACTAACAGTGCCAATCGTGTGCCTGAACACCCCTGCTAATCTACCTAGAGTGCTATTCTACAACAACTTCCATTCTCTGTGTTTCTTTAAAGGGGTGGGTTTTTGCTTGTACTTTTAGTTAATTATTCTTAAATAAAAAGTCTATTTTTCATAAAGCTTTGATTGAGCAGTCTTTTATCTTAGAGTCTTTGCTCTAGGTTGTTTGGATTGCTACAGCTATCACCTCACGCCCCCTGAAGATGTAACCTACCCTTGGTCTGCACTACCAAACAAGGCCTTTCGGGTTATGTCTCTTTCACCATTATGATTCGGATCACTGCTAGTTTAATAATATTGTTGGGCTGCGTAGGCAGGTTAGCCACTGCTCATCCCAGGACACCCGTAGAGCAGTAGTAATTTCATCACAAGGATGCAAAGTAATACAGTGGTAATGAAAGGATACAGGGAAACAGGGTGGTATTCTACCAAAAGATACATGATGCAACATACTATTAGAACACCCAAGTGGAAATCTGAAAAGGCCATACAGGTAGGTCGATTGCACAACACTGTGGAACATAGATAAGCTGGATGGAGGAGGGGAATGCCACAAAAGTACTCCAAAGGGCAGGGAATGCCACTAAAGTGACAAATTAATTTTGTTTATATTCCCTTTTCTGTAATACTGGTTGCTCAGGTGTACATACATGACACATGAGTAGAAATGACTATCATGAGGCTGGATGGTCTGCAATGACTCCCTGCCCTGCAACCAATGTGATCGGCAGGGGATCAGGCCTGTAATATAGGAGGAAGTGTGTCCCATGGAGAGCTCCTGGTCAGATGCTATTAGGGGACTCGGGTCACTCTTGAGTCAGGGAGTGGTCCTGGGTCCTCTCATGTTAGGACTCCCTTGTGTTTCCAATGCTGTGTTTGCTTTGGCCAATCAATGTGGAACAATATGCTGCACTCTGTGATCAGTAATATCCCTTAGCCATCACAAAAGCTATATTAGACTCTACAAAATCCACAACAGAAGACTTAATTTCTCATTCATGAATGTCACCTGAGAGGTCAGAGACATGAAGTCTGGTTGAGCCATATGGGATCCTACCCCATGCCACCAAGCAGCATTGTGTCAAAGGCCTTCACATGGAAATCTTATCTTGTCTGCTCCCAAACACATAGATGATACTCACTGGTCTTCTTTGCACTACGTGCAACTGGCACATCAACATTGCTCTTAGACATGAATCCACTTGGGTCACTCTTGTCCATATTCAACATCAAAATCCACCAGTATGATGATGACACATCTAAACCTGAAGGTTAACGGCATCAACAACATTCACACATGCAAACACTGCATCTCCACCATTCAAACCTGGATGTCAAGTGCCTAACTGAATCTCAACTCTACCAAAACAAAGTTCATGCCCCTCAGGGGCATCACCAAATGCATGTAAGTTCAAAACTGATTGACAAATGCATCTCAAATGATTCTACCCCAACTCACCCCTAGTGCAAAGTGCCTCTGCATTGACATTGATTATGATTTAGCTTTAAAAGCACATATCGCAAAGAAGACACAAACAATATGGTACCAGATTTTACTCCTGCCTACAAAGAAAACCCTTCATCAGACTTCAAAAGATCTGTCCAGACTGTGGTACTCTCCCAACTTGATGGTGGCAACACCATCCTGGTAGAGTCCCAACCACTACACTGGCTGCACTGAAAGCTGCCAGCACATCACCACATTCCTCATAATAAGACTGAAGAAATGCAACCGCAAGGAATTACACTGGTTACCCCTTAAAGCTTTCATAACCTTCAAGACAGCTCACATCGCCTACAAAGCTCGAATGTGCAAGACCCATCATACTTCGCTAAAACGTTCAGCATGTCAGAGGACAAAGCTACACCCGAAGCCAAGATATTGCCAAACTGGAATCCAAGAAATCCAAGCAGGAGAAGACTAGAAACCAAAGATTCTTTTGATATGCTCCTAGACTTTGGAACAACCTCCCTGCTAATATCAGGCTGGCTCGCTCCTATTGTTTAATAATATTGAAAATTGAAGATGTTGCAGGTTGTTGGGGGCAACCCCTCTGGAATTTGTTCGGGGTGCCGGGGTTTTAAGGAGTGATTGGACGGTGTGGCATGGTGCAAGCTCTCACAGCTACTATGAATAGTGTCACTTCACTTCTAGCTCCATGTATCTTTGCTGCAGGAAAGGGGGCAGAAGTGACAAGATGCGTTGATTTTACACATCATAAAAGGGCAAACCTTTCATCTTAGTTGTATGCCCTACCTGGCTGAACAAGGCAGAACTGCTGTATTATACCTTGTTTCACTGTGTAAGGCAATTACGATGATGATGAGCATGATGACGGGAAAATCCCTGCACGACCAGCCTCCTCAGACCCAGGATATTGGGAACATCGCTTTATGGAAAGAGGGTCTGGCTGGATGTTGGCGTGAGGCTGCATCTGGTCCACTGAAGCTGCAATTGCAATGCGACGGCAGCACCTGGGCATGGATAGCTGTAATGTGCAAATGAACACTAAATCTGGCATGAGATGACAGTGCATTCCTGTATGAGGTTGCAATGGAAAAGAAGGCAATGCTGCTGGCATAGGATGGTTCAGCTGGGTATGCCTCTGGCATGTCATGACTGCACCCACGCCATCTGATGTCAGTACCCTAGTTACTATATTGCGGTTAACTAAAACAGACTTTATGGCTCGGTTCATGGATATGTTTACACAGTTCAAAGTGACGTTGCACCGCTGAAAAGTGTCTCTGCACTGCCAACACAAACCCTGATCCATGGAACTGTGCAAAGTGTATTTATGCAGTGTGAAATTCTGCAAGGTCAGTGCATAGTCATTTTTGCAGTACAAATGATTTTGCACAGACTTTGCACCGCACAAATATATTTTGCACAGTTCCATGAATCAGGGTTTGTGTCCGCAGTACAACGTCACTTTGAACCGTGCAAAACATCCCATTAATCGGGCCCTTTGTCTACATTAATAACTATTATTTGACAGTACTGGTGCCACTTTCTGTCATGTCATTATGTTCAACAGCCATGTGACTTTCTGTCATGTCATGTCCATTCTGTCATATCATCAGGCATCTGATGTCACTTCTGCACCCCCTTGTAATTTGCTGAATTGACATTCATGAGCACGGGTCCTTAGTAATGCAGTTTTCGCAGTTTACTGTGATGTACCTTAATATCCGTGGCCGAAAATATGCTCCAGGTTCTTTGGACACATTTAACCAAACCTGATATCAAATGTCTAACTTGAAGGAAAGAATTCCCGCTGCAAGGAGGCACCATTCCGATCAAGTGCATTTATTATCGAATGTTGAATCCATCACAGGCACTAAAACCAGGAAAACGAAAGCAGCCCCGTGCAGTTGCATGAAAGGCTTAGTTGACATTTACAAATTACCCAGATCAGAGGAGCACATTGATTTAAATGTCATGACACTTACCAAATCCAATGCATGTTTTTTTTCCTGCCTCTGAGCGCATCCCAAGCAATTCTCCAGCAATTTAGCATGAAAAACAAATCAATTCCTTGACCCCAAGCTCTTTAATGATCAAATGAATGGAACTGCTCGGAAGTGATATAAACACCTGCCCACCATGGAGGCTTGTATTGGAAATTAACTTAAATTTCCGGAAAGAAGAAATCATTGGGGAAACAAAATATTGGCCATAGAGATGTGGTGCAATAATTTATGAAAGGAAAAGATTTAATTCTGTGTGAATATTATTTTTTCTCCTTAATACCTCTTGCACTTTCTTGATTAAAGTGAAAGCCTTGGGATCCCATGTGGTCAAGGGACATTTATCTTAATAGATCAAACAAGATTAAAAGCCCACGCAAGCTGGTAATACTATTGTCCTATCGGATAAAAAGCAAATGTTTATTGATGTCTGTCAAGGGAGGTTTGTTTCTGCAGCATAATGGAAAATTAAATCTTACTAGACGGGTAGGCGATTGTTGTCTGAGCTGCTTGCCATTGCTGCAGTTGACACTGTGGAAGGTGGTGAGATGCGGCAGTGCATTCTGCTGACCAGTTGCAGGGCCTCATTTACACACAAAAAGGCACTAAGGCTGTGCAAAGTAGTTAGCGCGAGAAAAAAGATGTGCACTGTGAGTCAATTAATGGAATTAAATGCGCACAGAAACCTGCAGCACAAAGAATAAGGAGTAGTGCCCCAAATGCCCCCATCACGACCCCATCACAAAAAATGCTTAGTGGCGTCAAACAACCTTTGCACCTGTAGCATGGAAAAAAGTATTCAAAGTTCACTTACCAGTAATCACCATTACTCCCAATCCACTCCTGATGCCGATAAGTCCACATCCCATTACCCCCACTAAACTGCACCTCTGCCCCCAATTAAAGCAGCATCCGTAAATCTGCACTAATCCCAGAACCCTGGCGGACCTTTGCCCCAACCAAAGGCAGCACACCCTTGTTACAGTACCCTCACTGAACTGTGCCCCAACCCCCAAACCGAAGGAAGCACCAGCAAGTCTGCCCCTGTCTCAGTACCACTACTGACCTATGCGCCAACCCTCCAACCCAAGACAGCACCAGCAACCCCACCCTTATTCCAGGACCCCCACTGACCTATGCCCCAACCCCCAACCCAAAACAGCACCCACAAGTCCACCCTTGTCCCAGTACCCTCATTGACCTGTGCCCCAGACCTCAACCCAAGGCCGCACCCCCAAGACCTCCCTAATTACAGTACCCCCACTGACCTGTGCCCCAAGCCCCCAGGCCAGCACCTGCAAGTCTGCCCATGTCCTAGTCACTGACCTGTACTCCAACCCAACATTCCAACCCAAGGCATCACGCACAAGTCCTTCCTCTCCACAGTCCAATTTGGATCACCAACCTACCTCAACTCCTCTGGCCTAGGTCCACCATGAAATTCACCTGCCAGACATCCTACTCTAACATGAACACCTCGTAGCAGTGGCATTAAATTCAGGGCCGTAGCCTCTTGCATGGTTCCCTGTTCGATCACACTCAGCTGCACATCAATATCCAACCATACTGTTATAACAGCTACACTTTGTTTCCTCAATGTACATGTGACATAGTGCACATGTGATGGGCGTAGCCCAGTGATCCAGCGTGAGGACACATCCTACCTCAACATCCCCAATGCCAATGAGCCATATCTGTGAATGAAGTGTCAGCACATCCACATTGACAAGCAAGTGCAGAAGGGACACCAAAACGTCGACCAGAAAGGAACACAATATACAATGAACTGAACCTTGTGTATTTAATGGGTAGAGGTGAATGAGCCTTCACCAAATACAACAAACATGTAAACCTTGTTGAACATGTGTCTAAATACAAGACGATATGAGTGCAAATCCCTAATAAGGGACCCCAACACCATCATAAAAAATCCCACTCATCACCAAAATCAAACTCACACTGATAACATGAGATACACAATCAATAACTAACTCAAGCAACAATGATACACGGACCAGACATGCAGTGCCCTGCACAATGAATGGCATAAGACAATCATCCCTTGCCACCCTCCAGCCGTCTGATAGTCCCTCCCCTTCATGTGAAACACATATCCACTTGTCCAAGTAAACCAATGTAATGCCACCATGGCAACCATCAACAACACAAAACATTACTCAACACCCATGAACATATTCACAAAAGAAGTGCCATGTCAACCACAGTATACATGTATCACACATCTACACACACCATGTACACAACCGGCCAGCATGGCTGTACTGAAAAGCACTGAAGTAGGCAAGCGACAGATGTGCATGTCAAAGGTGTGAAACATGTGAATCCCAAAACATGTCACCTACCCTCATCTACAATACACCACATATGTTCAAAAAACATGGATGCAACATGCTAAACATCACGCACAAAGCATGCACACATGTCCACCTGCAAACTGCACAGTATCAACATTACCCGCATAGTGTACCCCAACCCACATTATAGCCCCCAGGACATCCAAGCAAAAGGTGCACATGGACAAAGAGACAGCTAAGTGGTGTGGTAGAATCATGATATTGAAATGTATTTAAGAAAATGTATGTACAAAAAAAGGGAATGGGAAAAATTGTCCTTGGAAAAATAAATAAGCAAAAATGGAAATCTGCAACTAAACAACTAGGTAAACGAGTCAGTGGGCTAGTCCATTATGGTTTCTGAAAATGCCTCTGCCAAGGCTGATTCCTCCTCCATCTTCACCACCTCCAGGTGTGACTCCCTTCTTGCCAGGAGGGCTTGCAGTGCTTCCATCATCTGAGACCTGCCCTCCTCCACTGCCTTGCAAGACTCCCCCAAGATAGCAGTCCACCCCTATGCCAACCTCTCCGCTACCTGGTCACTGACCCTGGATATTTCCACACCTTATGCCTGCTGCTTCTCTTACTCCTGCTGCCTCTCATAGTCCACCTGAGGTGACACCAGAACCTGCAGGTGCTGTTGTGCCTCCTGCCTCACTTCTGCCATGTTTGTGCCTGCTTGCCTCCTCCTGCTGTTAATGACTTCCAGGATTTCCCTCCTCACAGTCACCATCTCCTGCTGTGTGGTGCAGGTGCTAGCCCCGACTGGATGACAGTCTACGTCGGGGGAGTACAGCACCTACACTTGAATCAAGTGCATGCTGTACCTCCAAAGCCTATTTCCCTGTAGACTGCAGGGAAGGCTCAGTAACCGCCTCATCAGATATTGTATGGACTTCCATCTCCAACAGGGACAATGGCACATCCAGCTGTTCAATGCTGGGACTGGTGCACAGGAGGCCATGGTGGTAGCTAGCAGGGAGGCCTCAGTGGAGGATGACTGGTGTACAGATGTGGAGGAAGAGAAGGGGACAATTGCAGTGCAAATCATAGAGACCAACAGAAAGAAGTGCTTGTACCAGTTGTGCCAAGAGGCGGCCCATCTGCACGTGATGCACTACAAGCAGCTCATAAGACACTTGCACAGGATCATGCAAAGAAGCCTGGTGCCTCAGGGCACCCATCAGAAGCAGGCAGCCTCTCATCCTGGCTGGAAGTGTGGCCTCAGTCTGGTTGGAGGTATCGTCGAAGGTGGGTATTTCTGCAGCAGATTTCCCTCCATGGTGGACTGCAAATCCTCCTGTCACAGGGGTAGGTGTACTGCCTGCAAACACCCACCAGTACCCACACTGACACCATGGGCAGGGCTTGCAACCTTGCGTGCATAGTTCAGAGACATTTAGTGGGTGCAACACGCATCTCCTAGTGTGTGTGGAAACATAGGGATTTAGTGGGTGCCATGCATATTTCATGACGTGAGCAGCAATGGAGACATTTGGGGGGGTGCAATGTGCAGTACATTTCCTGTTGCGTGCAGAGATGAGCATTGTTAGGGCAATAACTCTAAGGAGACATGTCTTTTTTCTGGTGATGTCACACAGATTTTAGGCCCAGATTTACAAGTAGATTGCCCTAACCACACCATGAGTGGGAGGACTCCACAGAGAGGGCGAGGAAGGGTATGGGGACCTACCACACATGGTAGTGAACATACAGGTGCCCCTGAACCACCAAGGTCCACTAAGGGCAAAAGGAGCCATCCTGCAGAGCAGGAAGAGGCAGCACCCCATGAAGAGGCATGAAGGGGACAACAAGGAAGAAACACTTTTCACATGAGGAGCTACTAATCCTCACTGAGTATGTTGCTGAACACCAGGTCGACCTGTACCTTTGGGCTGGCAGGGCCTTCCTCTGACCCAGCGCTGAAGGTCACAGACCCCATCAATGCCTGTGGCATGGAGAGACACACTGTAGTAGAGGTCCAAATGAGGATGGGGGACCTAATGCGACAGACCAATGAGAAGCTCAACAGAAATGTGGCCTCTGCCGAGGCGACTGGGGTGGATCATCACACAAGGATGAGCTGACTCCATTTGAAGAGGCAAGCAGTGTACTTATAAGCAGTGAGCAGTTGGTTGGTGTGGGAGGCATGGGCACCTATGCAGCAACATCAGGTGAGTGTCATGTGTACATGTCATATGTGCTTCCTTCTATGCGTGATAAGCTGTCAAATGTTATGGTGCAGTTGGCTGGGGTCCTCCACACCCATGCATGGGTACTGCAGTAATGCTACCATGGTCACTTCCATCACATGTTGTGCATGCCAGGAGGTGGATGTGATGTGCAGTTGACATAGATCTAAAGAGCTTTTCTTTGTGGTTAAATCTTTCTCTTCCTCATTGCAATTTCTTCCTACTG
Organism: Ambystoma mexicanum; assembly: GCF_040938575.1. Classification (NCBI taxonomy): domain Eukaryota; kingdom Metazoa; phylum Chordata; class Amphibia; order Caudata; family Ambystomatidae; genus Ambystoma; species Ambystoma mexicanum. The sequence goes on along the minus strand of NC_090931.1, from coordinate 1,364,150,710 downwards.
TTCTGTCCTCCCAACTACGGTGCGATGACATGGCTAACTTCTTTCTCACTAAAGCAGATACCAGGTCCAGTGCTGACTGGACTACATTCACAGTTTTTTTGAAAGACGCTGTTTTGTTAGCTGTTTTTGTTAGCCACTCACTGGTTAGCCTTATAAGCTCCCATGGGTTCAGATGCTACTCCTATACAGACGATATGCAGATCCTGGGTCATTTATATCATGACTAGACTGGAGTGTCATCCCACCTGACAGAATACCTGAGTACCGTTAGTGAGCGGATGGACATCAATTGGCTCGAGTTAAATGGGGTTAAGTGTAGTGTTTGCCGCATATTCTTCTGCTGATACTGCTCTATGGACCCCATTTTTCTGTCCTTCCTCACTTGGCCCTGTTCCTGCCCCTGTTACAGTTGTGAAGAATCTAGGAGTTTACTTTTCTTCTTCTTTGACTATGGCTGCTAAGGTCAGTGTGTTATGCAAAGCTGGTCACTTTACTCTGAAAGTGTTACGAAAAATTCTCCTCTTTCTCCCAGCTCACCTTCATCATATAGTCGTGTCTTCCCTGGTCACGAATCGGCTTGACTATTGTAATGCGCTCTATCTTGCACAGCCTAAGGGCCTTATCCATCGGCTCCAACTGTTGTGGAATCTAGCAGCTAGAGTTGCTTCAGCTACCCTTTATAGATCTCACATAGCCCAATTCTCAGAGCTCTTCATTGGTTCCTGTGGAGAAAAGGGTTCGTTTTATATCACTTTGCTTGGTGCATCATGATGCGTATAATGGGGTTTGTATTAGCTTTCTCCAGGAGAAGCTTGTCTTCTATGTTCTGGCCAGATATTTATGCTCAGAAAATAACTATCTTATAGTGGTGCCCAAAACCCAGCTATGCAATGTTGGAGGGCATGCCTTCTTGGTTGCTGCTAAGAAACTTTGGAGCTCTATCCCAGTCTACTTTAGGCGTACATCTAATCATCTTCTATTTCGTCACCTTCTTAAAACCTGGTTATTTTAACTCCTAGTTTGGTTGCTTAGTGTTATCTGTGTATTCCTTTTGCCACGATACCTCTGGTTAACGTGCTCATTACAAGTACACATAACACAACATAACATCTCACAGTACACATCACTGCTTACAGAATTACACTGCTCTACCAGTACATCTATGTGTTGAAATGGCATGCAAGACACATCTCATTGGACACACCCACAGTGCCATGCGTGTGTACAGTTCATTGTGAACGCAAATCATGACTCACACAGGATTACACCAAGGTGTGGGTGGGTGATGTATGAGTGATGTACATTCCACATTTGGAGTGTCAACGGTTCAGTGGTCATGCACGTGCACACTGGTCATATCCATGGTGCACTCTCCTCACACATGGTTGAGATGAATGTGAGTGTATCTAAAAATGTATCTGGCTGATAGCAATGTGGCAATGGGAGTATGGGGATTATACAACACATGTGCCTGCATCTAGAGTTGGTTAGCAGAAGTAGAGGTGAGACTTCCACATGTTGCAAGTAGATACGGTTGGAGTAGGGTACAGTCTCAGTAATGATGGACAGAGCTCAATCCGTGCACTGTTGGGACTAGGACTCCCATACATCATCTATCATATATATGTCTGTATGTATGTATTGTCTCCTATTCTTTCAAACCATGGCATGTTGTTGGGCCTAATATGCACCAACATGATCCTGCATGCCATCAAATGTCAGTCACCTGTGCCTTGCATGTTCTGCCAGGTTGGCATGCCTCTGTATATTGGTGCCTTTGTGCAGAAGATGATACAGCAGAGGAGGAGGGGGAGGAGAAGGAGCATGAGGAGCAGGAGGAGCAGGAGGAGGAGGATGAAGCACAACCATCCACCAGTGCAGCCCGGGGTGCTGTGCCCGGTCAGAATCCCCATGTGCTGCAGAGCATCATCAGCAGGCCTGCCGACTCTTTGATGAGGCTACCGAATATGATGTGGAGGGCATACTTGAGGACATGGTGCAGGATCCAACAATTACCGGTCTGGATGCATGGAGCTCTTTGAGTTTCTTGAGGCTACTGAGTCTGAGGATGAGAGCCAGGAGACCCTGGGCCTGGCAGTAGGAAGCCTGTGTTAGTGGTATATTCAGTGTCTGCATGATTGACTTTGCCTATAGTAGACCCAGAACAGGAGGCTGGTGTCAATCAGAGGTTTGCACACCAACAGCCAATGACAGTGCACTCCCTACAACGGGCCGAACTTCAGCATCCCGGCTAGATAGGCCTCACACACATGGTGGATGTGTGCCTTCCAGACACTCAGAGTGTGAGAAGGAGTTGCTGAGTGCAAGTGCCCAGCGGGGTGAGGTACTGCAGGAGATGGCCAGGGACCTGGCTGTACATGTCATCTCCTCAACTGCTGTACACACTAATAAACAATGATATTTCACCAGGGGGTGAGGAAGTACACGTAACAACTGTGGCAGTCGATAAGCAAGGATGTTTTGGCTCTTAGGCAATCCCTGCATGAGATTTTGGCCTCCAGGAATCACCAGTGGCAGGTGATGGACCCCTTGAGGGAAACAGTACATGTGGAGATGTTGGCCACCAGGTTATAACGATGTCGAGATGCAGAAGCCCAGAGCAAATGCCTGCAGGCCGGGAGGTTGGCAATCCTGCCGTCAAGACATGGATACCTTGAGGCTGTCTCTGTATGATTAAATGTTTGCCACAATTGACCTCCACTTCCAAGAGATGGATTCCATGAGGCAATCTTGCAACATGCAGTTGGCACCATCAAGAGTAAGCATTGTAAGATAGGCATGGTATAACAAATAAGACAGACACAAGTGATGCCAGTTCAAGGGTGTTTATTGAACTTTATGGGGTGTGAAGAATGCCTATCTAAACCTCAATCTAAGATGGGAACAAGCTACAACCATCAAATAATATTGTTACAGCTCTAGTGGGGTCTAGTCAAATAAAAAGGACCTATACTAAAAATAAACTATTGCCAATCCTTACCACTATGCTATAAAATAGTGTGGCATAATGGTCACGAAAAGAAAGAAGTGTTCACAAAATGATAAGTCAGGATGTTTAGGCCGTGGGCCTCCCATCCCCACGTTTTTAGCACAGGACAAGGAGGGTCACTCAAGCACAGCACACTTGTGGGCTTCTTTGGCACGAGGTCATAGTTTCTATCACCAACATCAGAGCTTTCTGTACTCAAGTCTCCTTTGTGCAAAGTCTGTTGCCATGGAGGACCTGATGTACCACAAACAACAAAGAAAAGTTGCTTTCTCAATATTCAAGTTGGGCAATTTACTCTTCACCCTGTATCCCCTCAACCGGGACTGCAATCCTTCTGTCTCTCTTAGCCTCTCTCAGTCAGGTTCAGACCAACTTCCATTTTTAGGAAACCCTCAGTCGGGTTCACATTTGCCATAACGATCTCCTCAGGTGTCTTTCACCAATCACCTATGATCCCCTCTTCTTGGCTCAGACCCCTTTTCTACAATGAATCCCCCTCAGTCGGGCTCAGACCAATTTCAGTTTCTCGACAATCGAAGACTTTGGAATGTGCACAGGATTTAAAGTATGAAGAAATAAAGGAGATAGAGGCATGTCTGAGAGGTTAGGAGCAGAAGATCACTGATAGGGGGGCTACTTCCAGTAGTTTAAAACTATTCTAATCATACATTATTAACACATTCATCAGAGTACAAATCATCATTAAAAACACATACAAATATATAATTTCATAACACTACCACCACTGTGGCCAGGGTATCGTAATGATCAAAAGTTGTACAATTTGTTAGTTCCTAGTTTTCCTTATATCTGTGAAATCACAGGTTATCTTGCATAAACAATTGTGATTCATTGCATTGATTCAATCAATAACTGTGCTCAACATTCCACAGTTTATAATCTCAACATCTTTCTGTTCTAGAGGGCAAAAGTCTGAAACATTCATCAGGAGTGGAACGCTGTTTTTTTATGTGTGCAGGCATTGGGATTGCGCTATAAATTTGGATTGCGGATTTCTTAATTTCCTTCCCCTTTGCCGGTGTATGTAGAGGGCGAAGCCAAACTTGAAGGATGGTGGTAGGAGCAAGGTGCATCCTACATATTCCCTCGCTAAGCTAGCTGTGTCACACTCAAAGTGGTTAGGTCGAGTAAAAGATGGAGGTCCATAAATAAGGAGCTCTGTCGGACGGTGGATATACTGGTGTGGCTGATGTATCCGTGCCTGTATCTGTGAGGTTGTACATTACCATTGTACATACCATTACCATTCCCTACAAAGAAGCCAAGGTATTTCACAGCTAACTAGACCAGTCTACATATGGATGGATTAGCAGTTAGACCAACCTCTCTGAGGACTCTCATGATAATATACAGATGGAAAAGTTGATCCTCCCAGGTTTTACTATAAATGACAATATCGTCAATATAAGCTACACAGAAATCAGAGAAGGACTGTAATATTTTGTCCATGAGTCATTGGAAAGTGGCTGGAGCACCATGTAATCCAAAAGGGAGGACTTTGAACTGAAATAGTCCTAGGGGAATTGAGAATGCTGTCTTTTCCTTATCAGGCCCATATACTGGGACCTGCCTGTACCTTTTTGTTTAGTCTAGGGTGGATAGAAAAGTGGCTTTTCCGAGTTTATCTATTAGGTCATCGATGCGTGGCATGGGGTAGGCAAAGTCGGAAATGCCATTAACTCAATGGAAATCTATGCAAAACCTCCAGGTATGGTCAGGTATGGTGACGAATACAATAGGGGAGGACCATGGGCTGGAAGAAGGCTCAATAATATTTGCTCTTAGCATCTTATTCACTTCCTCAGCCACTCTCTGTTTACAGGATTCCCGAAGTCTATGCGGTTTTAGATTAACCACCTTTCCCTTAGGTGTTCTAATGTAGTGATAGGTGCCTTTCACTCTTCCTGTTTTTCAGAGAATACATCAGTAAACGATGTGACTACACCTTTTAGATCTTTTTGTTTTTGATAAGATAGCTCTGAGGAATCAATTCAAAGCTGTCTATTTCTTCTGGAACCAAACAGGATAGTATTGTGGCATGGGTGGCTGACTGGTTCTCCTTCCACTCTTTTAAGAGATTTACATGATATAAATGCACTTTAGGTTTCCTGTCCGGATGGGCTACCTCATAAGTACAGGTCCCTGTTTGTTCCAATATTTTTTGTCCTGATGAAAATGACAGGTGGTACTTGTTTATAATTTCCTGGATACCACAGAGAATGTCACATACGGTTGTGTAATCTTCTAGGCTTTCCTAATGTCACCGCTTAATTTACGTTTAGAATCCCTAATCGTTCTATCAAAGAAATTTCCTGTTTCAGATTCTCTGATAGCCAAGTTAGTCTTTGATGTGGCATAGGAATTAGCAAAGGATGTTAGCCACCTCTCAATTTCTTCCAGGGATATTTCCTCAAACATTCTGAGGTTAGATGTAGACAAATACGCTGTCACTTTTACAACATTATGGATGTTCTTCTCTGACCAGACTATTCGATTTTCTGTGAGGTTAATCTTTGGATACCCCATAGATAGATTTAATATAGAACTTCAATTTGAAGTCCCTGATTCTCAAAATCAGTGCCTTGTGGTCGCTCCAGAGATTATGGCTAATAGTCATGTCCTTGACCATGACAGCTAATTCACAACTAACAAATATATAGTCTAGGGTGCTAAGTACCCCTCATCCAAGTGGCCTTCCCCGGACAATCGCTCTTAGTTCTACCGTTTATGATCTCAAGTTCCCAGCTGTCAAAAAAAATTCAACCAATTGAGTCCCACATTATCTTCTACTGTGTGTGCCGTAATACCTTTAGATCGCAGGACCGGGTTAGTAGATATGCCAGTCCCTCCTGCTATATTGCAGTTGAAGTCCCCCACGATTAGAATATGATAGTTATTGGAGCTGCCGACCCAGTTTAGAAATAACTCATGTAGCTCCTCTTGGAGCTATTTTCTCTGGCAAGCCCCTAGGGGATTATATTGGTTAACCAGAAGTAACTTCTCCCAACGCTCTTTTACTGGGATGGTTACTTCCACAGTCAATATACAGTCGCCCGGGCTAGTGAGTATCTTATTAGACTTCAAAGTGTGGTTCACCCCGGTGGTAAGCCCACCAGAGAGTCTGCCCAGTGTGCCCTTTTTACCTAGGGATTGATGTATCGTATACCTATTCATCACTTTGGGAAGAGTCACCACGTCACCTATAAAAAAAAAAAGCATAGGGTTATTAATATAGGATAGGGAATCAGAGGGTGAAAGAAAATGCGTGACTCCACGGATATTACAGGACAGTTAGCTGCAATCCCAGTGTTTGTGAATGACCGTTGGTAGTGACTCTGCCAGCCGTTTTAACATAGTTTGTATGTCAGACATCTGAACGTCGTTTCCTGCAGGGAGAACTGGCTTTCTCAAGTTGGTATTCCCTAAATTGACAATGTTAATTGCTAAGGATGGATTTTCCTGCTCAGGGGCTACCTCAATCTCGACCTTTATTGATAGCAAGAATTCACAATGTTTGCGAAGTAATTGTGCCGTGACTAGGCATTTACAGTGAATTGCAGTCACATTAGCATTAAACCCTTTCAGAGGTTCAAAGAATTCAAAATCATCCGTCAGCAAGACCCGAAGCTGTGGGATTAAATGGAGTCTGGTTAAGAATGCAGATTTAGCCAATCACTTCCTCCAACATGTCTGGTTTAAGTTCTCTATGATGCAAGTCTTACTTTCTGGTAAGCTATTAATAGACAGTGTTTTTCCCATGGGCAACTCTGCAAGGACTGAGGGTATCAGTCTCTTTGCGTTCTTATTAGGAGTAGAATAATTAGCCACAGCTTGTCCCTCGTTTAGGGATAGGTATAATTCCTGATTATTCATACAGGCAATGGGCTGGGGATCGTCCCTTCTAACATCACTTTATCAAGAAGGCAGGCCCAGAAGTCGGGATCATTCTTAAAGACCACATTTTCTAACCCGTTCGGGCCCGTTGCCCTGGAAGATTTAAGGTTGTTAATTTTGGAAGCGAAATCATCGACCTTTACAATAAAGGGAAATTCTCTGCTTTCTGGTCAATCAACGTAATTTTAATGTGCACTCAGGGGAATTGTGTTTAGAAGGAATTAAACACCAAGTGAGTGCGCTAATTGGGTTGATGAGAGAATACAATCTGCTACCCTTGGCTTCACCCAGAAGTGACCAGATGCTGTGGATGTTCCTACTGCAGAGTGTTGTCACTGTGTGCTGCCATAAAGTGGCTCTAGAAGAGCGACTCCATTGTTTGAGCCACAGGTGGTACTTGTTTTTTTAATTTCCTGTATACCACAGAGAAAGTCGCATACGACTGTGTAACCTTCTTGGCTTTCCTAATGTCACCCCTTAATTTACGTTTAGAATCCCTAATTGGTCTATCAAAGACATTTCATGTTTCAGCTTCTCTTATAGCCAAGTTAGTCTTTGATGAGGCATGGGAATTAACAAAAGATGTTAGCCACCTCTCAATTTCTTCCAGGGACATTTCCTCAAACATTTTGAGGTTAGATGTAGACAAATAAGCTGTCACTTTAACAGAATTATTGATGTTTCTCTCTGACCAGACTATTCGATTTTTTGTGTGGTTAATCTTTGGATCGCCCATAGATTTAATATAGAACTTCAATTTGAAATCCCTGATTCTCAAAATCAGTGCCTTGTGGTCGCTCCAGAGATTATGGCTAATAGTCATGTCCTTGACCACGACAGCTAATTCATAATGAACAAATATATAGTCTTTGGTGCTAAGTACCCCTCACCCAAGTGACCTTCCCTGGACAATCACTCTTAGTTCTACCATTTATGATCTTAAGTTCCCAGCTGTCAAAAAAATTCAACCAATTGAGTCCCACATTATCTTCTACTGTGTGTGCCGTAATACCTTTAGATCACAGGACTGGGTTAGTAGATATGCCAGTCCCTCCAGCTATATTGCAGTTGAAGTCCCCCACGATTAGAATATGATAGTTATTGGGGCTGCCGACCCAGTTAACAAATAACTAATGTAGCTCCTCTTGGAGCTGTTTTCTCTGGCAAGCCCCTGGGGGATTATATATGTTAACCAGAAGTAACTTCTTCCTATGGTCTTTTACTGGGATGGTTACTTCCACAGTCAATATACAGTCGCCCGGGCTAGTGAATATCTTATTAGACATCAAAGTGTGGTTCACCCTGGTGATAATCCCACCAGAGAGTCTGCCCAGTGTGCCCTTTTTACCTAGGGATTGATGTATCGTATACCTATTCATCACTATGGGAAGAGTCATCACGTCTCCTATGAAAAAAAGCATAGGGTTATTAATATAGGATAGGGAATCAGAGGGTGAAAGAAAATGCGTGACTCCATGGATATTACAGGACAGTTAGCTGCAATCCCAGTGTTTGTGAATGACCGTTGGTAGTGACTCTGCCAGCCTATTTAACATAGTTTGTATGTCAGACATCTGAACGTTGTTTCCTGCAGGGAGAACTGGCTTTCTCAAGTTGTTATTCCCTGTGTTGACAATGTTAATTGCTAAGGATAGATCTTCCTGCTAAGGGTCCACCTCAATCTCGACCTTTATTGATAGCAAGGATTCACAATGTTTGCCAAGCAATTGTGCTGTGACTAGGAATTTACAGTGAATTGCAGTCACATTAGCATTAAGCCCTTTCAGAGGTTCAAAGAATTCAAAATCATCCGTCAGCAAGAACCGAAGCTGTGGGATTGAATGGAGTCTGGTTAAGAATGCAGATTTAGCCAACCACTTCCTCCAACATGTCTGGTTTAAGTTCTCTATGATGCAAGCCTTACTTTCTGGTAAACTATGAATAGACAGGGTTTTTCCCATGGGCAACTCTGCAAGTACTGAGGGTATCAGTCTCTTTGCGTTCTTATTAGGAGTAGAGTAATTAGCCACAGCTTGTCCCTCGTTTAAGGATAGGTCATATTCCTGATTATTCGTACAGGCAATGGAAATCTCACCAGATTTTTTGGGAATTATCCAACTGGTGAGGCTACCATTCCCTTTACTTCCACTTTCCTTTTCACGCACTGCCGTTTTTCATGCTTTTTTAGACCTCTTTCACAGAAGGGGTGAAATTGGGGAGTGGAGATGCCACTTTGCAAGGTATGTCCCGTCTTGCAGCACGTTTCGCCAAACGACAATGTTCCCTTGAAAAAAAGGCTACATAGTTCTCAGTATTAGCTTCAGCTGTTTCGGCGTTGGGAGAGGTTCTAGTATCTTCCCCACTGAATGGTCAACTTTATCCATAGATGATAAAGTGTTCCCGTGGATACGCTCGCCAAGTTTGAACAATATTTTCATTGCGAATTGTAGGGATACAATGGATGACTGCAGTTCAGCAAAGGAGGCAGAGTTTGGAGTAGTTGGCGCAAAGACTGGTTTATCCCAACCCATTACTTACAATCAGAGTTTGGAGTAGAGGCTTCTGTCAGTGTGGATTCCTCAAGTTGCACTGCTCCCTCCGAGTCCATTACTAAATTGGGTAAAGCAGACAACCGCCCGGTGGGTGCCATGGATCCAGTGCTTACATCTGCTCTACACACTTGAGCACAGGCATCAACCCCCCTCCCCCCCTCCTTACGACCAGGAAGTCCCGGGGGTCCCAGCGAGGCTGGAGTCATGGATCTCTGGATGGAAAGACAGAGATCCAACAATGAATTGTTGTCAATGTCATCACAGTTTGTGGAAACCCTTGAGAACCCCCCCTCTGCGTTGGTAATTTCTGCTTCCTCATGCATCGAAATGTCCTCTCCAATAGTTTTACTAGGCTGGAAGAAAGCTGATATCGTCCCCTTAAGAATAGCTGAAGTCGCCTTGGTGCCTCTTTTGTTTTTACTAGTGTAACCGGCAAGTATCCTAGGAGAGGCGGCTAATTCATCGCCACCTCCTCTTCTAATATTATACCGGGGCTTATATGCTTTGCTGTGTACCGGCATCGTAACATTGCGTGCAGGTCAGTATCGATGGAGAAATTGGCGACATGCAGTTATTGTCTCTCTATGCTCGGATCCAGGGCTATGGCGCGAATGTCACACTCCCCACAGGTCAAGGCGATAATAAGGTCAGGCTATATCCAAGAGTGATCACACTACTGTTTTACTGCAATACAATGACAATGCACTTAGTATGAGCAAAGGAACTCTTGCGATGGGCAATTTAAAAAGTTCAAAGTACCTGATAGGGCGCAGCGGTCACCGAAGCAAGGGGTTCAGTTATTCAAATCCACGACAGCGAGTCAGTGCGATCCGGTCACCGTCACACGAGAACACAAAAACACACTCTGTCCACACTCACTCCCACTTCACTTGAAATAACAGTTTCCACTTCAATTCCTCTGCAGTATGTATAAACTCAATACAGTGGGCTACTAAAGGTGCAGTTTGTACACGATTTGTAATACGACTCGCATTTTCTGTTATCCTTATCTTAATGTTCCTCTTTGTTTTTCCTATATTTCGTTTTGTACAGGGACACCAGATAAAATATTTAACCATTTTGAAGTACAATTAGTGAAACTCACCTGTCTCCAAGGCTTAAGCAGACCAATACCTTAAAAGTGCATTTATGAACCTTTCAATACGTATCACCAGCCTGGTGGTCACTTTATCACTCCAGCACTTGAATGCAAAAAAACAAAATAAATGGTCTTTGGTTGGAACTAGATGGATGCTGCCATTTATTTTTCAGCTACTCATGGACACGGTAGCATCTCTTTCTCAACAAACAATGTGTGGAGCACATCTGACATGAGTACTCGTGAAGCACAGGCCACTCTGATTTAAAAACGTTCTTGCTCGGCGAACCAACTGCCCACAATCTATAGACGATGGCATGAACAGCAATGGCAGGTGGGCTCTTTAAATGGAAAGGTTGGAGCACAGATGCTGCAAATATTTGCTGCATACCTTTTTTTCATATTTCGTTCATGCTCCTTTTTATTTTCAAATTGTTTTGTATGTATGTAAATGCATTCCCACTTGTCCACTTTAAGTGTATTATTTGGTGGACATTTGTACTGCAGTTTGACTTTTAATGGCATGTTGCCAAGGTCCTGGTAACAACAGAAACATATGCTGCCATGAACAAAGACACTTGCAATATGATATATTTTAATACAGCAGACACATTCTGCATGATACCTTATTGTTCTGCCAGGCCGTAGGTTGGGCTTTGTGAAGACATATAGGGGGTAATTCATAGATTTCAGCGCAGAGGCAGCGCACGCGAGCAGTGCAGAGAGGGAGCGTGCGCCAGCGTGCGCCAGCCGTGTGCGCTAAACAGCATTTTGGCGCACTGCGTATTCATGGAATTCCCAAGCCATAATGAGCGCTGGTGCAGAGAACATCCCGCAGCGCCAGTTACGCCCCCAAGAACGCCCCTTGTGCAAGGAAAAGCCATTGAAATCCTCAATGCAGCGCAAAGGCCCGCGCTAACCCTGGACCAGCTCACAGGGCCGCTACACTGCAATCGCCGAGCGGGGAACGTGTATTCCTGGGGTGCACTGGAATTATCACACGCGATAGGGCTTCGGCGAGCGGGGTATGTGGATGACTGGGGTTTGCAGGGAGTTTCACACGCGATAGGCTTGTGCGAGTGGGGTACGTGTATGACTGGGGTTCGCGGGGAGTTTCACACGTGATAGGCCTTGTGCGAGTAGGGTACATGTATGACTGGGGTTCGTGGGGATCATCACACGCGATATATCTTGTGCGAGCGGGGTACGTGTATAACTGGGGTTCGCGGGGAGTTTCACACGCGATAGGCCATGTGCGAGTGGGGTACGTGCATGACTGGGGTTTGCAGGGAGTTTTACACGCGATAGCTCTTGTGCGAGCGGGGTGCATGTATGACTGTGGTTCGCGGGGAGTATCACACGCGATAGGCCATGTGCGAGCGGGATACGTGTATGACTAGGGTTTGCGGGGAGTTTCACACGCGAAAGGCCTTGTGCGAGTGGGGTATGTGTATGACTGGGGTTCGCGGGGAGTTTCACACGCGATAGGCCTTGGGCGAGCGGGGTACATGTATGACTGGGGTTCACGGGGAGTATCACACGCGATAGGCCTTGTGCGAGCGGGGCACGTGTATGACTGGGGTTCGCGGGGAGTTTCACACGCGATAGGCCTTGTGCGAGCAGAGTACGTGTATGACTGGGGTTCGCGGGGAGTATCACACGCGATAGGCATTGGGCGAGCGGTGTACGTGTATGACTGGGGTTCACGGGGAGTATCACACGCGATAGGCCTTGGGCGAGCGGGGTACTTGTATGACTGGGGTTAGCGGGGAGTTTCAGACGCGATAGGCCTTGGGCGAGCGGGGTACTTGTATGACTGGGGTTCGCGGGGAGTATCACATGCGATAGGCCTTGGGTGAGCGGGGTACGTGTATGACTGGTGTTGGTGGGGAGTATCACACGCGATAGGCCTTGGGCAAGCGGGGTACGTGTATGACTGGGGTTCGCGGGGAGTATCACACGCGATAGGCCTTGGGCGAGCGGGGTATGTGTATGACTGGGGTTCGTGGGGAGTTTCACACGCGATAGGCCTTGGGCAAGCGGGGTACGTGTATGACTGGTGTATCCCAACGCGAATTGCCAGTGTATGTCCTCCCAGGTGAGCCCCCACCACCCTCCCCAGGGCCTGCGTGCAGCCCACACCACAGGGGACTACCCTGCACCCCTTGCCATGCCCCGCAGGCAGCCCATCTACCCTGGCCATGCCCCCCAGCCAGCCCACAGGTCACCATGCACAAGTGAGCACCTAAACATGTCCCCCTGAACCCTCCCACCCAGCAGTGACGGGCATTTGCCAGCAGGCCCTTGTGGAAACAAAGAAATTGATATGAGGCAGGGAAGCCCAAAAGGAAACACACCAACACAGGTTACAAAGGACATACAAAGCGCTTTATTTCAGAGTTACAAAGTTACCAAAGTCAATTGACATACAGATAGCTATTCGGCCCTCTGACTAACACGCGAACCTTCAACGTAAGGTTCGCACTGAAAGTGGGAGAGAGCGATCATCGGGATACGTGGGTTTTTATACGTTTTGTCCTGCATTGGCCAGCCCTCTCACAAGTTAACCATTCTCGGAACCGTGGCTAGGGTTCGTAGACAGGTCGAACACACAATTTACATAGTTTTGATCAGTTCCGCTGATACAGTTACATATTTACATACAGGTTAAACAGAGGACAAGGTCCTAGTTCGTGACCCTAACAAGTGGCCTGCGGACATATCATTTATTCACGTGTGCGGAGGTCACCACGGCCGGAGTCTTACTCGAAATGTCATTCGGCCTCCATTTTGTGATTCAGGGTGACTTTCACACTGCAAGAGTACCTAAAATGGCGGCTAAATCCAAGATGGCGGTTTACACAATACATTAAGGTCAAGACCTTGCCGCGGAACCTACGTACACGATGTTCTTTTAGACAGCTTGGCGTAGGCCAACATACATTCAAACAATGCAATTGGGGTCACAGTATTATGTCGATTTCCACAGACCCTCCTTTTGGCCTATGCCAAGTGCTAATACATCATTTCCTAATACTTTCGAAAATAACTAAAGGCATTATCATCCATAGGTTCCGCATCATTGTCTGTAACATCGATAGCCATAAGGTCGTTCATAAGAACCTCTTGCAACATGAACTCTTTAGATGCTGTCTTCGGGGTATATATCTTATTCCCTATTGCGCTCACTACCTGAGCACAACACCCTCCCATCATTCCACATATACTCGGGAGGCATTGAAAACAACAGCAAAGAAATAACAGAATCCCTAAAATAACTAAAATGACAGAAAGCACCTTCCACCCCCAAGATCGTAAAGAATCCCAAAACCAAGTACTAAGGTTCCAGTCTCCTAAAGGGATATGGACTTCAGAACTGAGAGTGTGTAAGTTCTGAATTGCTTTAAAAATTGTGGGCGAAGAATCCGGTACGAAAACACAACAAGCGGACCCCACTAATTTACATACTCCACCTCGTTCTGCCAAGATAACATCTAATGCCATCCGATTTTGAAGTGCTACCAATCTTATCGCCTTTTGCTCTAAGGTCATATTGTAAAGTATGTCCGTGGTCCGGTTGATCATTTTCTCCAATACCCTCGCTAATCCCCTAATGTTTTCTGAATTTGCTATTTGTCCCCAAAAGGGCACTACTGATTTGGCTATATCCCCAAACACTTGTCCTGGGGTATCTCCATTACTGTCTCGTCGCGGGCGAGCCTTAGATACCTCTAAGGTACTGGATATAAATACTCCTGGTAACAATATCCCTAAATAACAAGTCCCCTGCCACTCCTTGGGTAACCAGGGAAAAGCTAAACTACCACAAACAAAATAAACGGGTCCCCCTACATACAGAGGCCTATTTTCCCCAGTCAAGTTTACAATATTTACACAAGGCTCGAAGTCTCCCATTGGCCTAGTGCCATTTCTTTGTACACAGAAAGGAACAGAATCAGGACTATGATTCACAGAATAAGAAGGAGGCATGGCATCCTTATTGCCTATCGGAGCCATCTTAAAAGAAACCAGGCTTTGAAAAGGAAAAGATAGTTTATCAGACGGCCTAATAGAAGCAACGTTAGGTTTACTTCTATTTGCGAAAAGCGAGCATCCCAGGGGAGTCAATTCACGTTTTTCAAATTCATTCAAATTAGTCCCATCGAAGTTCCCTGAGATGCTATCATTCCATCGGCCAAAGAATAGTGCTCTAAGAGAGGCATAACAAGAAGTCGTTAGAGGTAAGGGATGTATATACCATCCCAGTCCCTTGTTCCCATGTTGCGGTAAGTGAGTGCAAATCCAACAGTTACTCTTATTGAAAATGGCATGCGTAGCATTCATCACTATCATCAAGGTGTTGTTATGATATTTCTGTCTATGCCGAGAGTCCCTAGGGGACAGAGTATGAAGGTGTACAGAGGGAGTCAAAACAGTTGGTACAATTTTGGTCGGTAACA
The DNA here is from genome assembly GCF_040938575.1 of Ambystoma mexicanum. NCBI lineage: Eukaryota > Metazoa > Chordata > Amphibia > Caudata > Ambystomatidae > Ambystoma > Ambystoma mexicanum. The sequence goes on along the minus strand of NC_090931.1, from coordinate 1,364,135,674 downwards.
GAGGCTTCAAAGGATACATTTCTTCAAAATACCAAAGTCCCACGGCAGCAGTTGCAAAAATAACAATAATCAAAATGAGAACACAACAGTACGTTTTCGGGGCCCAGGCACATTGTTCATTGTTCGATTTGGTCACCCCCTTATCTAATAGTTCAATGCGGGGAGCAGCGGTGAAGGCGGCAGGCATCATGGTCATCCTGATCGACGGCCCCAATGTTCGTTGCTGGCGACACTTCGGCAGCGCGATTTCTTAGTCCTTCCCAACCCTAGCCAACAGAACCCTCCTTTCCTTTGTTCGATAAAGCAAAAACAGTACTTCGATCACTTTTTTTCCTTCCAGATGCACGACACTCGTGCGGTAGTTCTATTTCCGTGGTCGAAGGTTGTACCTGATGGTACCCAAATTTGTCGAATCCAAAAGCAAAGTGTCGTCACTTCCTGAGGGAAGCGACGCGTCGGTGGCGACGGAAGTCGCAGAGCTCGAAACAAGATTTTCCGGAAGCGGTTGATCAAGAGAGTGCGGAGACAAAATGGACGGCTCCCCAAGCTCCTCAGGCTCAGAGAACTTCTCCGACGCACTCACAGCGCTGCCTGCTACTCCGAGATCAGAGATTGTAGCATCAGCGAGGGGTTCTGTTTCTTCTGTAGCGTGTGGCGTCGGGTGAGAAAGCTTCTTGACATGCGTTGCATGTATCCAGTTCTTCTTTCCTGCCACCCGCACTGCCGTCCCGGTGACCAACAGTACCTGGTAGGGTCCGCGTCAGCGAGGCGCAAGACAGGAAGACCTCTTGTAGGCCTTTATGAGGACCCAGCTGCCAGGCTGTATATCGTGTCCTGGGCCCAAAAACCGTAAAGGTAAGGCAGCATTCACCTGGTGGTAAATGAAATACAGATTTTTAGTCAATTGGTTACAGTAATCTATGAGCAATGCATTGTCCACCTCCCTCAAGGCTTTAGGTTTAGGGAGACCCCAGATATTAGCAGGCCTTCCCATTACCACCTCGAATGGAGAGAGCCCAGTCCTAGTCTGGGGTGTGGTGCGCATAGCTAACAATACAATAGGTAAAGCGTCTGGCCATTTCAGTTTAGTATCGGCACATGTTTTTGCAAGTTTGTTCTTCAAAATACTGTTGTGTCTCTCTACCAACCCAGCGCTCTGAGGATGCCTAGCTGAATGGAATCGTTTCTCAATCCCTAAAGCAACACAAATTTGTAACATTACTGCTGCGATGAAGTGGGGACCATTATCCGACCAGATTATCCTCGGGAGCCCAAATCGAGGGAAAAACTCCTTTACCAGGATCTTTGCAGTGGTCATGGCGGTAGCATATTTGATGGGGAAAGCCTCGACCCATTTGCTAAAAGCACAAATGATGACAAGAACATATTTCAAGTTATTACATCGCTCCATTTCAATAAAATCAAGGTGAATGGTTTCAAAGGGGACAGAGGGGGGCCCGAAACTTCCCCTTGGAGTCACTGTCCCTTTACCCACGTTGTGCTGTAGGCAAATCATGCAGTTCTGAACATGTCTCTTTGCAGTTTCCAAAATGTTATCATTCACCCAAACCTGCTGTAATATCTTCGTAATTTGCTGGGCACACACATGCGTTGGACCGTGTGCCATTGTAACCATTGCTAACACATAAGAATCAGGAAGCAACCATTTCCCTTCGGATGCGTCCACCCAACACCTTTCGTCATCCAATTTTCCCATGCCTTCAGCCCACTTCCTAGATTCTTCTACTGAGGCATCAGTCTGAATATCTCGCACAGACCCAATGCCTTCATCTATTATACAAACATCTCTCACTTCCCTTGAGGTATACATGTCTGTGCTAAGGTCTGTGGCCGTTTGTCTAGCTATCAAATCTGCAAACGCATTTCCTCTGCCCACATTGTCTATGACCTTGCGATGTGCTGCACATTTCATGATCGCTAATCGTTTAGGGAGTGAGAGCGCTGAAAGTAGTTGTACTATTAAGGGACCATGCTGAATCTTGGTCCCATGTGAGGTCAGAAACCCTCTTTCCGACCACAGTTTTCCAAAGTTGTGAGCCACCCCAAAGGCGTACTGGCTATCCGTATAAATATTGACTCTATGCCCTTGGGAGAGCTCACAAGCGCGGGTCAACGCTATAATCTCTGCGGCCTGCGCGGAGTTATGCGGAATCCTTTTAGTTTCAACAATCCTATTCAAAGTAGTAACTGCATAAGCAGCTGTAGATATACCATTCGGAAGTTTAAAGCAGGAGCCATCACAAAACAGCTCCCCTTCCGCATTCTCCAAAGGAGTATCTGAGAGATCTATCCTGCCCTTTGTTTCTTGCTCGGTGGCATACAGGCAGTCATGTGATCCTTCATCACCGCAAACAATGTTTTGCGGGAGAGGTAAGAGTTCAGCTGGATTGAGAACACAACACCTTTTAATTTGGATATGCGAAGCAAATAGAACTAATTCATACCTTGTCAGCCGGGCAGAGGTAAGGTGTTGCGTTTGAGTTTTATTCAATAGAATATCAACAGAGTGAGGTACCATCAAAATCAAATCGTGGCCTAGGACCATCCCCTCACTCTGTTTTACAGACGCAGCGGCAGCGGCAGCAGCAACAGCGTGCAGACATCGCGGCAAAGCGCATGCAACAGGATCGAGGGCAGAGGAATAATAGCCGCACAGCCTATTCTTCCCTCCATGTTCCTGTGTTAACACAGACAAAGCACATCCATCACATTCATGCACAAACAACACAAAGGCCTTATCGTAATTTGGTGTTCCCAGAACCGGTTTTGAGAAGCTCAAATGATCGTTGATGTTCCGATTCCCATGGCAGTGGCAGAGAAATGCCCTTCTTCGTCAAAGCCAACATCGGTTTTACCACTAGTGCGAAGTTCGGGATCCACAGTCTACAGTAGGACGCCATCCCTATCAGGGCTCTGACTTCCTTCTGCGTTTTTGGGACAGACATGCCAGAAATGTGTTTTATTCGTTCAGGTGTCAATCTTCTCCCCTCCTTTGACAGGAGGTAGCCTAAATAGGCAACCTCCTGACAACAATATTGAAATGTTTTAAGCGAAGCTTTGTGACCATTTTTAGCTAGATGAACAAGCAACAATATAGTGCCTTCTTTACAAGCTTTCTCAGAGTCTGCAGCTAGGAGCAAATCGTCTACATATTGAAGCAGCGTGCAAGTAGGTGGCAATTCAAGGGTATCGAGCTGCTCCTTTAAAGCTCTACTGTAGATACTAGGACTTTCAGTATACCCTTGAGGTGCCCTTGTGAATGTAAATGAGCGTCCCCCCAAGGTGAACGCAAACAAATACCTGCTCTCTTTATGTATCGGAATACTAAAGAAGGCGTTTTTCAAATCCACAACACTAAAGTGCGTGGCCGTAGCAGGGATCATTGTTAAGATTGTCGTCACATCGGGCACAATTGGAAATTGTGGGGCTACCACTCGGTTAATAGCACGAAGATCTATTATAAATCGGTACGGAATTGCATTGTCGCCTTTCTTATATACTGGCAAGATCAGGCTATTACATAAGCTACCTGTAATTTCTTCGATCACCCCACGATGTACAAAATCGGAGACAATGCATTTCAGAGCACGCTCACCTTCAGTTGAGATTTTATATTGCGGAATGCGTGGTAAATTAACCCCATGTTTCAAGACTATTTTAACGGGCTCGATGTGCAATATTCCGACATCATTGTCGTCTATTGCCCACAAACATTCCGGGACAATGCCGAACTCGGGAGGTAGAGGTCGGGTCAAATACTGGGAGTTAGAAGGTTGCTGTGGTGAAACCGTTAATCTTATTCCGTCAGAGGAACAATGAATTACTGCGTTCAATTTCTTTAACAGATTCAACCCTAGCAAATTTTCTCCACAATTGGAAGTAAGAAGAAAAGGGCACTGGTCAGTGAAAGGACCCAAAGAAACAGATACCGGCGCAGAAACCGGACAAACGGTTGGTATACCAGAAAACCCTACAGAAACATTTGTTTGCCCTGACAGTGGAATGTTTGGAACCCTAGAATGGTCGATGGAGCACTTTTGTGCTCCAGTGTCGATCAAGAACTGATGCTTCCTATTCCCTACCAGTAATTCAACGTAGGGGCCCTTTTGAATAACGGGAATAGGTAAAGGTTCCAAACGCTGCTTCGGGCAATCCTAATAAGACAGAACTTCATCAAAAGGAAGTTCCTCGGAAAGATAGGCAGCAGAAGGGTGATCAAATATATTTCTCGAGTCCATACTCAGAGTCTGATTTTCCCGTGAAAAAGGTTCCTGGGGATCTTGTAGAAGCTGACCCCTATCAGGGCCCCCTGCTCCGGGGTGGCCCCTTGGTCGCCTACCCATACCTCCAAATGCACCACCCGACCTCTGACGGAGGGCGGGGCACTGTGCTCGCCAGTGACCTTCCTGGCGGCAATAAGCACACTGATTTATATTTATAGAATTTGGAGGAGTATTTCCTCTTGGAATGTACTGACCTCTAGTCTGTGTCGTACCTCCTCTGGGGTTCCTAACAATTTGCTGCAACAATACCTTAGTCTTTAAGTCACCCCTTCTCTTTTCGATTTTCTCTTTTTCATTGTTAACCCGATTCTCATAATATTGAGCCATATGCAAAACCTCTGACTGAGATTTTGCCTGCCAAGCGCTTTCTGGGGACATAATTTGTGACTGGATGTCGGGCAACAATCCACGTACAAATTTGTCCACGAACAACCTCTTCCCCGATTCTGTACCTAAATCCTGTCCACTGAAGTCAGAAAACACCTGTTCGAATCTATTGAAGAATTCAGTAGTACCTTCAGTTTTCCCTTGGACGCAGGCCGTAAGCTTGTCCCAAATAATCCTTTTTTCTGGGATTATAGTTTTTAATTTAGCAACGATTCTATCAGGTAAAGTAAGTATTACCTGGGGTGGTTTCTCACCAGCTGGTCGTTCCCCATCTATTCTAATCAGATTTACCCAAGTATCCCCCAACCCCGGCACATCATCTACTGTCCGTACCTGTTTCCATACATCAACTGGCAAAAGCACAGGAAACAATAAGTCAATGTCACTTAAGGTGAACACAGGAGACTGTAAGACGGATTCTATTTCTTTATAAAACCCTGTCGGGTTTTTCCTAATATCAGGAACTGATTGTCTAATCGTGTTCACTTCCTGTCGAGAGAACGGGACGTGAACAAACTGCGATACGTAATGTGCAGGGATATCCACCGCGGGAGCACCAGTCGCTGCGTCGGCGGGGATTTCTACTTTTGGGACAAGGGTTGGAGGAACCTCTCTCATAGGCAACTGAGATATAGGGACCTCCGACCGCTTACTGAGCAATAAAGCCAAATCAAGCGCTAAAGCAGCTGTAGAAGTGTCGGGTGAAAAAGCTCTTTTACAAATACCCAATAACTCTATGGGGCAACCAACCTTCTTCCTTATACATTCCTCCTGTAAGTGCTGTACCATCACTTGGATTACCTTTCTTTGCATCTCTACCGTGTATTGACTATATGTGTCATACACCTCATCTGGCGGTATCGATGAATCCGAGATCCATCGAATCGCGTCCTTGGTACAAATTCGTACTTCCTCAGGTGCTGATCTTTGGCACGAAAGGAACCGTTTCTGTACATATATCCTATCGTCCTCATCATCCTCGTTTTGTAACCTTTCAAAATCTCTTCTGAACTCAAACAACCTATCAACATGTCCATATACTTTCTGCTCTGTATCCCTCGAAAGTGCCAAAGCATTCAGATCCCTCACCCCTTGTGGGAGATCCGAAGTTTGCAATCTACCCCACATTACACATAAGTGAATCCCCAACCCTTCAATAAAAACATTTTTCTCGGGAAAATCGTGCAAATTAGATAATGTTGAAAATACCTCAGTTTGATCACCCTTTTCCATGCAGTGTTTAGCCCAAGCAAATAGTTCCTGTTTCCTGCCCGCAGGAACAGTACTACGAGTCACGATTTTCGACCCTGCACCAAGATCTGTTTTGATAAATACGGGGCTACTCAGAGACAAAAGTGTAGGTGAGCTTAACAAGGGTGCAGGTGCAGGGGAAAGGGGCAATGCAATAGACGGAGGAGCGACAACCAAAGAACTAGGAACAGTAGGCTGCGCAGGGGGAGTAGGAATAGCAACGGGAAAAATAGCAGGAACGGGCAAAGTGCCCAAGACAGGAGCATACGGAGGTGGCGCTGAAGAGTCAGGCCTTCGTTCATTCAATATTTTCTCGATAAACTCTTCGGAAACATGGAAATCTTTAGAGGGGTACATTTTCTGGACCCCGAGCGAGAAAGCTCTATCCATTTTCTGAGCTTCTTCTAATCGTTTCTCCTTGTCATACAACAATGCCTTTTCGGCATTCGTTTTATGACGACGTGCATGTTTATCCCTACTTTTAAGCTGCTGCAATGCTTCTTTTTTCCAATTTTGTAACACATCAAAGGCTGCTGGCCTAGCCTTTTTCTTAAGCAAGATCGATTCTAGGTATTCAATACGGGGGATCTCAAAACTACCATTGATTGGCCACTGAAATTCGGAGGCATTTCTGGTCTGTCTGTGCCAAATGTCATTAAATACAATACTACCAATGCCATACTTACAGTACATAGTACACGCCGGCGACCCCTCCTGTGGTGCCGGACGGCTAAATTCCAAAGATTGTCGATCGCTGCGGAACAGTGCCCTGAAACAGCTAGACAATTTCCCAGTCATTTCTCAAAAAATTGGTGTTACCTGGTCCAATAATTGTGTCTGCAGATACAATACGCCAAATTCAAATTGTCAGGGTTAAATTAAGAGCCGGGTCACGACTGCACCTGACCAAACCTAAGGAGGACCGTACGGTTTACAAAGGACTTCAACTAACGAATTTTACCTGCGTTCGGTGGTTTCGGCAAATCTGCCCGCCTCGGAATTGGACCCTCGTCAAGATGCCGTGTCAGACCGCACGACTATCGCCCAAGGATTGGATCGTGCAGCGCTGCCGAGGTATCGCGTCTCGATCGGTCGGGCCCGCAGAATCACACCGTCCGATCCCGATTCGATAGTCTGCGTCAACCTTCAATGATCCGGCATCAATCTTGAGGGTCCCTATTCGGGCGCCCACTGTGGAAACAAAGAAATTGATATGAGGCCGGGAAGCCCAAAAGGAAACACACCAACACAGGTTACAAAGGACATACAAAGCGCTTTATTTCAGAGTTACAAAGTTACCAAAGTCAATTGACATACGGATAGCTATTCGGCCCTCTGACTAACACGCGAACCTTCAACGTAAGGTTCGCACTGAAAGTAGGAGAGAGCGATCATCGGGATACGTGGGTTTTTATACGTTTTGTCCTGCATTGGCCAGCCCTCTCACAAGTTAACCATTCTCGGAACCGTGGCTAGGGTTCGTAGCCAGGTCGAACACACAATTTACATAGTTTTGATCAGTTCCGCTGATACAGTTACATATTTACATACAGGTTAAACAGAGGACAAGGTCCTAGTTCGTGACCCTAACAAGTGGCCTGCGGACATATCATTTATTCACGTGTGCGGAGGTCACCACGGCCGGAGTCTTACTCGAAATGTCATTCGGCCTCCATTTTGTGATTCAGGGTGACTTCCACACTGCAAGAGTACCTAAAATGGCGGCTAAATCCAAGATGGTGGTTTACACAATACATTAAGGTCAAGACCTTGCCGCGGAACCTACGTACACGATGTTCTTTTAGACAGCTTGGCGTAGGCCAACATACATTCAAACAATGCAATTGGGGTCACAGTATTATGTCGATTTCCACACCCTGACCAACTCATGTCCCCCTGAACCCCCCCAGCAGTGACGGCACCTGCCAGCAGGCCCTGACTCATGTCCCCCTGAATCCCCCCAGCATTGACGGGCACCTGCCAGCAGACCCGACCCATGTCCCCCTGCACCCCCTCACCCAGCAGTGACAGGCACCTGCCAGCAGGCCCCGACTCATGTGCCCCCGAACACATCATAAAGATGCACAATCATGGCCCTCATATCCACCAAAATCCCACAGCACGCCACCCCAGTCTTGAAACGCAATGAATTTCCCAAGCCACTCCACACTACCATGCCTATCTCATGACACAAACCAAAAGTCAACTATGTACATCAACACATGTCCATCTCACACACACACACTTGGTGCCATTGATTGTGTAAACCCACATTTTGACATGCATGAACCCAATGAACAAATTCCACACATGGAAGTAAAATATCAACATGTATTATGAACAAAATGAATGTAATGAAATGAAAGCATGTCCAAGACATAATAAAATGAAATGTAGAACCAATCCAAAGAAATCCAAAAGAAAATTTGTCCAAACTCTCCGTCCACCAAAGCAAATCCAAAGGAAACGTAAAATGTAAAATCCATTGATCCATGGAGAATAAAAAAAAAAAGTCATCACAAATCCAATGTTGAACTATGTACAACGAATGTTCGAAAGGGTCCATGAGCCCAACAAAAGAAAATAAACCTATCAAAGAAACTACCTAAGAAAAAACTATATACAAAAGTGTGGGGCATAGTCCAATCACCCCAAAATAATTCAAAGCGAAAATGAAACCTAACACTAAAAACTATTTACAATGGCGGCGGGCTCGTCTGACGGCTCACTTTCCGATTTCCTGGGCCAGGGCATCATCGAACTCCTGCTCTATGTCCTGGAGACAGTGCTCTTCCATGGCCCTGAGGGTTCGCAGGGACGATGCCATGTTCAACTCCAACTCCCTGTGAATTGCCACGAGGCACTCGGCCCGCCTCAGCGCCCTCCACATGGAGTTCTCCGCCCTGACCATTGTGAGCCGTGCCTCTTCTGCCCGCCGCCGCTCCGCACCTATGGCCTGGCCCAACAGCTGCCACACGGAAGACACTCCCAATCCTGGGTCCTCCTGCCCTCTGGCCGATGCCTGCCCCTCGGATGTTGATGGCCCTGAGCCATCATTGCTCCCACCTTGTTGCTGCTGCCGCTGTGCCTGTGCCCTGGCTCTTGCGGCCTGCGCGTCCTCCTCCGGCTGGGTTGCAATTGTTGTGGTGGCCACCCCTGCTGGACGTCTGACTCCCGACTGTGGCAGGGATGTGTCCTCCACCAGCCTGGCCGCTGGGTCAGAGGCAGCTCCACACGGTGCCCAGGTAATACATAGGCGGGAAGATGGCATGGAGGATGACTGGCGCATAGGGGGTTCAGGTGAGGAGGGGGTCGGAAGAAGGTACATCACAGGGAGGAATCCAGCACTGGTGACCTGTCCCAGTAGGTCAACGCGGTCAAAGAGGCATCCGAGATGATGTGCAGTGTCTTCACGAAAACACTGCAGGTCACCTCGCATGCCCCGTTGACGCAACGCTATCCCAGCCAGGACAGGCTCAACCCGGTCCTGGATTGCCACGTCCGCAGGGAGAGGAAGGCCAATTGTTGTGCATTCATCCCCTCCCTGAAAACGGGTCTGGACGTAGGCATCCCTGCTGGTGCGGGATGATGCAGTCACAGGATCGGGGACAGGATTACACACAGGCACTTCTGCGGCGGCCATGCTGCCTCCTGTCCCTGCCCCTGCACTGCACCAGTAGCACCAGTGGAATCCCCACCACCAGACCCCATGTGTGTCCCTTCCACGGCCTCCTCCTCCACCAAACCCCCCACCGACCTGGATGACTCCGTGCCATCTTCCTCTGTCGGACCCTTTCGGGTCTCAGCTGCCCCTTCTGCTGCCGAGGAGTCCATCTCTGACCTCCGCCTCTTGGACCTACCCTCAGCAGCTGTGGCCTGGGACGCAGCACCAGACTCCTCACTCCCAGACGAGATAACAACATCATAGGAGGGGAGCTGGGCCTTGCGTCTCCGGCTGGCGGTGCGATCCCTGCCGCTTTGCTCCACAGCACCCTCTTCGCCCTCTTCATCAGTTGACGCTGCAGACAGGGAGAGATAGAACACAGGCATCAGGGCACTGTACAATGGACTGATACGCACATGACAGTTGTACATGAGTGCCAGTGTCAAACTTCAGACATGGCATCACACTCCCCAACACACATGTCATTTCAACTCACATGCATGATCAAATTAACAGGAATGTTGCACCAGGCAACACCATCCATACACAAACAACAGCATGAGCAGCCAAAGGTGAGCCTGTCATCACATGCAACACGGGTAGTGCACAACACATGCACACACGCCACCAGACTTACATGCATCTGTACATCTCCACCACCTGTCGCAGTGATAACATCGCCATCCATGTCACATCTGGCAATCAGCCTCCTACATGTCAATGTCAAATGCATCCATGTTGCATCACAGTTGCACACTTGTCAAATACACACACATGCACATGTACATAGTGCAGATACATGCAGCAGGAACCAGCATCCATGTGTGACACCACAACCATGCCACAGTACATACACATTATTTATTAAATGTGTGCATGCACAAATACATTTGCACAGCATGCTTACCAACACATACACCATCGATGTGTCTCACACATGAGAGGAATCACATGTGGCAGGTTCACGTCCCTGTACATACGCATCCATACATGTCCCTACAAACACATATGTGCAACCTGCTCACTCCTGGCACACCACAACATGCACAGCCTCCAATCAGTACGCATGTACACTTACCGCTCGACTCCGGATGGGTCTGCCTCTCAAGTACCTGGACGTGGAGCGCTGGGCATATGCGTTCCAGGCCCCTCATTTTGTTGTTGGTCAGGTGGACCCGGCACCCCTTGGCATCCGCTGCCTTCAAGAGGCACCGGGATTTGTAGTGGGTCCTGGACCTGAAGTCCTCCCAGCGCTTCCAGATGTGTTGAATTTAGTGGACTGCCATCCCCTCTTCGTTGATGGCAGTCACAATGTCTATCCAGATCCTCTTCCGTCCTTCATTGTCGGTGCGCAAACTTCCAAAGAGGGCATCACACTGCCCCAGGACTTGCTCCACCAGGACACCAACTTCACTGGCACTGAAGCTGGTGGCCCTCTGACTCTCTGGCTGGGGTTTGCCATTGGTGCCAGATGGTGTTGTGTACAACATGGCAACCCCGGAGGCAGGTGTGGGTGGGCACCTGGGTCCTGGGGCTGGGCTGTGGAGCGATGGTATCCCAGTTGGGAGTCTTTAGTTCCAGCATGGGTGGTCACAGCAACTGCACCCCTGCAGATGACTGATGTGCAGGAACCAAATAGCAGAGCACGTGGGCAACAGGCAGGCAGACAGCAGCAGTTGGCAGGTGGAGCATGCTCGGGGCTCTGGGGGGCAGGAAAATGGCCTTCTGGGCAGGAGCGTGGTCTTCCGTTTGTTATTGCGTGGCCAGCTTGATAAGGAGTGATTTGGCACATGAAAAAATTGTACATCAGCGTAAAATTTGAGGAAAGGCCCTTAGCTCATAAGCGCGTCTGTGACGTTACGCGTGCGGTCATTTCCCATAACACGGGTGCATGTTTATTGTACACGTGAAAAAACTGCAGGTCCGGGTGTCACTGCGTGTGATTGGAGGAAAGGCCCTTAGCGCGTAGGCGCCTAAGTGACGTCGCACGTATGGGCTGGCTTAAAAGGTACGCGTAGGATGCCATTTTCATGTACGTGCTTTTTGTGGAGAGCGAGCAGGTGATTCTTGTACGTCTTGTCGGTTTACACGCGATTACTTCACAACGGTTCCAGTTCGTACTCCCTGTTTCCTCAGACAGCGCTCAATTCTTCTTTTGGCGGGGGTGTTGCCAACATGTACACACACATCTTTTTCACGTTCTTTTTCCAGGCAGACGGTGAGTCGCGCACATATTTTCCAACTGTGTGTCGCGTACCCCTTCAGAGGTCATTGTAGGCTGTGTGTATCACGCGTATGCTTATTTTTGTGTTTCTGGGTGCCACAGCATAGTGAGGGTTCATTTTTCCACACACGTGGTCTAACAGGGGTTGCGTGCATGTTTAATATTGTTTTTGGGGTGCCTGTGCATTGCGTGACCCGTCATCTTTCCCCAGGGGTCACAGACAGCCTTGCTAGTGCACTAGGGTACGAATACCATCTAGTACCCTACCCATTTCACCCCAATTGCCCAGGACAATTGTTTACTGCAACTCCCACACGCACAACAACATCAGTGCCATGGTTGAGAGGCGACCAAGCAGAAAGGGAGGCAAAGGTGGCCGAGCTCAAAGAGGTAGGCAATGTGGGCGCGGTAGGGGACATGGCCAGGATGTTCAGGGTGGCCCAAGAGGCCAGTGTGTGGAGGACCAATCGGGGCCACCTATGCTCCCCCCAATGGTTGTGGGAACCAAGTCTAAGCCCTGTGTGGCAGTGACAGTTGCTGTCACCAGGCCATGTGGATTCAGGGCAGCAATGTCATCTGCTGCCCCAAGTAGCCAGGGTGAGGAGGCTGCAGGGGCAGCTGCAGCTCAATCCACCCCAGCTCCCAGTCTCCCAGCCAGGACAGTGTTGGTCCAAGTCCATCACACCGACGTTGGTCATTCCAACATCACCCTGCAGCCAATGCCTGCACCGAGACCTTTGGTCATTGTGCCTTTGCAAACTTCAAGTACCCATTCCACCTGCGCTTCTGCCCCTACCAACCAGAGTGGCATAAGTTAAGTCAGGATCCGCACCACCTTCCAAGATGAAGAAGGGTGCTCTTGCACTACAGGCTGGGACCCCAGACACGGCTACACACTCCGGCACGTCAAGGAAGCCTAGCTTCAATGACGCCGAACTAGATGCACTTGTGGCCTATGTGTTGGCACATAGCCGCGAAATGGTGGTGACTGCAGGCTGCAAGGCTACGCCTGCTCAACGTAGGGCCCACTGGCAGATCATCGCGGAACACATTAGTGCCCTTGGATTTGTGAGGCGCACAGCTGATGATTGCTACAAGCGGTGGAATGATCTGAAATGCAGAGCAAAGAACAAGCTGGCTTCCAATCATGCCTCTACTCTGGTGACTGGCGGTGGGTCTCCACCAGAGGACGAACAACTCACTGAACATGAGTCTGTCGCTGGAACCTTCATCACAGAGGAACAGATCCGAGGCGTGGGAGACCTACCAGATCTTGAAGCGTTGTCCAGTGAGTGCCCATGCATGTGTGTGTAATCCATGTGTATGTTGCTTGGGTGATGTGTTCTGATTGAGTGCCAGGTGAGGGTGTGTAGTCATGACTGGTATGGGTCACCCATTTGCTTCCTCCAAACCATTCCCCGGATTTGGGTTTGGGTATGACAGTATCCCTTCTGACCACAGTAGCCAATTTGCACCAGATTACTGCAGTTGCCCTTCAACTGTCATCTTGCAACAACATTGTTCATTATGTTTTCCTGTTCATTCAGCCTGATTGTTTCAATCCTTGTGATTTTTACGATGCATTGTCCTGCCCTACTGCCACATATGTGACATACTTCTGTCATAGATTACACCCCACAATGGCCCACATTTATTACCTTGTTATGGGAATGATTTAACCATTCAGGCTGATTGAGTAATGGTCTGCTCACATTCATTGTTGGGCCCTGTTTGAATGTAGAACATTACTTTTGTCTTCTGTCATGTTGAAGTGACCAACCATTGATGTATCCATCTGCCTGCAATCACTGTATAATGGAACACTGGATGTGTTGCAGTGTGTGGCACATGCATATTTTGTCACACTATTTTGCATGTTTCATCTCATCATGCCCATCTCACATGGATGGGTGACAGTACTCATTCACTAACATATGGCTGTAGTTGTCAAATGTACCATGGCTATGCTACATGACATTTGTGTGATGGCATGTGTCATGTATGTCTATTGGACATGCCACTCACAGGCTAATGTGTGCTGCCAGTGCAATCCAGCATGCTGCACATGTGTTGCTTTTCCATCTTGGAGTCCTCAGTGTGTGCTGTTTGCCTCCTCTTCCAACTCATTGACAGTGCATGCATGCCAGAGTTATATTAATGTGGGACATGTGCAATTTATGTACTGGATCTGTCCCGTCAGGCCTATGTGTGTGCTATGGTGCTCATGCCTGTTTCCATGTGTTGTCTGTCATGTTTTTGCAGGTGATGAGGCACTTGATGCTGTTGAGGAGGAGGGGATGGTGCAGACCCAGGAGGGATCTCAGCCACAACCGAGCACCAGTGGAGGACGTGGGGTGGTGGTCGGTGAAAACCCATTGCTCCTGCAGACCATACTGTCCACGGGTGTCTCTGAGTACACCACCGAAGACCTCTATGATTCAGGTGCTGAATCGGACAGTGAGACATATGTTCCGTCGCAGGTGAGTGTTTCTGGCAGGGATGCTGTTCTGTCCAACCCACCTGCACCGGGGGTAGACCCCTCTATGGGGATTTCAGTGTTGGTAAGTCCGCCTTTGCCGGTTACGGATGCAGGGTTACACTGCACAACATTTGCTGCTGTTCCGGGGCCAGCAGATGAAAGGGGGAATGCAGTCCTGGAGCCTCAGGAAGTGCCAGCAGAGCAAAGTGCAGATCGCCTTGCCCCAGACAGGTGTGGTGCCCGCCAACGCGGTGGCCATGCGCCACCAGGAAATAATGTATGGGAGAACTCCATGTACAGTATAGCATCACAACAGGGAGCATCGTGTGAAATGATGGCTCAGGCAATGGATAGGGTGGCCACTTCCATTCTTCCCCCTGAAAGGCATATGGAGCACCAGCAGCAGGCAACAGACTCCATTTGCCACTCACAAAGGGAGGACATTTTGGCATCCAACAGGGACCGATGGGCGGGACTGGAGACTCTGCGCGAAGCCATATCTGTACAGTCACAGGCCCACAGGGAAGACCTGAGGTTAGAACACCAGTTCCTCAGGGATACTCTGGGTGAACTTGAGGCTTCCTGAAATTTTAGGTCAGAACAACAGCTTTAACAGCTCACATGTTCACTCTCAGCAGAGCTCCAGGCAACCCGTGCGGAGATCCGGGCATCACGCTAGGCCATGCAGGTAGAAATGCGGGCTACCCGTGAGGTGCTGCATGGGGATCTCCGTACCATCATACTGCAGAACGAAACCTTCCACACGCGCATGCTTGCTACAATGGAGAACCATACCAGGGCTTTGCATGGGCTGGCTCCCATATCACGGCCACCTCCTGATGTTGCATCAGAGGGTGACGAGAGCAACGGCAGTTCTCCCACTGTAGCGTAGCCGGCCATGAGCCCATGGAGGTATTTTTTTTCTCTACATCCACGCATGTGCGAGTTGGGATGCACCCTGTCCTCGAACCTCCTGGGTGCCCCCCCACCCCTGGTCCACACATGGCCATTTTTTGCTTTTTTATATATATATATTTTTTTTACAGTGTGTTGCTTTGTGTGGCTCCCGTGGGCATCCACTGTGTATTCCAGCTGGGCACATGCAGGCTTGTCCTGTCTTTGGGTTAGATGCTTGGGTTCCTGACAAACACACCCCTCCTGCTTCCCCTTTCCATGGGCTTGCAAAGGTTGTGACCAAGTGACCGTAACTTACACAGTGACATTGGGCTCCCATGAGCTGTGTGGGCAGTCTGAAGTCAAAACTGTGTGTACATCCCTAGTGGGGATTGTTGTTGGATTCTACACTGCATGGTATATTGATATGTGCTTGTGCATCCATGTCTTTCTCCTTATTCACATGTACCTTCTTAATGTCTTCACAAGGCCGTCTCCTTTGCAGATGCAGTTCATGTTGTTTGCAGTACACTGACACATTTGCCTGACAGCAACACCCTGCAGTTGGAAGGGGCTCACAGGGTGGGCGATGTGAGGTCATCCTCCCACTCACTCACCAGGTCGAGTATTATGTGTGGTGGAAACCTGTACCTCCCATACACCTGGTCATCAGGCAACCCAAAAAGCCTGGTCCTGGGTAAAAAAATGCAGGGCCTGGCTTTCCTCCTCCTACTCCTGCGGTGTCATCGTAGCGTATGAGCTTGTTTGTTGTTTGTGCGCACTTTTATGCTGCGCTGGGCCACTTACGCCTGCTTACTGCTGGCGTAAGTGTTTCTGGATTAGCGTGTTGTTTTTGGTGCACGCCTTTCCCCTGTTCAATTCCATGAATACGTCTTGTTGGTGCGCGTGTGGGCGTTGCGAGCATTTACCTCCTGTACTTCCCCCGTAACGCCCACATTTTCATGCATTGTTCCCCATTCCACGTGTTACGCCCCGTGTTCCGCCACTTTTGTTGTCTGCACTGCGCTATGTGCGCGTAGAGCATGCCATTTAATGACGTGTGCGCCCGCGTGCGCCACCTACGACTCTAGCTCACATCCCAGGATTTACACGCGCACTGAATTCCATGAATCGATGTGCGCAGCTTTGGCACGCGTGCGCTGCGATTTTCACGCTTTCACTGCAATTTTCACGCTTGCACTGCGATTTTCGATGCACATTAATTCCATGAATCGGCCTGATAGATCTTTGAAGTTGCCCGTAATGACTGATCATATATTCATCAGACTTATAACATGGGGGAATTCAAGACAATACATACTTGAAGATATAGCCTGAGATGTATACACTTTGACTTGGCCTAATAGCTTTATTACCAAATGTTAATGCAAACTTTCTAATGGCCACACTACTTCGAATTAGCTGGAGTTTACTTCTCTTAAGTTCATCATTCCAAGATCCAGATCTATCAAACCAAACTCCTACATAATCAAAAAAGTAGACTGCCTCAAATGTACATTAGCACTCTGGAAGGGGGCGCTGGCGAATCAGTATGCCTGGAATGTGGGCTGTATTGTATGATACAAACCTGTGACGCTAGCAGCCTGGGTATTGCTGGGCAGAGCCCCCTTCACTTTGCTGCTCCTGCTTCCCTTTGCTGCCCCTTTACCTCTTAGCACATGTGCAGTTTCCTAGATGGGTGCTAAGAGTTTGTATATTTTATTATTATAAAAGAATCTTAGCTTGGTGAATGGCCCGTCACTGTGCTGTGGTTTCCCAAAGTCTGTTTTCAATGTTGATGATGCCACAGTCATCAACAATGAAAATTGACTTTTGGAAACCACAGCACGGTGTGGGACTGCACACCAAGGTAAGTTTAGTTTAGTTTTTTTTAAATACACACATTTAGCACCAGCATAGGAAATTACACTACTGCTAATGGCGCTATGCCCCTGGGCGGCAGGCTGACCCTGTCTGTAACAACACCACCACCATAATTTCGCTCGAGCTCTTAAATCACGCAGTCGGTCAATACAGACAGGGCCGACCTGCTGCCTCATGGCATATCGCCCAATAAGACAATACGAGTTCAACCTTTGGTAACTTGATCCTATTGGGGATACAAACTATCACCACACCGTGGGTGATAATAAGCAGCGCTCAGATACCTGAGGGTCCGTAGCGCTATATAAATGCCAAATTATTATTATTATTATTATTATTATTATTATTATTATTATTATAATTATTATTATTATTATCATTTTTGACGACGTCATTTACTATAAGACCCTGATCTGCGGCAGATTTCTCAAACAGCTCAAATTGTTGTTTCAAGCCGACTGGCTATATTGAGAGAAGACTGCTCCATCTGCATACTGTAAATTTGCTCACTGCCACAATTATTACTAAGGGCATCAACTGGTCTAACCTTAAGCAAATACATAGTATTGTTAATATAGAGGCAAATGAAACTAGGGACAGAACACAGCTCTGCCAAAAACCACAAATTACTAATAAAGGACACATCCTTTGCCATTCTATCTGACAGATGACATATTGCCAGTATAGATATTCATTTATATTCAAAATATGAGTTTGGTTGGGATTTTGAGATCCCTTAGCATCAACCATAATGTATCCCTGGGGACACAATCAAAAGCTATGTTAACGTCAATACATGACAAGTACACAGGCATCTTATGAAATAAAACATTATTTTGTATCTATGAATATAATCAAATTCCTTAGTACAAAGTGTTAATACCTCTTTGAAAACCTGCCTACATGTGGTGGTGTTTGTCTACTCCAAGTGCACCCAGAGGATCTTCTGAACACTTTAGAAGTCACATAAACTGACAGGATTGGTCTATAATGGTGATTAAGGACCTTTTTCTTATGAATTGGAACAATCACAGAGATTTGCCAGGATAGTGGAATCAGACCAATCAATACTACTGTATTGAAAAATACAGTATCAAAAGGTACACATATCTTAATGTCATTCAAATAAAAATCCACACGGACTAAATCAGGGCCTTGTGCTTTGCCCCTGTTCTGACCTCAACTTTGTGATGCAGAGAACTCCTTTATTATTTATATAACCTTAGAAGTGAGGGTGGATAGCTCAGAGGCAATGTGTTTGTCTTGGAAGCAAGACAGCACGGTGCAACACAAGTGTGAATGCCAATGCCGTGATTAGAAACCAATCTCTGGTATTAAACGTGTTCTAATAGAAGAATGATAATTATAACTGGCCTTACACAACAAATCATCCAACTGGATCTTATCTGAGGAATCTTCAGCTTTATAAAAAGTGCTGAAATGATCGCAGCACTTATCCTCGGGAATATAGCCACTTGACTTTTCAATTGTGGTATTTGAGCCGGTTGTACTATTTTCCAGAATTATTTACCCACCCCCAGCAAAAGGTCACATTTGTATTTGTATTTTGTATTTGGTTTATTTATAAAGCGCAACCAGGCCCAGGGGCATACGGGCGCGTACGTTTTTTGATCATGGTACATAAGAGTACAGTTACATTAGCAAGCAGTAGGCAACAGTTACAATAGTTGCGGTTACAAATAAATACATACATTGGTATTACAGGTACAAGCATACATGTTGCAATTAAGGCGGTGGGGCGAAGGTGAGACAGATAGTAATATTATTTACAATATGTACAGTGGGTAGGCATTAAATCTAAGCTCTAGGATGTTAAGCTGTCAATGTGTCCAGGTCATGAAGCCAACGTTTGGTGTTGCATTTAAATAGGTTGAAGGAGGTTACAGACCTGATTGGAACAGGTAGTGTGTTCTATAGCTTTGAGGCTTGTACAGGGAAACTAGCTCCCCCGAGTTATGGAGTTTGAATCTCGGTATAGACATAGTGTTAACTTGAGCTGTTCCAAGTGGTCTTGTAGATGTGTGTGGGGTAAGTTGGATAGAGATGTAGGATGGTGCGAGGTTAGCCCTGGCTTTGTGGGTAAGGGCAAGAACTTTGAGGGATATTCTGTGCTCTATTGGGAGCCAATGCAGATTACGTCTAGTCTCAGAGATATGCGACTTCTTAGGGATGTTGAGGGCTGCCCTAATGGCGTTATTTTGAGTTACTTGTAGTTTGTGAATATTTTTGCGGCTAGTGCCTAAGTAGAGCACATTACAATAATCTACTTTGGACAAGACTAACGTTCTAGCAAGAGTAATGCAGTTGGGAGTGGAGATAAACGGCCTACATGTGGTAATAAGTTTACATCTGTAGACGGCTGAAGATGCTACTGCATTGTTTTTTTTTGGTGAAGGATAATGTGGCATCGGGGTAGATACCAAGGGTTTTACTATTATTAGAGACAGGGATGGGGTTACCATCAATAGTGAACAATTTGAAAGCAGTATTTAGTTTTTTTAGTTTAGTGTGAGTACCAAGGATAATCAACTCAGTTTTTTCATCATTGAGACAAAGTCCATGGTGTGCCAACCACGATTGTATTACTGCGTATATTTCATTGAGGGTTTTGCTATCAGTTTCATAGTCGCCAGAGATAGGAATGAGTATCTGGGTGTCATCCACATAATTAGTGTACGTGACATCCAGATAGTCAAGGATATCGAAAAGGGGCTTTGTAAATACATTATAGAGTGTTGGGGACATGCAAGAGCCTTGTGGGATACCACAAGGGACTGGTGAGGGTTCAGCCGAGTCAGTAGGGGAAAATACCCTCATAGTTCTGTTAGCCAAGAAGGAGCTGATCCAGGCAGTGGCTGCGTCGGAAAAGTGAGCTGCAGATTTCAGGTGGTGGCAAAGCGTTTGGTGGTTGACCAAGTCAAAAGCTGCTGACAGATCAAGCAATAAGAGCAGTGCTAGTTTGCCGTTGTCTTTTAAAATTTTAATCTGAGTATTGAGATCTATTAGGGCAGTTTCCGTGCCATGTCTAGGTCAGAAGCCGGATTGCCTTAGTCCCAGAAGATTGTTTGTTTCTAGATAAGCCTGTATTTGCAGGTAGGCTGCTCTAGCTAGTATCTTTAGTAAGAAGGGTACAGTTGTTATCGGCCTATAGTTAGATGGGTTGGCTGGGTCAAGAGTGGGTTTTTTGATTAGTGGGATGACCCAGGCATCTTTTAAGTTATCAGGCACTACTCCCGTTTTGAAGGAGGTGTTGATAAGTTAAGTGATGAATGGTGCCAGTTCATGAGCTGCTGCTTTGATAATCAGAGCAGGACAAGTGTCGCCTTGGCAATTCGATGGTTTAAGTTTCCTAATGATGTTTTCTGCTTCCCAAATTGAGAGGGGTGAGAAACGAAATGGTTTACAGGTTGGCTCAAAGGTAGGTGACTTGTTAGGAAGTTGTTTTTGATCAGGGTCAGCGAGTAACAGGTCTTTTTTCGCATTGATTTTAGTTTGTAAACGGGCTATTTTATCTAGAAGTGCCTTCTGGATGTTGCTGCACCATAGTGCATCTGTGACGCATTTATCAATAGGGGCAATTGGGGATTCTAATTCTTTTGGAATTTTAAAAAGTTCTTTTGTGTTAGATTCTGCTTGTTCAATCCTTTTGTTATAGGTGTCTTTTTTGGCAAGTATAATAGCTTGTTTATAGCTAGAAGTTGCTAGAATTAGTTCATTTTTATTATTTACTGAAGGGCACTTTTTCCAATGTGCTTCTGCCGTTCTCTTAGTTTTACGTAGTTCTCTAAGATGCGGCGTGAACCATGCATTCAGGTGACGTTGTGGTTTAGGTTTCCGCAATTTTAGGGGGGCGATGGTATTCAAGGCTTTGAGTAATGCCAGATTGTAAATGTCTACTAAGACTGTGGCGTCAGAGGTGGCCACGTTGTCAAGAAGGGGAAGTAATAGCGGTAGGAGTTTATCTGGTGTAATGTGTTTCTTATTTCTAGTGCGGGTGGCTGGAGCGATGATAGGAGCAGGGTGCTGTGTGTTGGCTTCGATGGAGAAGGTTATTTTATGATGATCCAACCAAATACATGGATCATTGGATAGAAGATCGATCGAGCAGTTAAGGTTGGTGAGCCAGTCCAATGTTCTTCCTTCCATTAAACCAGGTTTCTGTAACTGCGAGGAGATCAAGCTTTTCATGAGTTATGAAGTCAGTGATGTCCAGTGCGTGGGCGGATAGGGACCTAGCATTCACCAAGGCTGCTTTGATGAATGTGTCTTTTGCAGGAGTTTTTTGCGATGGTAAAGATGGGCCATGTATGGTGATGGGGGCTAGCTTGCTGTCTAAATCAGTGGCCAGATTAGCTAGAGTATTGTTACTGCGCCGAAGTTTGTTGCTCATGTGGGCGTGTGGTTGGGGGTTTTTGAATCGCAATCGTGCTCCTAGTCTGGAGTTTCTAATTGAGATGCTTGGGTGGTAAGAGCATGGTAAGGTTGGGGCGTAGTTGTTAGTGATGTTGTTACAGGATTGGGATGAGCTATTATAAAGCTTCAGGTATGGACGTTGTTTATTGTCCATTCCTGATTACTTAATTTAATCTTCTTGTCCTTAATCTTAGTTTTGTATTTATTATGCACTTTTTCTTGATCTAATTGACTCTCCACTATCTATTCTTTGTCCTATTATGTAGGCATACCCTAAATATCCTGCAATCAGCATAATTAAAAGCCTTTCTAAGCATATTCCCATGTCTGTCCTTTTTGGCGGTTAATGGTGATCACATGACAGCTGTTAAACTGGGAGAGATCAAAACATTGATTGTAACAAACAACCTTTGGTGTTATTTTCAAACATATGTTCAAATTAATGTGGTGGTACACAGGCCGGTGCTACTACTAGGAAAGTTTAGGCGCTTGCCTATAGTGTGAAAATGTTAGAACAGCAAATGTAGCTGAAGGAAATGACCTCTTTTACATTTATTGTTCGATCCATTGAGTTGTGAGGCGGATGGCACTCTCAGCACTGTCTGCAGCTGCACCGAGAGTGGGCTTAGGTGGGATTACTGCAAATCACACTGTGGGAAAAATAACTATGAGCCAGGTCTTGCCAGAGTGTATTCAACTGAGGGGAAGGGGCTTGAAAGGAAGCAGGGGTAAAGTGGAACATCCTGCCTTAAACCTCCAAGCTATCGTGTCTGCAGAAGCAATTCCTTTCTATGCCCCTACTCAAGTGCTTGAAGACATGCATTTTTGTACATAATATAAGTCCTTTTTCAAGCTTTGTGGCAGGAATGATGATCAAATGAGCAAAAGTAACTTCTTCCTTCTAAAGAGTGGTCATTGTTCCGAGTCGCTGTATTTACAGACCATCTTATATGCCTATAACTGAGCCTAAATACTCTGTTGTTTCTGTGTGTGTTCAAAACAACCTTATAACTGCGGCCAGGCACAGGCGGCATGTTGCAAGACACTTGAAAAGACAGACAACAGTGACCTACGTAACCAGCATTGTATAAATGTGTGATTTTTCAACTGAGATGAGACGTAGGCAGATGGAGTGCAGTTATTCAACACAGTCTGTGGTATGTAAGCTTTATGCATTAGAGTCTTCCAGATGCAAAACGTTATGCCCTTTAAGAATACATTTGCAGGATGAGACATTCTCTGTATGTCCCCTCTCCGTACATTTGTTATGAGCCAACAAGACACGTGGCTCTTCCTGAGCAGTGTGCACAGTCAGCTCACTGACCTGCATCATGGTCTGTCAATAGGGGGCAGAGCAACGAGGTGTCAAGCCTTTTGCTATGTGGCATTAAATTGGGTGAGTTTCCTTATCATTGCTATGATGAGTGATACGTTTATAAGGCCACATTTCAATGGGCACTATGGCTCAAAGCAAAACTTCTATGTGCCCTCTGTGTCTCCTCTCTTGTAAAGACCTGGTTTAACACAAGTGTGAGATGTTAGATTTGTGTGCTTTCTTTCAGCATAAACATACCTTGTTAAGTCACCTAATATTCCATGACTGCAATGGACATCTTTTGTCACTGTTATCTATAGTTATATTGTGCCATAATATGTAGGCTTTCTGAATTATCATAACACCTTGAGACTGCTTGCCAATTCTTTCATTAGAAAATATTAAATTAATTTAAAATATATATGTTTGCCTATCACATGCATCTGATAGTTCCATTTAACTTAATAGTCGGCCAAGCAAGCAGGAATATGCAACCATGATGAGAAATAATAATATTACTTACCTTTGATACCCTAATATTCTTTTAGGTTATTATAATTTGTTTCCCAACTTGGCCATTGACAGAGAACATTATCATGCTGATTCACTGCAGCTGCCAGCCTATCTTGTTGCGCGGGGCCTGGTGAACGGTCTTTACCCTCTGATGGTTGAATGTGGCCTGTTTGAAGTATGTGAACTGTATCAGCAGCATTCCATAGTGCCCAGCTCTACCAGGACACAAAGGTCCTCAATCCACCATTATTGCCAATATCAGCAGAGTGGCCCGTACCAGAATAGGCTTGTTGAAGAACCAATTGCGGGAAGTCTGAGGGGCTCCTCACTTTTCTGTGTCATGTGGTGAATACTCAGATTTCTTTTCAGGGCATCTTAGTCCAGCAACTGTCAGCTGTTTCTCAATACCTTACACCAGCAGAGGAGTGGGCACAAATATCACAATGCCTGGGCAGCATGTTGGAGGTACTCATTGAGCCTGTGTCAGGATGGTGCTACATGTCTGGGCAGGATGTTTCATGTAGTCACAGTATCACTAGGGCAGGTTGCTAGACTAGCTTGGTGCAGCCATCCTGGACCTGCTTTCTTACAGTGGCACAGCATTTTTAACTGTCAAATCCAACAGGAGTAAGTTCTCATATGGTAAAACTGACATCTGCTTGAATATAGTTTGAATGTACATGTATGGGTGCTGCCAGCATAACATGTTTTTAAACTGGCATACATTTTTTCCCCAGTTGGCATTTAGGAAAACTACAAGTCCCAGAATTCCAATCAAAAACAGGACTGGATGGCTTTCTCGCACATGGCCATGGGAATCTTTCGACCCCTGCTCCTCTGTAAAACAGTATTCAAGTGGGCCTTGAAGTACAAAATGTCAACATGTTTACCAAGTGCAGCATGAAAGTTATATGTTCAAGTACCTAAACTGTACAGTGGAGTACAATTTCAGCTTCACTGTTTAAACAAACTGTGTGATCCTGGGCAAATAATTGAATCTATTCCAGTAAACAGCACTGGCCTCATCAGAGAAAACATTAATTTACTCCTCTTTTTCTGCCAGGCAGTCACCAAAATACATGAGCTGTCCAGATTACTGCCACACAGGGAATTAATCATGTTGCTATGCCCTGTTATGATATGTCATGTATGGCACACAGTCTTGGAATTGCAGTATCTGCAGGAGGTAGGGCATTGCGCTAATTTAAGAACAGGCAAGGTTGCTTTGTAGCAATGTTGATGAGTGCTGAGAAGAGAAGACAGGGCTCTCTGTGGTGTGTACGTTTTATAAATGTCATGCCACAGTAAGCAATGGTTATGTGTGTATGTTCTCTTAGAAACCAGGGAAAAACACTGGATTGTTAACTTTTATTTAAAGGAAGCATGAGTAATCCATTGGGTTTCCCTTGTTGTGCGGCATAACATTTTCTTTGAGACAAATGTGACAAGCAAACAACTGATGTTCATGATGATATAAAACAACTGGAAGAAACCAAAACGTTTTTTAGTGGGTGCAGGAGTGATGAAGGGTTTGAGAAAGCACATGTTGATGCACGACAACTTTCAAAAGAGTTAGAAATTCCTGCGTGCTTTGAACCTGATCATTCTGTCTGTGTCCGAAGGAAGAAGAAGTTCATGTGAGGGAGGATAGTTCAGGAGCAATGGGCTTGCCTTGGAAGCAAGACGACATGTAGCAACACAGATTTGATACCCGGGTCCATGCTTAGAAACTTCTGGGTATTAAGCGCGTTATAAATAATCAATCACAATTGAGCATATTGAAAGCCGCCAGGGAAAAATTCTAAATGAACTTTTTCTTTGCCAGCATTGTCACAGCCAATCTGTAGAAGAGAGATGTACCCAAATTCATCAAATTAGTTCTGTGTTTGGCATCCTCTATAACATACACAGTTTGAATACTAAGGCAGCAGATCAAATCTTTTACCACTGCTTGATGCTAGAGAAAGCTTTACAAAATGGTGACTCGAAGGACTTGGGTCCTTCCTCTCCTCTATCTCTATCTCTACTTGTGGTGTTCGCTAGGGGTTTAGCCTCTCTCCCTGGCTGTTCAACCAATAGCTGGCACTTCCTGCCCACTGCATTGCCACTCTCTGCCCCAACTTTGAGTGCTATGCGGACGACACTCAACTCATTCTCAGGCTCCCTTCAAACACCTCTTCTCATTTTCTCATCTCTGACTGTCTGGCCGCTATCCAGTAGGGGTGTGTCGCCAATGATCTCTGCCTTAATGCCAGTAAGACAGAGATTCTCCTCATCGGCACACCCGCTCCATCCTTTCCTGTTGCTCTCTGGCCGGCCTCTCTTGGCCCTCTTCCTTATCCCACCTGTGAGGTTAAAAACCTTGGGGTCATCTTCAACTCCACTCTCTCCTTCTCTCCTCACATCTCTGATGTCTCTAAGAAGTCACATCACCAGCTGCACCTCCTCAGAGGTATTCTTCCTTTCCTCTCCTTCCCCCAGAAGCTCACCATCTCCAGACCTCTGGTTCTCTCTAGGCTGGACTACTGCAACAGCCTCTTTCTAAATCTGCCTGCTTGTACTCTCCGCCCTCTGCAACTCATTCAGAACAGGACTGCGAGACTTGTCCTTGGCCTCAAGCCAAAGGATTGTATCTCTCCAGGACTGAAATCTCTGCACTGGCTCCCAGTGGCCACACGTATTAAGTTCAAAAGCCTCTGCATTGTCCACAAGGCCTTCTGGGGACTGGGGCCTCAATACCTTCAACTCTCTCTTCCTAAATATCTTCCTTCTCAAGCTCTTTGCTCATCCGCCTCCAACTCCCTCAGGGTCAGCCGCTTCTCCAAGTGAGTTGGTGGTAGATCTCTTTCTTCGGCTGGGGCCTCCCTCTGGAACAGCCTCCCGGTCTCCCTGAAACTTGAGGAGAATCATCTCTGGTTCTGTTAGCACCTCAAGACCTTCCTCTTTGCTTCTGCTTTCTCACCTCCTCTCCCCTGCTGAACTCCTGGATGAAACTGCACTGGTCACCTGGCTACCCTCTGATATCGGGCCCAGGACCACTTCCCGGGAAGCTGCACACCTGCACTGCCTCCCGGGAAACCCCTGCACTTGGGGGCTGTTTCTGTATCCCTACAGTCCCCACCAGCTCTTGACACGTGATGTCTGCACTTACCCCTGAACTTGCCACTAGCTGCCCGCACTTTTAAATACTGTTTTTATTTATTCTATGTATTTTCTTTCTGTTGATCCTATGTATTGCACTGCCCCCTCCCCCTACCCGCACTTCCCCTTCCCTCCCCTTGTGCGATCTAAATGTCACCTGGCCTAGTAAGATCGTTGTCTCTGTCTTCCCTCTGTTCCCCCTCCCTTTCCTCATCGCGCTTTGAAACACTTGTGTATAGGCACATTATAAATGCTATATCATATCATATTGAAACATCAGATTTCTGGAATGAATAAGTCATTGCAAGAAGAGTTCTAAATTGTTCATCACCACAAGGTGTACTGAAATGTGTATACAATAATAATTTGGAAGCCAGTATCCCTAACAGGTGTATCGCTCTCCAGATTCTGTTGACCCTGCCTGTTTCAGAGGCAAGTGGCAAAAGAAGCTTTTCAAATCTAAAGTTGATCAAACGTTATATTCGAGCTTAGATGATGCAAGAAAGACTTGTTGGGATAGCAACCATCTCAATAGAGCATGCCATTGATCAAAACATTGATATCAAGAACCTTGTGACTACATTTGCGGAAATGAAAGCTTGGAAAGTCAATTTCTAATGTTTCTGCATTTTCACTTGTTTTAACACATCTGGTACGAGGTAACATGGAGGCCTAGATATGTTCATTTTTTTAATGTCATGTCTAAAGGCATCATATATTATACATGATGGTTTTGGTGAACCAGACACATATGTTTCATGTTTATGTCAACAGGAGGCCCATCACTTCTGCTCCAGTGTTTCTTGGGTTTTTGAAGGGTTTTGGACAGTCACACACTGTTTTCACTGTTTTAGGTGTTTTAAGACTGTTATTGTTGAATGTATACATATCAAACTTAGCAAGTATTGGAGCCGGTTTACTATTTTGTACCAACTAATGATGCTTAGGTGCTTACAGGTGTCTAGTTTGTATTACAAAACTAGTTTTATAACTGCCTGTATTTTTTTTATCTATACACAATTTACAGAAAGGAATAGATCCACAGGCCTCAGTATTACATTTGTTGTTGCTATAGTTTAATTGACTGGTTTAATAAACCTGTATTTATGAAATACAGAGGCTTTAATTTGACTTCTGAAACCTAACACTGTGAGTGGACGTGAGGGTGAGAAGTGCAATGGGATCCATCCATCCCAGATGACGTGAGCAATGTGTTAGGTGAAGGTAATGGATTGCAGAAATTACTAACAAAATGGGAACGGTGGTTCGGGAGGGTTAGGACTCAGACTGGGGGGCGCCAATCTGACACTTTGCCTAATGTGGCAAAATGCTGTGCTCCGGCCCTGGTGGTACACCCCCAGTATTGTGCAACAGACATTATTCTGGTAATGATTGTGAAATGTCCATTGTACAATATCAGGAAACCGAAGGTGCACGACCGTCTGATGCAGTGATGGATTCCTAGGAATGCTGCCTGCTTATTGGTAGGTGCAAATGCAAGACAGATTCCATAGGCATCTATTTGTTTTCATGCCTGCATGTTCTTCTCAAGCAGGAGTAAAACCTAGTGCTCTTCCAAAACGCAGCAGGCAAGCGAAGCAGAGATGCAAACTCTGCATTTTGCCCAAACGGTGCTTAGTGTTGGGAAGGAGACACAATCTTCCCACACCCCCAAGCACTTCAGAATAAGGTGCCATTGTAGGAGACCAGGGGTGAGGGGGTACCCCCAAGGGCTCCAGATGATCATATTATTGAATGCTTTTAGATGTAGTACACACACAGAGACAGACGCCGTCTTAGTTATTAGCAACCATATTGGGGCATGAGGCCCAAAACACAGCACGATAGTCAGCTAACCAGGCCTAGCCGCGACATGAGTAAGGGAATAGGTTGTATCCCACACACTAATGACAAATGCTTGAGCTGTACAGTCCCATAAAAACCCTTCATTGTCCTAAAATGTTGCCAGCCTTTGTGCCCTGGGAAAAATGTGCCCTTCAAGGCCACAGGAGGAGGACTGAGTGTCTGTGAACGGTGCCATCCCTTGAGAAGGAGGGCACAGGACTCCAAACCCCACCCGTCCAAATCCTAACTTATAGCACACCAATGCCCTGGCTTTAGGACCCCAGAATTCCAATGTACCAGATAACCCCAGACCATGAACCATAAACCTGTTGGACCCCCGATCGATCAAAAAGATCAGAAAGCAGGGCTTTTCCTGCCTTCACTTCTAGGTCACATAATTTGTGCTGCAAGGTGCAGGGAGGAATGAAATTATATCGCAAAACAAGGGTGGAAGACCTTGGAGATGTGCCGGCCTGTCTGGGAGTGAGTGAAGTCTCTGAGTTAGCGTGGTCTGAGTTATCCCCCGCTCCCTGTCTGCTCATGGCAGGTGCACTTTTACAGTCATAGTGATGCATTATTTTGTTTTGCGAATAAATTGCCAATTTCTCAGCCTTGCACCGATGATGGATGAACATCGCCCATGTGAAGAAAGATGGATGGATGGGGCTGGGACCAATGGCTTGGTATCCCATATGGAGCAGGCTGTCCATGTATAGGGTCTCCAACCAGCTACGCAGATTTTTTCTGTATGTAATGACGTCACTGATGACGTTCTGTAACCTTATAATGTCCTGCTCATGCAGATTTTGCCAGAATGGTCCGCGCAGCAGAGCTCTTTGTTGGCACATCTATTTTTGTGGAAATAAACCTTGTTATCCTTGCAAGAGGTGTATTGGGCCTTTTCCCCTATTTTTTCTGGTGTGAGCATCTAGGGGGCATTCCTACCTTAGGAAGTAGAGAGAGATGAGCTAGAATGCAAAATGACCCTCATATTTCACTACATTTTTGAAAAGTGTGTAGGGGAGGGAAGGTCCAAAAGACCCCCCTTGCCTACATTCCTCCCCAGGTGAGGGCCATGGCTCACTGGGCGTTCCCCCATACCGCCAGGGCCCAGGCGGTGGGGGGCTCACCTGCTGAAGACATTGCCCACACAGTGAATTTAGCAAGGCCTTAGAAACCATTTTTGTCTAATAAAGATGGTGTGAGCTCAGCGCTCCGCAGCGCGGCCCCCACCCTTGAGGAGTTTCAATTATCCCTGTTGCCGCAGCACCCTGGCAGATCCGCTGTGAGCCTGTTCCCACGAACAAGGCGGACATGAGCTAGCATAAGATACTAACACTGTAACATTTCACCCTCCACAGTGTATCACTGCTCCCAGCTTGACCCGGCCTGCGAGCCTGGGTGACAAGAAAAAACTGTAAAATGATCATCAGGTGGCTGAAAGTCCCCAAATATCAATGCCAAGACCACTTGCAAAAATGTGCACTTCTCCACAAAACCTCTGCTATTACGAAAACCTGCAAAATACATAACCATGATAGAATACATACATCCATGATCTTAGCAATAAAAGAGCCCACACCACTGCAGTTGGGTACTAACAATGAAAGGGCGTTCCAGGGGTTACTTGTTATGTGTATCATTAAAAAACCGACACTCCATGGTCCTGCGCCAGAACCGGACTAATGCTGCTATTGTACAAGAGAAGACGAATGTAACTGTACAGAGGGCTCATGTGAAGAACGTGCGAGAGTGCACCTGTCATGTGTGTATATCTAAGACCCTTATGTGCCACTACCGTCACGTACGGTGGCGAGTCATTTTCTATGTGCTCCACCAACCTCACTGCTACCTCACCTACTGTAAATGTATATGCATATAACTAAATGCTGTAGTCATTAAAACATAGTGCAAGAGTAAGGTGCTCCGATTGGTTATATTCGAGACACATGTAGTAAAACTGAAATGCATGTTATTAAGTGATTCAAATAAGTATTATAGAGTGTTCAAATGTTTGTGATGTTTTCACCCCTAAAGTTGGCAACACACGAGGAAGATACCTTTGTGAAATATGTGCAAGGCCATTCCCCCTCCCACCCTGTGAAGACTGCCAAGCAAGCGAGCAGAAGCCCGCGCCCCGCTGCTCCACCTCCCCCAACCAGACTGGAGCCGCTTCAAAGATTTGTAGCCCCCTCTGCAGCTCCCAAGGCCACTGCCCGCCACCTTCGTTATTTACAACACGGCAGTAAACCTCTGCCTGAATACACAGATCCACAGGCGCCCCCTCATAAACCACACAACCCACCGGATCACCTTAAGACTTATGACTCTGTGCAATCAAGACACCCAATACTGTGGCAACATACAGCGGCCCATTCATAATAACTTCTAACAAGACAGAAAGACATGTACCGCCCGTCCCATGCCCTAAGACTTAGCCCCTCAACCTATGGTACCGGTCAACAGGACACTGGTAATCGTGCCCTGACGAATGACCATCAGACCCTTCACAAGGTGCATTCCTCCTGTGTTGCATTAACCTGTAAGATAACCTATTGAAAGATTTACTAAAGAAGATAATATTGCAATAGCTGAATGACTGCGGTGTGCATGGCCTAGGGCAAATAAGTCAGGAAAAGGCATTCATCTTTGACACAGGCCACACTGGCACCACAACACCGCCCGGATGAACTCAAGCCGACCCGCCAAGCCCAGCCCGACCCACGAGGCTGACCAGTGACGTCCTCCAGCCAAGACCAACCACACCACAGCAACGCCTATAGCTAGTCATCACCACCCAATCCCATTGAACTTGTGCCCCCTATAGCATGTAGGTTCTGATGACGTGTTTCGTAAATATATACGCCTGTCTTTGCTATTGTCAGACAGAGCGCTCTCGGAGTTTGCAGAGTTCTTTGCATGCCCTATTCTGATTGATAAACTCCCACTTAAGCTCACCCGCACTCTGTCTTGGCTTCATTCCCAACTTGGGAGAGTCCGTCATTTTCTCATTGCGGGGAGGGTCATGCTGGTTGGGGACGCTTGCCTTCAGTGGTGACCCCGATAGCGTGATTTTAATTATTTTTCCCAACCCATCATTACCGTCCCCTTTTGGCACGAGAATCTCCAGTCAAAAAGGGATACGCACGGTGCGCCGGCTCCGGGAGGCTGCCCGCCAACGGCGACCGGTACACTAAGAAGTGCGCACTCACCAGAGAGAGGGTACGGGATCCCGGTTGAAAAATCCCCTTTGAGTACCGCTCGCCGGAACCGGGGCTGACTGTTGAGCGGACGGCAACACTGCCTGGACGGACCCAGTTTCGGAGACTATCGGTTCAAGACGGGCACGTGAGTACTGAGTGTGAGCGATCATAAAGGGAGTGGGAGAGGAAATTTAGGACAGGGGACGAGGACGGGAAGAAAGGGGGGAGCACGTAGGTCTACTAAGGACCATCTTAAACTTTCTTTGCT
The DNA here is from genome assembly GCF_040938575.1 of Ambystoma mexicanum. NCBI lineage: Eukaryota > Metazoa > Chordata > Amphibia > Caudata > Ambystomatidae > Ambystoma > Ambystoma mexicanum. The sequence goes on along the minus strand of NC_090931.1, from coordinate 1,364,103,868 downwards.
TTTTCTTTGCATATGGCCATTAGGATCAAGAGGTGAATAAGAGATAGAAGTGGCGGGAACCTAGCTCCGCGAGGGGGTAGAAGGCGGCGCCGCATAGTGCTATCTTGACTACTACTGGGAATATATGAAGAAGTGAATAATAAGATAAAAGTGTCTGGCAAAGGGGGACACGGAGAATATATTAGTGACTGCTATTCTTTCTATTCTTTTCTTTAGGGGTGGGGAAAAATAACGCGAGAACAGTACAAAGCTATAGAGATAAAGTAAGAGACAGAGAGTCCTATTGTAGAAATAAAGATTAAACTTAGATACATATATATGTGTATGCATACAACTGAATAAGACGGACAGGGACAGCCGGCCAGGGAGGAAAGGGAGGGTAAATTGAATTTTGAATAGCGTGTTACATAGAGGCGTGTGCACATCGTATGTGTTAGGAGATGTTTTGGTGTTGTGGGTGTGTAAGAGTGGTCATAAATGAATAGCCATTGAATGGTCATGGTAAGTGTGGCCGGATAAAGCTTCATGGAGACAAAGATAGTAAGGTGAAGTGAGTGTGCACCTTTTTGAATTCGGGGTTAACATTGTCGAGATCACAGACGGTTTGCTTTTGTATGTGCCCCCAAGGAGAATAGAACAGAGACTGTGTACAGCTATTATTGCAGCGTGCAGGCAGGGGAAAGAGCGTAAAGACGCTCATTTTTGAATATGAAATAGAAGACGAAACCCATATTGGTGACACGTTTGCATTACAATCTTGGGACACACACAGGTACACACATACCAGAGGGGCACAAAGCATGGGGGCAGAAACACCCTTATCACATATTTGTAAGAACCTGCCGGGGTACGCGGAGCGTATTAAGCAATATCATGACCAATGGATAACAGAGCTGAAGGGAGAGGGATTACCCCAGATATGGCCCGAGGGGGGGTCATTTGACAAAAGCGTTCTGGATATGGTAGCCACGTGCATTTGTTTGAAATATAAGGGGAAACAATTGCATAATAGGAGGGAAATATTAGACCTCTGGAGGTTATTTGAAGAAATACCACCGCCTAAAGCTCCAGCATTAAACCCTGACCTACCATCCACCACTGACAATCCACTAATGATACCGAGAGATGGTAAGGAATGGCCAAATGAAGAGCCACCAATAGAGGTAATAAGCCTGTACCCGATATTAAACAAGCCTGTGCCCGCAGAAGGGTAGAGTGACCCCACTTATGTGCCTCCCCCGATAACCACTACACCCCAACGGCCAACAGCACCCCCGCCATACGAGAGTGCAAGGGAACGAACCCAGGCAAGTACACAGAGAGTGGACATAGAAAAACTAACAGACGATCTAGAGTCAAGACTATCAATAGCAAAAGATGAGCTCTCGAGGATAAAAGATATATGTGAACGAACAGCACTTAATACAGCAAGATCAGGGCGCACGTCTAGAGCGCTGAGTGAGAATAGAACACTTGAAGACGGGTGGAAAAAAGGTGAGATACTGTTCAGGATTGAGGAAGAACCGACACGAATAATTGAAGTAGGGGCACAAGAGGGATGTATTGATAATGACGGAAGGCCTACAGGGGACAGAGAAGAACTACTATGTGATATAAGGGGCGATCTGGAGGAGAGCGACAGGTTGAGTATGGCAGTAGGAGGGGAAAGCGAAGGGTTAGATGGTGCATGTTCAATGGGAACACTGGACGATGAGTGGACGGGATGTTTAAGAAATAGGGTGGGGAAAATGGCGTCACTGGGATTATCAGCAGCAAAAACGGGTACAGATGCCACGACGAAAGGAAGGTTACAGCTCCCATTGATACATAGGGGAGGAGGGAGGCCGAATTATATCCCATGGGCCCAGATGGATAAGGCCAATTTATTAAAGTTATTGCCCCCATTATCGGGAGGGGCAAGTAAATGGATATATGCTTTTGAGAAACACACCGCCGGGGTACCCCTAGCAATAGGAGATGTGAAGAGCTTGCTTGTATCAGCAGTAGGGGACCAGGTCGACATAGTATCGGTAAAAGCTTGCTTCCAACGAGTAACATTGGACTGCGACCTCCATGATGGGGCGTCCTTTAACACAGTACGTGCGAGGGTGTGGGATGCTCTGCGAGAAACGTTCCCAGACACCCCAGATTTACAGTCAGTAATGCAGTGTACAATGAATGATGGGGAAGATGCTATGGATTACATATTTCGGGTCCAAGAGATGTGGAGAGCGGAAACGGGCACGCCCTGGTATCAATCGACATCATTATTTTACTTCATTATTAAAAGAGGGCTCCCAAAAGAGGTGCAAAAGGCGCTCGACAAGATAGCAGGTATTGAAGCGAAGGGGTGGCCTGAGATTCAGAGCATAATAGTGCACCACTGCAAGCGAATAAAAGAAAGGGAGAAGGAGGTGGCGCAGAAAAGGTTGGCAGATGAAGCGAAATTAGTGCAGACAAAATTGGTGAAGGTCGCAGCAGCAGTAGCAGCGCTCCCACACAGCAGGGAGGGGGATGAAGAGGAGGAGGGGCAGATCGCAATACAAGGAAGGATGGCAACTAATTGGGCTGGAGCAGGGCAGCGGCAGTGGAACGAGCAGGAGCAGGGCGGAGGTCCGATGTGGCAAGAGTGGGCCCCACGAGGGGGACGAGGTGGGTACAGGGGCCGAAGGGGTGGACAAGGGTACGGGGGAATGGGAGGAAATGGATGGCAGGGTCCCAGAGGTCCACAAGGGAGTTGCTGGAACTGTGGACGATGGGGACATTACTCTAGGGAGTGCAGAAGCAGACCAAACAACGGGTTCCAAGAGGCAGAACATTATGGTCATCCCCACCCAGGGAGCCCATATGGTCTCCCAATGGGACAACAACAACAGAGAGGCGCAGGTCAGGGGTATAATGAGCAACTACAGGGGCATCAGTATAGAACACAGAACCACCCACAAAACAATGACACTATGCAGTACACGCCAGGCAACCCTTTCGCGACAACAGCAACCGGGGCCCCCGCACCAGCACCCTATAGTGGCTTGTCAGTGGTTCCAGGGAGCGTCTTCAATCAAGGGGGGGCAATGGGACACCCCGCATAGGACAGCCCACAGAGAACACTTGCGTGTCCAGTCTTATCTACCACCTACGATGTATCAGAGGAACCATTGGTAGGGGCGCAGATAGGAGACAAGCAATTCATATTCATGGTGGATTCGGGAGCAGAGAAATCATGCATTAAAGAGGGCCGGTTCCCGTTATCTAACCGGAAGTTAGAGACGCAGGGGTTCTCTGGGGCTGTAATTGAAGTTCCTTACACAGAAGCATTGGATGTAACAGTGGGGGGCAAAACAGTAAAGACACCCTTACTGTATTATGAACACTCGCCAATAAATTTACTAGGGAGGGATCTCCTGAGTAAACTCAACATGACAATATCATTCACTGAGAGAGGTATAGAGTGTTCAACACCCGGAATATGCCCATTACGAGTAATGGTGGTAGTACAGGCCCATACAACCGCACAGGAAATACGAGGTTTGCCAGAGAATGAGGAAATGTTTATTGAAGGGCTAAAGACATTGGCCCTCATAATCCCAGAGCTGAGGAGAATGGACTGGAGGGTTCCAGCGGAGTTCCTCTTCCGCCCCATAGTGTGCCCTGACACAGCACCAGGGTCCGTGGTATCGTTAGACTTGCACGCTGTACAGGTATCAGCAAAAAGGATCTCTGTGATTGGGATTGACATGGAAGGATGTGAGTGGCGTACAGTATTGTGTACAAACGCCAATATCGCCCTAAGAGAGTTAACAGATGAGGATCTCTTTTCAGATGTAGAGGGGGATGGTGAAATAATAATGGAAATAGCGATGCCCTGTGACATTCTGATTCAAGCGAGGGAAATCCCGGCTCAGCTGATGGCAGTGGTAGGGGCACCGCCATGGTTTTTCGATGATGACATGAGGCTCGTACCAAATAATTTGTGGACAACAGGCCCCCATGATGTAGGGCTATTGCATGGAGTACAACCTGTAATAATAAAACTAAAACAAGGAGCAATCCTACCTCGAGTGAAACAATATCCATTGTCCCGTGAAGCTGAAGAAGGGATAAAAGAGACAATAAATGCACTACTAGCACAAGGAATAATAGTGCCTTCAAACTCCCCCTGTAACACATGTATTTACCCAATCAAGAAAGCAAAGGAAGGGTCTTGGAGAATGATACAGGATTTACGCCCCCTAAATGATGTAATTCAGAAAGAGTTCCCTTTGGTCCCGAACCCTGCATCAATATTATGCAGCATCCCAAAAACAGCATCACACTTCACAGTGGTCGACTTGAAAAACGCATTTTTCTCAATCCCCCTGGCTGAAGAGAGTAGATACTTGACAGCATTCACACTAGGGGGGAAAAGATACGAACACTGCAGATTACCACAGGGGTACTGTGAGAGCCCGAGCATATTCAACCGCATATTACATGAAGACTTGGGAAACCTATCAGTTGAGAGCACAATCATTCAGTATGTAGACGATTTGCTCGTCTGTGCACAGGACGAAGAGACATGCAGAAAAGATTCAATAACACTCCTGACTCTACTGGCCAATAAGGGGTACAAGGTGGACAAAGGAAAGCTACAGTACTGTCTAACAGAGGTTCTATACTTAGGACAGCTAATATCAAAAGATGGAAAAAGAATAATCCCCGACAGGGTAGAAGCAATAAGATCAGTAGGAGAACCCACAACAGTGAAAGACATGCAGAAATTCCTGGGAATGTGCAACTATTGCCGAGCATGGATATTAGATTATGCGGCATACACCAGGCCCTTACTACAAGCGCTCAAGGAAGCACAACAGGAGAACAAAAAAATAGAATGGTCGGAAGAAATGAGTGCCTCCTTTAATTCTTTGAAAGAGTTAATTTCAAGCGCTCCAGTACTCGCAAATCCAGATTATGGACGCGAGTTCTACCTGCTCTCACACTGCAAGGGAACACTCATGACAGCTGTACTGACACAGAAGACGTCCCTAGGACACAAGCCTTTGGCTTACTATAGTGGCACTGTGGATGCTGTGATGCAAGGACATTTCACGTGCGAGCAATCACTCGCTGCAGCCGCATTTGCCATTGAGAAAAGTGCCACAATAGTAATGGGATGCCCGGTAACATTGTTTGTGGAACATTCATTATTTGCAATACTTGAGAGGTCGAAGAGTACACTGACAACACAGCGGGCAACAGCCTATGAAATAATATTGTCCAGCGCCAATATCCATGTGGTGAGATGCAAGACGGTGAACCCAGCAACATTTATCACAGAAGCGTGCACGATAGAGGACATGCAGGAACACGACTGTGCAACTTACACAGGTGAAAGGGGAGAGGACCCAGTGGTGTGTGAGAATGCTCTGAGCGAGGGGGAAGTGTACTTCGTAGACAGGTCAGCATCAATTGACATGGATACAGGGGAGAAACATGTGGGTATGGCAGTAGTGAGGTTGGAAGACGGTGAGTATGAGACACTAGTACAATACCGCCTCCCATCACATTACTCCGCACAAGCAGCAGAACTGATTGCACTTATAGAAGCACTACATGCAGCCAAGGGTTGTGCAGTGACAATATACAGAGACTCAGCCTACATGACAACAACAGTACATGGGGGCCTAGCAAGATGGGGGCGGAGGGGGTTTCGACGAGCAGATGGAACACCAGTTCAACATGCAGAGTTGTTAAAAGAGCTAATTGAGGCCCTACAGGATCCCACAGCGGTAGCAATAGTGAAGTGCCAAGCACATAAATCCAACACAGATGTTGTGTCTTTGGGAAACGCGGCAGCAGACGCCGCCGCCAAGGAAGCTTCCTACTTTCAGAAACATGAAGCAGGTGAGTACATGCTGCAGCACAAAACAAATGAAGGGCTCCCAGAAGGATACAATATGATGCTATATCACAAATACTAGAATTGCAGGAGGGAGCTAGTGCAGATGAAAAATTGATGTGGGCAAAACGAGGGTGCAGCAAGTCGGCGACTGATTTACTATGGCGAAAAAATAACTCAGGAAAAGTGGTAATGCCAGTAAAATTATTGGAAATAGCGTTTCAGCAACTACACTTCCCTGTGCACAATATGAAGCAACACATTGCAGCAGAAATACAGGAAGAATGGTTTGTGCCATGTCTCCAGGAGCACATATCCCGACTGACACTAGAATGCACAACATGTCAGATATACAATTCAGGAATGACACTACGCACGCTCAGGGGAACAATTCCAAAACCCATTGGGCCATTCAGAGAGCTCCATATCGATTACGCGGACATGGGAGAAAGGTGTAATGGGGCACGTTACATGATCTTGGTTGTATGCCCATTCTCAAGGTGGGTAGAAGCAGGCCCATGTGCGCGTCCTGATGCTAAAAGCGCTGCAAAGTTCCTAGTGAGGGAAGTGTTCCCGCGCTGGGGAATTTGTGACGTGATTCGCTCAGATAATGGCACTCACTTTGTAAATGAGCTTTTTAAAGAGGTGACTACATTGTTGGGAATAAAGCATAAATTGTGTTCGATTTATCATCCTCAAAGTAATGGCGTGGTAGAAAAGATGAACAGACTGTTAAAAGGCAGGTTATCAAAACTATGCTTTTCATTAAAAAAGAACTGGATTTACTGTTTACCCCTTGCGCTCTTTGAGCTGAGAAATCAGCCAAGCAAAGACCATCATTTGTCCCCGCACGAGATCGTGACTGGGAGACGAATGCATACAGCACACTCCCCACTGCGCGAACACTCAGATGCACACAGGAGCGCCGCGATATTGGGTGAGGAGTTCACAGACTATTTGAAGAAATTAACAAGGGCAGCGCGCACAATAGCAAAGCAGCTTTCCCCACCCTTCACGAGAGAGGAGGGAAACACAGCAGAGCCCGTTACGCAGCCTGAACAACAGCTACAGCTGATGCCAGGCGAATTCATTTATGTCAGGAGTTTTGTGCGTCGGTGGAATGCACCACGGTTCCATGGCCCATACGAGGTAGTGTTTTGCACGCCCACGGCAGTGAAGGGCCTGAAATATTGGGTGCATTTGACCGATGTACGAAGGGCATATAGCACTGTACAGGAAGAAGTAGACGAGGAGGCACAGACAACAGCAGACAATGACCCTGAGCAGAATGTCTGAATATGAGCTTGTGTGTGTGTGACAGTAATGAACTTGAATGGAACAATAGCTGACAAGTATACTTGGATTTGAAAAATGTTACCAAAAAAAAAAAAAAACATAGAACGATTCTTTAACGTGTGAACTTATATGCAATTACTGATGTAATGTAATTTACGAAGTGTTTACTCCCTTGTCTGTGGATTCCCATCCCTACAACCCTACCCTCTCCCATTCCCGTTCGATATACAGTGGCACTAATAGTGCCAACAAAATGTTTACTTCCATGCACTTAATGCACTTTTATATCTTAAACAGGAGCTACCATGGCATCTAACGGGCAGCCTGCAACGGATAGATTTATTAGGTTGAGAGAATTGCTAACTCAGAGATGCAGATATTCGTATGAGTGTGGATTATCTGTATGCATTACATTGTTTTTTACACTAATGTTTGGCCTGGTTACATATTGGTTCATAGCGTTCATCTCTATCGAGATGAACGAGGGGGGAGGGAGTAACAGCACTACTGGGACCAATTCAACTGCAAGTGTCAATGCTAAGGAAGGTGATTTTTTGGTATGGGACGGAACCAAACTTGTATGGGGTTATTATACCACACCATCCAATGCTGTGATCTCGAAAAACAAAGGGTTGCAGGATGAAATGCAAAATGATACAGTATCCCTACCAGAAGTGTCTAATTACAATGCTCGCAGCTTGAACGACCGAAACTTATCTGCTATATTATGGTTGTATAACACCCCCACTAGCCAACCTGCCCCCATAGAAAAAAACGATCTGCCAGTTAATGAAGAGGACGGAAAGGAAAAAATGCTAGCAACACACGAAAAATTATATGATGACTGGGCAAAGGGGGGCGGGAATGAGGAAGGGGGGTCTATTTTGTCCCTTGCCCAGGAGGCTGGGAAGTACATAAGGTACAAGAATAACAGACGGAAAAGGGAAGCAGGGAGGAGGAAGTATGATGAGTACTATGGGTTAGGACTAGATAAAATGGAAGACCCGCGACACCCCCACCAAACAAATAAGTGGTATGCAGATATGAGTGCAACAGCCAAACAAACAACAAACGAGAGCTGCTATGTCTGCTCCCTCATTCCCCATGCTTCAGGCACACCAAAAGTATTGTTACCTAAAGAATTGCCTATTGTGGATGCCCAATGTCTCCTCCATCTCACACTGTGCAGAATTAAGAACACCTTCCAGGCACACAAACTTATTTTTAGAATGCTGCAGAATGAGAAAACTTGTTATCCAAAGACAGCGGGAGTGGTATGTCTGAAGGAACCATTTTTTGTGATACAAGGGACACTTTTTTCGGACAACAAGTGGAAGGATGAAGAAGTAATGTGCAAAGCTGAAGCACTGAGGGGTGTGGCACCAGAGAAATTGCAATGGATAGAAGAAACGTGCACACCAGTATGGAAGGAACACATTTCAAAATTAACGTGGGTAACAGCCATTGAAAAGCCCTTCAAGCTGCAGAATGAAATAGACTATGAACTGTGTTTTAAATGAGAGGGGAAAACGTCCATGGGGACAAACAAGAACTGCAACAAGACCCTTACCATCCCAGATCTGAGAAAAGGGACAGTGGCCCTGATGGACACGTACTGGGTATGCGGTAACCAGGCATACCTGCACCTTCCCCAGTCATGGAGCGGCAGCTGCTCAATGGCCACTCTGCACTCAGCCCTAATGGTAATCCCAGAAAGCCACATTGACGGGAACAAAAGGACACAAGGAAGTGTACAACAGAGTGCGGCCCAGCCTACTGCAGAGTCACATATCTATGTCCTGTCTTCCGGGGGCAAGGAAGAAGTGCTATCCCGAAACAGACGAGCATCAAACTACATATCAAAGGCATCATCTGAATTGTTGGCACAGATCCCAGACAGGTATCGATTATTCAGCTCCGCAAAGACATTCTTTGCCTCACTCATCTCAAGTGTCCAAGCAAGAGCAAACGCAAAATGGCTCCAGATAACACGCTGGGAACTGATTCAGCTGGCGAATGACACTGAAGAAGGGTTCAACGTAATAAAAGTGGAACTAAGAGCTTTACGGCTGATGACCATGCAAAACAGGTATGTCCTGGACCTATTGACGGCGATGGATGGAGGTGTTTGCCGAAAAATCGGAAGTGCATGCTGCACTTTCGTACCTTCTGAAGACGCAGAAAACGGCTCCCTGTCCCATGTGATCGAAGCAGTGCACAACCTAGGAGAAAGAATGAAAATGGAAGGTGGAGCAGAGGACAGTATGTGGTTTGACAATATCTTCTCCTGGGTTCCCTCATGGCTTGGAATGACTGTGAAACTTCTGATGCCAGCTGTGGTGTTCCTCCTCTTTATTTTTTGCCTGTGCCAGGTGGGTCTTCGATGTTGTGCTAACGCAGTACCAAATGGTGCAATGATGATGGTGACAATGGGCAATACCCGTGGGACAATACAAACCATGCAGGAAGCGCAAGTACAAACAGGAACAGATAACGCACCAAGATATCAGCTAGTGCCCATATATCACGATAAGGATATTGTAGACAAATTGTGGCACACCACCATTAGAGAGCCCCGTATACTAGAATGGTACGAGGAGGTTTGGGGAGACTTGGCAGGAGATGGTGGATGTATATACTTAACTTGTACCCCAGATGAGTATGCCAGGAGAGGTGAGAGCTTGAGGGGGTGTGCAGAGCGTGGATGCCTATTAAAGGAACACCTGCATGGGATGAGGCAGTGATGGACGAAGCAGAATGTAGGAGGCTGGAGGATTTAAAGTATTCGTTACTTAAGTAACGAAAGGGGGGAAATGTAGGGGAGGGAAGGTCCAAAAGACCCCCCTTGCCTACATTCCTCCCCAGGTGAGGGCCATGGCTCACTGGGCGTTCCCCCAGGGCCCAGGCGGTGGGGGGCTCACCTGCTGAAGACATTGCCCACACAGTGAATTTAGCAAGGCCTTAGAAACCATTTTTGTCTAATAAAGATGGTGTGAGCTCAGCGCTCCACAGCGCGGCCCCCACCCTTGAGGAGTTTCAATTATCCCTGTTGCCGCAGCACCCTGGCAGATCCGCTGTGAGCCTGTTCCCATGAACAAGGCGGACATGAGCTAGCATAAGATACTAACACTGTAACATTTCACCCTCCACAGTGTATCACTGCTCCCAGCTTGACCCGGCCTGCGAGCCTGGGTGACAAGATTAAACTGTAAAATGATCATCAGGTGGCTGAAAGTCCCCAAATATTAATGCCAAGACCACTTGCAAAAATGCGCACTTCTCCACAAAACCTCTGCTATTACGAAAACCTGCAAAATACATAACCATGATAGAATACATACGTCCATGATTTTAGCAATAAAAGAGCCCACACCACTGCAGTTGGGTACTAACAATGAAAGGGCGTTCCAGGGGTTACTTGCTATGTGTATCATTAAAAAACCGACACTCCATGGTCCTGCGCCAGAACCGGACTAATGCTGCTATTGTACAAGAGAAGACGAATGTAACTGTACAGAGGGCTCATGTGAAGAACGTGCGAGAGTGCACCTGTCTAAGACCCTTATGTGCCACTACCGTCACGTACGGTGGCGAGTCATTTTCTATGTGCTCCACCAACCTCACTGCTACCTCACCTACTGTAAATGTATATGCATATAACTAAATGCTGTAGTCATTAAAACATAGTGCACGAGTAAGGTGCTCAGATTGGTTATATTCGAGACACATGTAGTAAAACTGAAATGCATGTTATTAAGTGATTCAAATAAGTATTATAGAGTGTTCAAATGTTTGTGATGTTTTCACCCCTAAAGTTGGCAACACACGAGGAAGATACCTTTGTGAAATATTTGCAAGGCCATTCCCCCTCCCACCCTGTGAAGACTGCCAAGCAAGCGAGCAGAAGAGGAGCCGCTTCAAAGATTTGTAGCCCCCTCTGCAGCTCCCAAGGCCACTGCCCGCCACCTGCATTATTTACAACACGGCAGTAAACCTCTGCCTGAATACACAGATCCACAGGCGCCCCCTCATAAACCACACAACCCACCGGATCACCTTAAGACTTATGACTCTGTGCAATCAAGACACCCAATACTGTGGCAACATACAGCGGCCCATTCATAATAACTTCTAACAAGACAGAAAGACATGTACCGCCCGTCCCATGCCCTAAGACTTAGCCCCTCAACCTATGGTACCGGTCAACAGGACACTGGTAATCGTGCCCTGACGAATGACCATCAGACCCTTCACAAGGTGCATTCCTCCTGTGTTGCATTAACCTGTAAGATAACCTATTGAAAGATTTACTAAAGAAGATAATATTGCAATAGCTGAATGACTGCGGTGTGCATGGCCTAGGGCAAATAAGTCAGGAAAAGGCATTCATCTTTGACAGAGGCCACACTGGCACAACAACACCGCCCGGATGAACTCAAGCCGACCCGCCAAGCCCAGCCCGACCCACGAGGCTGACCAGTGACGTCCTCCAGCCAAGACCAATCACACCACAGCAACGCCTATAGCTAGTCATCACCACCCAATCCCATTGAACTTGTGCCCCCTATAGCATGTAGGTTCTGATGACGTGTTTTGTAAATATATACGCCTGTCTTTGCTATTGTCAGACAGAGCGCTCTCGGCAGAGTTCTTTGCATGCCCTATTCTGATTGATAAACTCCCACTTAAGCTCACCCGCACTCTGTCTTGGCTTCATTCCCAACTTGGGAGAGTCCGTCATTTTCTCATTGCGGGGAGGATCGTGCTGGTTGGGGACGCTTGCCTTCAAGTGTAAATGCCTCCCACAAGTATTGATTTTGGGAAGCATTTACCTTGGATTCCTATGCCACATGCCGGCTTTTACAAGGTGGTAATCTCATGAGGACTGCATGCGAATATATTGCATTACTGACAGGATGATATGACATGCTGGTCATAATGCAGATTCATTTTTCAGGTGAAGATGTTGTAGCGGGTGGACACATCCCGCTTTGCCCCATATTGTCCTCCATTTTTACCGATCCACAGGACTTGAAAAAATGTGTACCCAGGAATATAACCACTCTTTTTTGGGGTCAAGTTGTCTACTGGACATAGATATGTTAGCTTAAGGTGAGCAGCAAGATGTTTAAAGTTTAAGATTATGTTCTCGGCTCAATGTTTTTCTTCTCCAGAATGTTTTATGTATGCTATGGATGTCTTTTGCGCTTTCGTTTTTGTGTGGGGAAGCGTTTGGTCAAACATCTGGACTCTGGATGCTGATGCTGCATAGTAAGTTCCCTTCTTCGCTGCCAAACCCATGCCCGGTTTGCCTCACACCAGTGCAACCCCAGCCGTGAATGCAACCTCTTGGCTGCTGGCTTCCTGCGCTGTGCAAGTCCGCCTTAGTTATCACCCGCGGCAGCGTATCCATCGACAGGGGCGGATAATAAAGCTTGCAATAAAGCAGCACAGATTAGAGCCACTTTTCTTGCTGGCGTTTAGAGCCTAATGGTAGGTGACAAACAGATGCAATTACCGCAATGTATATGCATGCGACCAAAGCGGCATACATTAAACCAGCTTCCTTCGTAAATCTCAGGCTAAATTACGTGTCTCAGTCTGATAAACAAACAGTGCACCCCTGACGCACTGCAGCCTGCACAAGCGGAACCGGGGTCGGACTGTTACACTCAGCACGTGCGAGTGAACACGGGTCATCAGTCTTACTAAACATTAAAACGATTCTTTCTTTGTGGTTCGGTATTCAAATTAAATGATAGATCAGGGTTCCACGTGCGTATCTAGCATGCTGCCAGATGTATATGGGTAGTTTACGTAGCAAGGCAGTGGCACGCCCGATGGGTTTGTGTGTGGCGTGTTGGTTCCCTTGTATTATTAGGTATTGCACTAGGAGTGGCTTAAGGGACGCATTGTGAAATCCGCAGGGAGGTCTAACGTCTTCACGAGGGCAAAGGGCAGCAGAATGCGTGGCAGGCAGCGTTACTGGGTGCCACGACGACATGGCGGTGCATATCCTCTGCAATAGAGCGCTCTATGCAGGTGGATAACCACTTTCTAGAACGCAACATGGCTAGTGTAGGCCACTGTGAATACACGCAATAGGAAGATAGCGTTTCATATCAGTGATGAGAATGATGCTCATGTTCGAGAAGGTACACATCCCAATGTGCGTAACATCAATGTGCACACATTCTACACATTGTTACATTACTCGTTATTGCTTAATGTATTTGTGTGGGGCAGAGGGGCACATCTCATACTTTACTACTCCCCCCCCCCCCTTTCCTCCCCACCATGCGCACATGGCAGGTGGCATTTGCTCAATGTGCAGAGTGGAGTGGGAAGGGGAGGTGCGGAGGGGCACACGCTGTCTAGCCTTCCCATGGCTTTATTGGAAACGCTTGCCATAAAGAGGAGGCTTTCAGTGGGAACATCATATGTGCTGCATATTAGGAGTTTCGTGTTTTAGCCCCTGCCAATATATAATTATTTATGGAGCAGTGCAAGAATTATGTAACCCTTCGGATGTTTTCTTCCTGCAATACATAGCAGGACTTCTTGTGCAACGTAAATATGCAGGTACATTATTGTCTGAAGTTTTAGTATCTTAACTTGCCTTGCATTGGGCCATGATGCAGGCAGCACCTTCAAAGGCAATGTGTTCTGGACCCAGACACAGCAGGCCCATCCCTTCAAGCGAGCAGATGGAGATCCCAGCACATGTTCCAGCATGTAGGCGAAGCGGCGTCTATTCCAGCAGACTGGAGGGGAGAACACACTCTCACTTCAGCCGCACGCTATGAACTCACTGGCATTCAAAGACCTTCGCCTGCTGCACTCGAGTTGCTTGAAGTGCTCTCAGACAGGCTAATGATATGGTTCTGGTTGGGAAATGTCTGAAAAAAAAGTAGAAGTGTGTCGGATTTAGGGCATCTCAAACCTCATCACCCCATGTACTTATTTCACAAATACAGGCACTCTTAACCAAAAGCTGCATGCCATTCCCGCGCTAAGCTAAAGGTTCGCAGGGTGCTTCACAGGTGGGACCTCTGTTTCGTGAAGAAAAAAAAAAACACACTTAGCTGAATCTAAGAATCCAGGACCAATTACAGGACCGGAGCCTAACTGTTGAGACGAATGAGTGACGACCCGAGTGATGATGGATCGGGTGGCGCACATGAAGCCAAACATTTACAGCACGCCTTGTGTCAATGGTAACCTACATCGTCCTACTTTGCTTGACATTGGAAAACTCAATGAGCAAAAAGCTGCAAGAGATTCAAAAGGCAGCCCAAAAGGAATGGGTTTCTACTGAGGCCTACCCAGGGCTTTAAGTGGGGTAAGGAATCGAGGGGGTGGCCCTCATTTGGGGGTGTGGCTTTAAAAACTGTAAGAGGATTCGATTCAGCACTACAGCCAAGTTAACGCCTAGTCTATAATACTGAATGAAAACCCTTATTGATATATCTTTAGGTCCAGTTCATGCGTTCTGGATGACTACCCTTGTATAACACCCCTCTCTTGGAATCCCCCTGACCCCACTGAGCCAAGAAGTAATTCTGTTTTGCAAGTTTAAAAGGTTTATTTGATAAATTAGACAATAGATATATATATCACACTTTATAATAAATTAATAATTGGATCTCACACTTAATCTGATCTGATAAAGATTAGCAACGGAGAATCTGGCACTAGCACACTTCTTATAATCACTTAATGAGTTGGCATGAAATGGATAAGATAGCACACTGGTAAATAGGTACAACAGAAAAAGGTGGTAAAGAATGCTTTATGTAGTTCAAATGGATGTAACGTTGAATGAATGCAGTACAGAAAATACTCAATATGATTTCAACCAAACGATGTAATCACTTTTCCCTGGCTATTCACTCCCCCCTCCTTATGCAATGCAAGAAAATGGGAGGAAAGCACACAGTTCTCAGAAATGCGATCAATGTAATCAGTTCAATCCAGCAAGCTTAGACAACAGAAAACAGATAAGAGTTTTGAAAACACAGGCCCAAATGCTATGATATGTGCTGGCAATGAATGAGAAATATGCTAAATTTGCTTTTAATTCCCCTTCTAAGATTCAGGATGAGTGGTATCAAGTTAATATTAGTCCAGGCTCACACTAGCAATGATGCAGGAATGATTAGCAGGTTAAACGAATTTCTTGCAAATGAAATCAGGCGGCAGCAGTTTTTTGACATGTGAAGAAATTGCAAATCGCGGCAAAATTCGCGGATGCGTTTTCCGCGATTGCGGTAAAACCATAAGGAGTAGGAATGTGGTTCTAGGTTCCTTGGAAAGCCACGGTTCTAAGCTATCAGAGGAAAGTTACGGCAAGTCTCTAGCTCAAACGGTCGCGGCGATATGAGCGATTTAATAAAGGTCGTTTTTGGTTTTGTAAATTTTAAACGCACACTTTTTCAAAATGACAAGTGACAAATTTTTGCAGCTAGAATGACAGGTGACAGCTAGGAGGCAGTTCTACTTAGGTTAAATAGATTGAATTAGATGAATTTAACTAAGAGATGTGTTCTGAGTTTGGCTGAGTACTCACAAGAGATTTTGAACCGGAAAGCGGCTTTGTCACGATCTGGTCAACAGTCTGGTCAGGTCTTTCCGGGTTCTGCTCACAGCGCCTGGTCTGGTCTCTGTTAGGCACAGCACTGCTTTCCCTCTGGTCTCTGCTCTCTGCTAGGCACAGCACTGCTTTCTCTCTCTGCTCTGGTCTCTTAGTACTGGATAGATTAATGAATTTGAAGTCTGGATCTCTGGATGTTGTATGTTTCGGCAGGGCTTTCAGCGGCAGATGAAATTGAATGTCCCTATGTGTCCTGACTCTCTGCTTTTTATCTGTTTCTTGAGAATGGGCGTGTGTGTTACATCACTAGCCTTGCCCCTCTCACTCGCCATAGGTCAAATTTTCATTCCTTACTTGATTGGGGGAATGAAATGAAGTGTCATCATGATGTCATTTTATGATCTCTTGAAACCACCTCCCTTATCATCTGTGCACCCAAATCTATATATGATAAAAATACATACTTCAGAGTTACACAGTTGTTTGAAATTACATATACATGGTGTGGCTGAATTTAGCCATGTCTATGTCCAAATCTGCTCATTCTCGGAGCTCGCATTCAAAGAGTGCACATAATTGACTTTTTAACTGCTTTTTCAATTTCTGACATGGACCCAACTTTACATACATGTGTGCAGGGGGTAGGGACATTAACTGATGAAGTTTCAGATTTTTAACATGCACACATTTAGAGTAATATCCACTTTTCCGCTAAAACCCCCCTGAACATACCCCCAATTCCTACCACGTCTCAAACTGTGGGCAGAAAAATCACAAGAATTATGGTATCATTTATAAAATTTTCACATGTCCGCACTATGAGTTATCCACCTTTTTATAAAACCATATCCTTGCTGCAGGGGTGTGTCTTTTCAGGTCACATGGTACAGAAACCAGTCTTTCCAGTTTCTGCCAAGCCAGCTTGCTTCTCACAGGCAGTGCTCCTCCCAGCTTTTCCAGGAGGAAGCCACTTTTTACGACGTCTGTAATAAAAACCTTGGCCTAAGTGAGGAGGGCTTTGTTCACTCTCTGGCAGAGCACAGGAAATTCAATTAACAGATAGCTGGCATATCCTTAGTGTGGGCAGCAAAAGGAACATTGGCCTGGGAACACAGTTGTGGCTCCAGTTTCACTCCTGATGGGGGTTAGTTGCTAGGCAAAATCAAGTTCCTTAAGCCAGACTTTCAGCTAACTTTCATTTCTGTTCCCCATTTTTCTGCCTTCAAATAAACTAACATTTTTACATATGCAGCTAGAATGCTGATTCTAAGTTTAAAACTATGACATTTAAACAATTACAAAGGCATGTGACACCAAACATAGGTCACTCATTTAATCTAAACATTTTCGATTTTGGTGGTTTTAAATCCAGTGCAACTTAAACTGCTGCAATCCACAGCTCAGCCAGTCTTGTTATACATTGTTTTGTGCTCTTCATTTCTCAGATTTTGTAGGCACACAAAACTCCATTCTGCCAAATTTCTGCTGGTGTTCAGTGAATATTTTGCACATGTTGCACTGTTAGAAATAGGCATTTTGGCTTGCCTTCAGAAAAACACACAGGGCCTCATTACAACTCAGGCGTTAAGGGTTAACGCCACCGTTAACCCTTAACGCCTGATTCTGATTTTAACGCCTGCTTTTAGCAGGCGTTAAAATCCATGGCGCTAACCCGCCATGGTGCTAATTACGCCGCCGTAATTTACGGCGGCGTAATTAGCGCCTTCCCCACTCCCATTATGCCCTATGGGGCAAAAATGGGAATGGGGAAGGGAAAATGGGAAATGGGGATTTACCGCCCCACTCACCTTGGAATGGGGCGGTAAATCCGCCATCCACCATGGTGTAAACGGAGTTTACACCATGGTGGTAAAGTTGGTGCACTTAGCACCAAGGTTGTAATGAGGCCCACAGAGTGGTTTTAAAACGCCGGCTTTTGGATAGTGGTGAGTACTGGTACTGCACCCATTTTTGGGATTTTCTTGGATTAATGCATTCTAAACACATTTTGGTGTGCGCACAACTGCGCAGCTCTCCTGGATTCTGGGATGAAATGATGGGCGGCGACAGCGCATCCCCATCTTTACCCACTCCAATGATTTATTTTTGTTCTGGGGCAAAATGATGGGCAGCGACAGCTTAATCCCCACATTCACCCCGTCTAATGATTCCACATGGGTCAAAACCCTCCACAAAACGTACACAAACCATAGCAAGGTACGCAAACATTTTATATATTTGTATGCGATATGTTAGGCAGAATTACATGCAGTACCCTTTGGGAAGACTATACACAATTACGACTACAGGTGCAAGCACAATCTCATCTTTGGTACAGGCCTGTACTACACAGCTATGTGGTAGCAGTGGCTGAGCAGCCAGACTTATCTCAAGAGGGATGTGAGCAGTACAAGATGTAACACAAAGGACTTGCAATCACAGTAGTTCAAACAAACACTTACTCAAGGTTTCTTGGTAAAAGAATGTACTTTTATTTACACATGTAGTTAGAAAACATTCCAATAGCAATAAGCAGCTCAATATCACACTATGATACACTACAGTACACAACCAATACGTTTCTGAACAAGTTTGGTTCCCTGAAGTGGGAGCAAAATGGAACTTCAGTAATTTTGAAAAGGGGTAGAAAGACAAAGGTTATAAGAATCAAAACACAATTACTTTCAGAGGCAGGGCAAATAGTTTCAGTTCACTACAAGAGTCACTTCAATTCAGTAGGCCTGGGACAAAGTCAATGGTAAATGTCTTGGATAGGATAGCACAGTCCTGGTAGTAAACGGTAAAGTCTTTGCCAATGTTCTTAGAAGCAGTTTGCCTGAAAATGAGTTATATGTCGGATTACAATCGAACAAGACTCCGGTAAGTGATTTCAATCCAGCACTTCACCTAAGTCAATGCCTAGCGTGTAATGCACAACTGAAATCCTTATTTATTTTGTGTCTAAAAGTTATTTTATTCTGAATGATGTACTACTTATATCACACCCCTCTCTTGCAACCCCCCACCCCCGGTCCCACTGAACCAGTAATCTGGCTGGTTTGCAAAGTTAAAATATTTATTTATATATTCACAAGGTAATCACACTATTTTCAATAGGGATACAATAATCACCAATGGGGTGATGTCACACTAAGCAGTCTCTTTAATCACAAGGAGTAATAATGAACAAAAACAATGCAGCACAGCAATAATACTTTTGTGGGTGTGTGTTCAGATCAAATGGCAATGTGGTTACTATTTCCCCCTGCACACCCCTCAACCCCCCAATATGCAATGTAGAGAGATAGGAGGAGAGAGAACAGGTTTCAGGAATGCAGAATTCAAGCAAATGTCAATCCGAATTTCCCCCCAGCCAACACAGGAGTGAAACAGAATTGATTGGCAAACTGTCAAACTGGTTTTTAAAGTTGTCTGAGAAGGGATTGGGTAAAACACTAAATATGTCTTAAATCACTGAAATTGTTTAGATTCTAATGTGAGCCACTTTATATGGTTGCAGACAAATACTAGCAATTATTTGACACCAATAAGCAATGTGCAAACAGAAATTTTTAAGTCGGGTGCGATGAAAAGCTATTTTGCACGTGTAATATTTTGCCAAAACGAAAATTTGTGGCAAACATTTCCGTGTGCGGTAATCATGGTCGCGGGAGAACTATATGGATTTGCATTGCGGTTTTTGGTTCTATGAAAAGCTGGGAATGTTTGCTACAAGCAGACATTTAAATTCAGAAGAAGCTATGGACGTTTTTGTGGAGATTGTTTTCCTTAAATATGCACCAAAATGAGAAAACAGGGATGCGCTTTCAAAAGACAAACAGGATTTCTTTACACTAGGGACTGACTATGAAGAAGCAAATACTACACAGGAGCACAGCCACTAGACCAGGACGCCTCTGGATCAAGTTTTTGCCTGCCGAGGAGCTTGCCTTCTTCAGATGAAATATATCAGCGCAAAGATATGTTTAACAATACTATTACAGATGGAAGATAGCAGGGATGAGATAGAGAGTTCAGTCAATTCAAAATAATTCTAACTATGCAGTTCTGGATATAAGAGAGGATGGATTTGAGATAGGGATTGACTATGGATTTGAGATAGGTTTCTTGGTAAAAGAATAAACATTTATTTACACATTTAGTTAGAAAACATTCCACTAGCGAGAAAAAAGGCTAGTGACAGTCCTATACTATGGATACTCACTAGATAGATTTGAATGGAACCGTCAGGGATTCTGGTCAGGGATCAGACTGCTTTGGCACACCGGAATGGACAGAGTCTGTGTGATTCTGGAAATGCATCGGAGGGACTGGGCCTCCGTATCCTTGTCCTTTACTGCCTTTTTATCGTGTGTTCTGTCATGTTTTCCATGCAGGAGTTCATGTGGCACTCCTTGCGGTGCAGCTCTCTCTCTTTTGATTTGGAGAACAGACCCATGGGATACCCTTACAGGCACCCATGGGTGGGGGTACAACCCTGTGCCCCTAGTGTATGTTTTTGGGCACCTGTGGGTGGCCCACAGAGCAGGGTATGGGCTGGTGGCAGCTCCATGCTGAATTTGACAGGTGCGCTGAGTATCCTCCATTTTGGGATACCCAGGCCCTGCCATTGGAATCAGCTGATTCCTGATGGAAAACAAGATGGCCCCTGTGGTCTCTTGCTTTCTATAGCCTGTTACCTTGTTTTCCCAAAGTCCTGGGAAGCCCTGACTCTGTCCCTTCCCCCTGACTGGCTGTTGGGTGGAAGTTCCATATATGGTGTTGTTGTGAGGTCCAGTCCAGACTGGCTGGAGCCTTCCCAGTGACTGTATGTTGTGGGTACACCCTGTGGGTGGGACCTGGGTGAATGGGGTGTGTGATCAATATGCACTTCTTGTTGTGGCTGTCTGGTTTCTGGTATGAAAGACAAAGACTGAGACAGCCCTGCCCTAAACTGGCCTGAATGCAGTGTGTAGTGTTGAATGGCTGGGTATTTGTCCCGATCCACATTCCTTGTTGTGAGTGTCTGGGAGGGAGGAGGATGGCCTGAATGCACTGTGTGCCTGATTGGCCCTTCTGTATAATTGGCTGCTGAGTGTGACCCAGCAGTGTGGATGAGAAACAGGATAATATATCTGGGGACCTCTCACCACTGGAAATTTTTCAGAAGCTGTGTCTACACTTGAAGAGTAACTGGAACTGCTGATCCTCGATGCCCAGCTGGAAGAAAAAGACTTGCGGTTGCATTTGCTTTGACCCGATCTAAAAGCTGCCAAACTCGTCGAAGACTGATCCGAGAGAGGACCTAGTAATGCGCCCTCTTCCCGTGCTCCAACGGACCATCGAGCACTGCGAACCTTCGCTGAAGCTCCCTGGAAGTCAGACCCTCGAAAGGCTGCCGACCCGAGACAGGACAGCTGAGGGGAACGAAGTGAAGCACCCGGACTTCGCCGCTGTCGAAGTCCATTGCCGTCGACCAGGGTTCGCAGTTTTGTGTAACCGCTGGAGGCCCGTCGAAGTCGTGTTGCTCCAGAAGAGGGGACCGCTTGACGCCGTGCCACCGACGACCAGAGCCGCCCACTCCTTTGCCTAAGAACATTTGAATCGAAGGACTCCCTTGCCCGCAACGTCGACCGCTTTGTCCCGCCGGAGAAAGTCAAGGCCCCCGACGCGCCGAGGAGAATCCGCTGGTGGGTTTCCCGACACCTGAAGGCCACAAAGACTTCGACGACTCGACGCCCTCGCTGGACCACAGTTCATCAGAAACGCTTTGTGGTCCTGAACAATCAATCGCCGAGGTTACCTGCACACCTCATCCACCTGGATCAACACCGTGGTCTTGGCACCCTCGAACTTCTCATCGACGCCTCTCAACGAACTGTGACTCCTGCTTGAAAGGGGTTCACTCAAGGAGGATCCGTCGACGCTTCTTCGAAGAACTCTACTCCACCAGGTACATTGGGGGGGGGGATAAAAACTTTATAGGAGAGAACAAGACTATTGAGCAATATATGGACTGGGCTTGTGCAATATATCTTTATTTTACAGGTTTCCCAGGTGGGGGGATCTCCACACAGAACTGTGTCTAGTGGTAGGGGCCAGTATTCTGCCAATTGTGTCAACCATCTTGCTTTCCTTCCTATCTCTATTGCTGGTTTCCTCGTTATTGATCTGTGTGACATTCTAACAGTATAGTTGATGCACTTTAATGAGATCTGATAATATTGGTGGTACCACTTTAGAATTGTATATATTTACCATTGTTGATTTCTGAGTACAAAGTGCGTTATTGTGATAGTGTACATACCTTTGAATATTAATTATATAAAGACTGTGTTTTCAGTAATACAGTGTGTGGACATTCCTTTGTGGGGGCTTGGGGACTACACTGTACTTAAGAACCAGCCTGCATCACCTCCTGAGAAGCTAGGCCTTGATTGCTCGACTACGTTACCAATAATAGAGAATCTTGGCTGGGGTCCTCTGTGCCTCTCCTCTACCATATAGAGAGCAGAAGTACAGACACCCCCCTCCTGTCCTTTACACTGGTGGCAGCGGTGGGATGCTTATGGTTTTAATAATCAGTGTATAACCGTGCCACTTACAAAATATCTGCACTTTATTAAATTAAGGTTTAGTTGTGTACAAAATAACTGCATTACAAGCAATGGAGTCTATTGCAAATGGTAAATTGACTAGGATGAGCTTAGAGGCTCTCCAGAGTGCTTGTGAAGCCAGGGAGTTAGACTTTGTGGATAAGTCTAGGGCTGAGCTGATAGCTGCCCTGGTGGACTACCAGACTGATGGTGAAACTCTTGATGAGGGGGGGAATGCAACCAATGAGGACTCTGCCCCTGGGGTTTCTGATGAATCTGTTTCTGGGAATGCCACCATTCCTGCTGCCTCTGTTCCAAACCCCAGCACTGCTCTTCAGGGGGAAGCCCTGAAGATTGATCTTTTAAAATTGAAGCTACAACGGGAACAGTTAGCTTTTCAATACAAAAAGTTGGCAACCGAAGCTGAGTTGAAGAAAGAGGAGTTGGCACAGCAAGTGATACTCAAAGATAGGGACACTGAGCACCAAATAATCCAGCTAGAGAAAGCTAGAGTGGAGACTTCAGCTAAATTTGTTGAGAGTGGCAGGTCCCCAGCCACCAAATTTATGTAAGATTTGTTTGTTGTGTTTGCGGAGGGTTCTGATATCCTCCAATGGAATGAAGCATTTGAAATGGCTTGTGCAATTCATGATGTTGACAAAAGAGATTGGGCAATGTGTTTGTTAAGCAGGGTGCCTCAGACTGGGGATGACTGTATTCTGAAGATGAGTGTGGAAGACAGGGGTCAGTATGAGTGTATGAAATCTGCTTTGATTGCCAAGTTTGGCAAGACACCTACCCAATACCTTAAAAGGTTCAGGGAATTTAAGAAAAGAGAGAATGTGTCTTGGGTTGACTGGGTGAGTGCTGCACACATTAACATGATGGGGTGGATTGATATGATATGATATGATATGATATGGTATTTGTAACGCGCCTATACACAAGTGTTTCAAGGCGCGAGATGGTTACAAGGTAAAAACTTTTGTTGAATTGTCCCACCTATTTTTTTTTTAGCATTTTTCTGAAGTTGTTCACCAGAGCTGCGTCAGTATGTTGTTGACCAGAACATTTTGGATCCCTTTAAGCTGGCTAGGTTGGCTGACAAGTGAGTCTCCCACCTGGTGTCCCCTAAGGACTCCGGTGGGAAGGACAAGGAGAAAGAAAAGGGGGCCTCTCAGAAAACTGAGGAGTCCCAAAAGCAGTCACAGTCGGGTAAAAATAAACCCTCCTCTCCTAAGTCCCAAAAATCTAGTGGGGATAAGTCATCTGTGGGTGGGAATAAGAGTAGTGGTCCACCTGTTGAAAAGCATGCTCCTAGTGGTCCCAGTACCGTACCCCGCACTCCTGGCACTTGTTGGGATTGTGGGGCTCTGGATCACAAGAGGGGTGACTCCAAGTGTAAAGGTAAGGCACTTGGAGTACAGTCTGTCAGCCTGACCTACACTTACCCCATGTTTGAGGAGGAGGCCACTGTCCTCCCCCCCTCTACAGGGATCACATTTGGTGCTCCTGTAGACATTTCCTTAGTGTCCCTTGGGGCCTGGGACCAGTACGCGGAAGTACTGGCGACTATCCCAGAGAACACCCGTAGATTTTGAGAAGTGTCCTCTTGAATGGCCAGCCTTCTACTGGTTTGAGAGACACTGGGGCAAGCATGACAGTGGTGGACAGGACCCTGCTCAAGCCAGAGGACTATGTAGGTGTTCCTCTGAGAACCACCAGGTTAGCTGGTGGGCCTCTCAAATTATCACCTGTAGCCTTAGTCACACTCATAATTGGAGACAAGACAGCAAAGCTTCCTGTCCTGGTTCAGGATAATGTCCCTGCTAACATTCTGTTAGGTAATGATCTAGTAGAGTTGGGGTTGATCTCGGATGGTCTTCCCATGACTGCTGCTGCAGTCACTAGATCACAGGTGACACAGGGTCTGGCTGTGAGTCAGGTACCCGAGCCAAAGGCAAGGCCTAAGGCAAGACGAAGGAAGAACAAGAAGGCAACCTCTGTGCCAGGGGGCTCTTCTCTTCCTGCTGTTCATACAGCACCCATTGGGATCCATGCTCCGGACGGGCTGGGTCCAGTTGTAAACCCTGTTTCAACTCCTGTAGGAGAAGAGCCAGAAGACTCTCCTGTGGGAGAGGTTCTCAACCTGGAGGATCATCCCGATCTTCAATGTTTGTTAGCTGAAGGGGGACCCTCCCGGGCAGACTTCTGTAAGGGGCAGAGAGAGTGACACTCTCTCGAGGGTCTGAAGAAACAGGCCCTGTCCCAGACACAAGGAGAAGTGCCTAGGAACTTCCGGATATATTGGGAGGGTGAGCTCCTTGTTAGTGAGCCCACTAATCCTGAACCTGGTGCCCTCAAGAAGTTGGTGGTACCCCAGGTTTACAGGCCCTTCCTACTGCAGTTGGCGCATGAGGTGCCCACCAGGTACCCTGAGGCTATACCCCTTCAGACTGTAACTGCCAAGGTGGTTGCCAGGGATCTACTGGGCATTTTCACCCGTGTTGGATTCCCTAAGGAGGTTGTGTCTGACAGAGGATCCAACTTCATGCCTATTTACATGAAAACCATGTGGAAAGAGTGCAGAGTAACCTACACGTTCTCCACCTCTTACCATCCCCAGACCAATGGTCTGTTTGAGAGATTTAATAAAACTCTCAAGGGCATGATAGGTGCTTTGGAAGAGCCCCTAAGGAGGAAATGGGATCTCCTCCTGCCATGCCTGCTGTTTGCTTACAGAGAGGTACCTCAAGAGGGTGTTGGTTTCAGCCCCTTTGAGTTACTCTTTGGACATCCCGTTAGGGAGCCCCTTGCCTTGATCAGAGAAGGTTGGGAGGCCACCCCTCCAGGTCCCGCCAAGCAAGTGGGGGACTATGTGTTAGGCCTCAGATGGAGAATGACACAGATGATAGGTCAGGCAACAGTGAATCTCAAGGCCAACCAGGAATTGAACAAGTACTGGCATGACCTTAAAGCATTGCAAATGGATTAGACTCCGGGACAGGAGGTCCTCGTGATGGAGCCTACCAAGCCTCGGCATTGGCAGATAAATGGACTGGACCCTTCAGGATAATCTCCAAGATGGGCAAGGTAATTTATCTGGTTGACATGGGAACCCCAGGGGTAGCCCCTCAGGTATTCCATGTTAATAGGCTCAAGCCTTTCCACAGGCGAGCAGAGGTCTCATGTCTCTTGCTAGCTTCAGAGCAAGAAGTGGATGAGAGTGAGCCCATTCCTGATTTGCTGCATAGCAACCCTCAGGATGGCTCAGTGGAGGGAGTGCATCTCTCTCCATATTTGACAACAAAGCAGCAGAGGGCCTGCAGGACTTTGCTCCAGCAGTATGCCTCTCTGTTTTCACTGACGCAGGCCTTACACCATGGTGTAAGCATGAGACTGACACTGGTGACAGTGTGCCTGTCAAAAGCAGGAGCTACCGTATGTCAGATACAGTTAAGAACCACATCCAGGCTGAGGTCGCCAAGATGTTGGATCTGGGTGTCATTGAACCCTCAACCAGTCCCTGGTCCATTCCCGTGGTCCTTGTCCCCAAGGCAAGTTCCCAGGCAGGCACCAAGGATCAGAGGTTTTGTGTGGACTACAGAGGCATCAATGCCATCACCAAGACTGACGCGCACCCATTGCCCAGGGCTGATGAGCTCGTGGAAACCATAGGTGCTGCCAAATTTGTGAGCACCTTTGACCTCACCTCTGGCTAATGGCAAATAGCTCTGATGGACCATGCCAAGGAAAAGACGGCGTTCTCAACACCTGAGAGACTCTACCAGTTTAGGGTCATGCCTTTTGAGTTGAATAATGCCCCTGCCACCTTCCAGAGATTGATGAACCATGCGCACAGTGGGCTGGAAGCCTTTTGTGTGGCTTACTTAGACGACATTGCCGTCTACAGTTCCACTTGGGAAGAGCATTTGACACATCTGGATAAGGTGTTGCAGGCCTTGAAAAGGGCTAAACTCACTATCAAGGCCACCAAGTGCCAGATAGCTCAGGGGAAAGTCACATATCTTGGTCATGAGGTAGGAGGGGGTCAAATCCAACACCTTCCCAGTAAGGTACAGGATGTACAGGACTGGGAGACTCCCACTACTCAAACCCAGGTGAGAGCCTTTTTGGGCCTCACTGGGTATAATCGCAATTTCATGGCAGACTATGGAACCATAGCTGCACCAGACAGCTCTGACTTCACCCAACTAACCTAGGAAGGTTAATTGGACTGAAGACTGCCAGAGGGCCTTTGAGGGCTTGAAAGAAAGTCTGTGTAGGGCATCTGTGTTGTGTGCGCCTGACTACAGCTGAACCTTTATCGTCCAGACGGATGCCTGCAACACCGGAATTGGAGCTGTCTTGTCCCAGTTAGATGACAAAGGGAGGGAACATCCTATCATCTTCATCAGTAGACAGCTCAAGGGTAGAGAACTTAGGTGGGCTACAGTTGAGAAGGAATGTTTCAGTATAGTTTGGAGCCTTAGGCGTTTTAGTCCCTACCTTACGGGGTCTACCTTCAAGATCCAAAGAGATCATAAGCCCCTGAAGTGGCTTATGCGAATGAAGGGTGAAAACCCGAAACTGCTCAGGTGGTCCATTAGCCTGCAAGGGCTAGACTTCACCCTAGAGTACAGACCAGGGAAGAGTCACGATAACGCAGATGGCCTTTCCAGAAGGTATGTTGACCGTCTGGACGATGGTGTCTATACCGTGGGAGATTAGGCACCCTCCACCTCAGTGTGGGGGGGCGACTGCGATGCTGAAAATGCATCGGAGGGACAGGGCCTCCGTATCCTTGTCCTTTACTGCCTTTTTATCATGCGTTCTGTCGTGTTTTCCGCGCAGGAGTTCATGTGGGACTCCTGGAAGTGCAGCTCTCTCTCTTTGGTTTGGTGAACAGACCCATGGGATACCCGTATGGCACCCATGGGTGGGGGTACAACCCTGTGCCCTGCCCCTAGTGTATGTTTTTGGGCACCTGTGGGTGGCCCACAGAGCAGGGTATGGGCTGGTGGCAGCTCCATGCTGAATTTGACAGGTGCCCTGAGTATTCTCCATTTTGGGATACCCAGGCCCTGCCATTGGAATCAGTTGATTCCTGATGGAAAACAAGATGGCCCCATGTGGCCACTTGCTTTCTTTTGCCTGTTACCTTGTTTTCCCAAAGTCCTGGGAAGCCCTGACTCTGTCCCTTCCCCCTGACTGGCTGTTGGGTGGAAGTTCCATATATGGTGTTGTTGTGAAGTCCAGTCCAGACTGGCTGGAGCCTTCCCAGTGACTGTGTGTTGTGGGTACACCCTGTGGGTGGGACCTGCGTGAATGGAGTGTGTGACCAATATGCACTTCCTGTTGTGGCTGTCTGGTTTCTGGTATGAGAAACAAAGACTGAAACAGCCCTGCCCGAAACTGGCCTGAATGCAGTGCGTAGTGCTGAATGGCTGGGTACTTGTCCCAATCCACATTCTTTGTTGTGAATGTCTGAGAGGGAGGAGGATGGCCTGAATGCACTGTGTGCCTGATTGGCTGACTGCCTGCATGAATGCCCTTCTGTATGATTGGCTGCTGAGTGTGACCCAGCAGTGTGGATGAGAGACAGGATAGTATATCTGGGGACCACTCACCACTGGAAATTGTTCAGAAGCTGTGTCTACACGTGAAGAGTAACTGGAACTGCTGATCCTCGACGCCCAGCTGGAAGAAGAAGACTTGCGGTTGCATTTGCTTCAACCTGATCTGAAAGCTGCCGAACTCGTCGAAGACTGATCCAAGAGAGGACCTGGTAAGGTGCCCTCTTACCGTACTCCGAGGGACCATCGAGCACCGCTAACCTTCGCCGAAGCTCCCTGGAAGTCAGACCCTCGAAAGGCTGCCGACCCGAGACAGGACAGCTGAGGGGAACGAAGTGAAGCACCCGGACTTCGCCGCTGTCGAAGTCCATTGCCGTCGACCAGGGTTCGCAGGTTTGTGTAACCGCTGGAGGCCCGTCGAAGTCCAGAAGAGGGGACCGCTTGACGCCATGCCACCAACGACCGGAGGCGCCCGCTCCTTTGCCTAAGAACATTTGAATCAAAGGACTCCCTTACCCGCAACGTCGACCGCTTTGTCCCGCCGAAGAAAAGTCAAGGCCGCTGACGCGCCGAGGAGAATCCGTCGGTGCTTTTCCCACCACCTGAATGCCACAAAGCCTTCGACGACTCAACGCCCTTGCTGGGCTGCAGTTCTTCAGAAACTCTTTGCAGTCCTGAACAATCAATCACTGAGGTGCTGCGCACAGCTCATCCTCGCAGGATGTCGCCGACAAGCACCGCCTGGATCGACGTCGTGGTCTCGGCACCCTCAAACTTATCATCGATGCCTCTCGACGATCCGTGACTCCTGCTTGAAAGGGGTTCACTCAAGAAGGATCCGTCGACGCTTCTTCGAAGAACTCTACTCCACCAGGTACATTGGGGGGGTAAAAATATTATAGGAGAGAACAAGACTATTGAGCAATATATGGACTGGGCTTGTGCTATACATCTTTATTTTACAGGTCACCCAGGTGGGGGGATCTCCACACAGAACTGTGTCCAGTGGTAGGGGCCAGTATTCTGCCAATTGTGTCAACCATCTTGCTTTCCTTCCTATCTCTATTGCTTGTTTCCTCGTTATTGATCAGTGTGACATTCTAACAGTATAGTTGATGCACTTTAATGAGATCTGATAATATTGGTGGTACCACTTTAGAATTGTATATATTTACCATTGTTGATTTCTGAGTACAAAGTGTGTTATTGTGATAGTGTACATACCTTTGAATATTAATTATATAAAGACTGTGTTTTCAGTAATACAGTGTGTGGACATTCATTTGTGGGCCTTGGGGACTACACTGTACTTAAGAACCAGCCTGCATCACCTCCTGAGAAGCTAGGCCTTGATTGCTCGACTACGTTACCAATAATAGAGAATCTTGGCTGGGGTCCTCTGTGCCTCTCCTCTACCATATAGAGAGCAGAAGTACAGACACCCCCCTCCGGTCCTTTACAGTCTGCAATCAGCAAGTCACTCTGGTCAACGCAAGACACGACTGGACAGGATTGGCACAGCACGGCACAGCACGGCACAGGATTGGGTTTAATCTGCCCTGCAGATAATTATTTGGCAGGCAAGCAGTTACAGCACAGCCCGGCTGTTTTCTTTGATGTTCCCCTTTGGTGGTTGGATTCTAGTTCTGGAAATTCAAGGCCTAGGTGAACATTTTTCAACTAATGGAATGGGCCTTTCTGCTTGCAAAGTTTCTGGAGTCTGGAGCAAGGAATATTGATGGATCTCCTTCAGGGTGCTTTGCCAGGAACGGGGTAGTGGGTGAATCTGTGTGTGTCTTCTAAGTCCTCAGCTTTCTCTATTTATGCATTCGGTAAAGGGGTGTGTATGCTGGATTATCCTAAGGGTGCCCTCTAGGCTGGCTATAGATTAGAGTCTCTACTCTCCCTTGATTGGAGGAGAACACAGGGTGTCACCATGATGATGTGGGTTTATGAGTCAGGGAATCCTCCCCTTGACTTTTGAACATGAAATCTACCATTCGTATAATAC
Organism: Ambystoma mexicanum; assembly: GCF_040938575.1. Lineage (NCBI taxonomy): Eukaryota > Metazoa > Chordata > Amphibia > Caudata > Ambystomatidae > Ambystoma > Ambystoma mexicanum. Next base: position 1,364,073,921 of record NC_090931.1, on the reverse strand, counting down.
ATATCTACAATTTTGCAAACTTTATAAGAATAACATATCTAGATCACATATTTTGTGGAGCAAATGCTCTTCCAATCCCCGTCATTGTAGGAACTTGTGTTGGCTTTTGACAGAATTCTGCCCTTTTTGGCCGCAACACAGGCCTCATTACAACCTGCCAATCCGTGACCGTGCAAAATCCGTGATGGCGGTAAAAACGTTTCCGTGTCCGCAAGGGTGCGGAAAAACCGGCCGATTACACGCTGTCGGTCGCGCGCACCACACGGACTCGGAAACGTTGTTACCGCCGTCACGGAATACCCCACGGAAATGGAAATAACGAAGCCACAAGTGGCGCAAAACCCGTTTCCGCCTCCGCCGCCACGGACACGGAACCGGAAATACCATGATCGCCAAAACAGGAAACAGAGAGGCGGCCATCATATAAAAGCACAATCCATTGCCATCCAGAGCCAGCACAAGCACAATCCTGACTCTGAGAAGCCAAAAGGGACCACCAGCATGTCTGCCAGGATTCCTGCACAGAGGCAGCGCAAACAGCGCTTCAGCGAGGCGGAGCTAACCGTCTTGGTGGAGCACATTGTGGACAATGCAGAGATGCTGTTCAGCGCCGACCAACGGCGTGCCACACAGCAGCGGAGGAAGGAGGTGTGGGCCGAAGCTGCACGCAAGTGCACCGCCGTGGGCGTGGCAGTGAGGAGCGTGAAGGACTGCCACAAGCGTTGGGACGACCTGAGGCTGAGGGTACGCAACCTCATTTCCACGCACCGCCAACGCAGCAGTGGGACAGGCGGAGGACCCCCTTCCCCACTGAGGCTGCAAGCATGGGAGGAGCGTTGCAGCAGCGTCCTCCACCTAGAGGGAATCCATGGCATTGGGCAGGCTGAGGCAGGAGTGAGCCCACCTGCAGATGCGGGTAAGTGCCCAAACATCAATGCCACATGTAAATATGCAGTTGTGAGTACTGGGCCAAAGGACCCATTAACAACCCCCCCCCCCCCAGGCAGTGCATGTGTGGCCCAAAGGACCCATTAACAACCCCCCCCCCCCCAGGCAGTGCATGTGTGGGCCAAAGGACCCATTAACAACCCCCCCCCCCCCCCAGGCAGTGCATGTGTGGCCCAAAGGACCCATTAACAACCCCCCCCCCCCAGGCAGTGCATGTGTGGCCCAAAGGACCCATTAACAACCCCCCCCCCCCCCAGGCAGTGCATGTGTGGCCCAAAGGACCCATTAACTACCCCCCCCCCCCCAGGCAGTGCATGTGTGGGCCAAAGGACCCATTAACAACCCCCCCCCCCCCCAGGCAGTGCATGTGTGGCCCAAAGGACCCATTATGATCCGTATGGAAACCAATATCACTGAATGCAGACACCAGCAATCAGATGCATGTGACTAACACTTTTCAATGTACAATCTCAATGACGCATGTGATGCACCCATCTGCCACCACAACAACACTAATTGCATGCCCTTTGTGTCCCCACAGCCGTTTCAAGTGACAGTGACACTGCACAACAGGCCAGCCAATCAGCATCGGCAAGTACAGTAGCCACCGCCACCACACAGGAGGATGCAGCCGGCAGTTCTGCACCTCTGGCCACATCACCAGCCACTACAGGTGTGCGGCACACCACCACCACCACCACCAACATCCCCACCGTCTCCACACTGGCTGAGTCCAGACAGGTGCCACGGGAACCTATCATGGCCACCCAACACAACACCGAAGGCAGCAGCACTGCAGAGGGGGCGGCCTGCAGTGATAACAGTGCCCCGCAGGAGCACTCGGAAACGGGGCCACAGGGGGAGATGCCCACATTGGAAGACCTGGGCTCCTTCCATGAGCTGGGGTTCAGCCCCACTTCACTGGGGAGTCCCATGAGGTCGCCCACACCATCCATGGCGGAACTGAATGCCCGCATGCAGCGGATGGAGGACCAGCAGGCTACCCTCACCCAGCTGGTGGAGAGGCAGCTAGAGGAATCCAGGCTGCAGAGGGAGAGCTACAGCGCCTCAGTGCGTCGCCTGTCGAGGTCCATAGGACGCTTTGCGAGCACCATTGTGACCCTTGCACGCCATGTGCGGGAGGGCAATGACCACACCTCCAGGCTTGTGGAGGCCATGTTGGTTGGCCAACAGGCAAATCTGGCACGGATGCCCGCAATCCCTGATTCTGGCCAATCAAATACTACCACCCCATCCAGCTCCACCACTGCCAGTCCGAGGAGGCGCTCAAGTAGGCTAACGGGTCCCTTGGGCAAGGTTGCACAGAAGCGCACACGGAAGTGATGGCATGTGTGTGGGGCAGTGCAGGACACATGTGGACTACAAGGGTGTGAGAGGGGTGGGCACGTTTGGGTAGTGGGATAGGTAGTTTTGGGGGATTGGACAATGGGCTCTGGGTGGGGGTGGGCACGTTTGGGTGGTGGGATAGGTAGTTTTGGGGGTTTGGACAATGGGCTCTGGGTGGGGGTGGGCACGTTTGGGTGGTGGGATAGGTAGTTTTGGGGGTTTGGACAATGGGCTCTGGGTGGGGGTGGGCACGTTTGGGTGGTGGGTGGCCCCGGGTGTACAGCTTCCCTAACCAATGCACCTTCTTCCCTGTTGTTATTACATCAATACATCACCATTTCAAATCAAGACATACATGTGTGGACATTGATCATTTATTTTGCAGTGCAACTATTAATCCATTGTCGTCACCATGTTTGTGCATTACTGTGAATGTGCTGTGACTCAGAAGTAAATGCGAATCAGGGCATCCCGTGCTCTCTGCCCATCATGTGGACCCCCAGGGGGAGGCGGTGCCATCCCATCCCCATCTCCATCCCCATCCCCATCTCCATCCCCATCCCCATCTCCATCCCCATCCCCATCCCCATCTTCCTCATCTGCATCTGGTGGCATTGGGATGTTCCTGCGCAGGCATGTATTGTGCAGCATGGCACATACGAGCGTGATTTTGCCCGTCTTGACTGGGCTGTACAGCAGTGATCCGCCAGATCTGCTCAGACAGCGGAAACGGGCCTTCAGCAGTCCAAATGTCCTCTCAATCATTCCACGTGTGCGGATATGTGCCCTATTGTATGCCTCTTCATGCCTGTTCCTTGGTCTCCGTACAGGTGTCATCATCCATGGCGTGAGTGCATATCCCGCATCACCTACATGGGATGTAGATGGGGGAACATGTCAGTGTTAGTGGCATCATGTCCTCATCTGCTGCTGTGCATTCTTGTATCATCATTCATTCATGCATATGTACCATGCAGTGTCTGGAGGTATGTATTGGCCATCACGAGGTATGTCACTGACTGCATATGGGCCTACACATTAACTTGCATGTTTGCTGTGCCCTGCGGGTGACATATGATTGTGTGCATGTCATGGTGCAGTGCTGTCCACACATGGCAGAGTGACTCCACTGTACGGAAGTAGTAAATACACGTCGTATCATTTACACCCCTCTCGTGCTTTTTGGGGCAGTGTTTCAATTGAGGGTGGGTGTGTGCAGTGGCACAGGGTTCATGGGACAGTGACGGGATTGGCTGTGGCAGCGTGTGCACGGGCACATTGTGGTGCCCTGTCATGTCTTCCTACATGATGTTTGGCATCCGCTGTGTATTTGGTAGATGGAAGGGGGGTGATGCATGTGCGGTCACAGCGGCACACTCACAATGCTCATTGGCCTGGACACACACACACCACTCCGACAGGGTTGTAGCATCGTCAGCTGTACTCACCCAATAGCCATGTGCTTTGTCCGGCATAGCGTTCCATGTACCGTGGCAACGTGGAATTCCGCAGTACCATTGAATCATGTGATGAGCCTGGGAAACGTGCACAGCAGTGTGTAATCAGTTGCATGGCATCACAAACCATCTGGACATTCAAGGAGTGATACTGTTTCCTGTTGCGGAACACCGCCTCAATTGCATGTGGTACTGTCAGCTCGACATGGGTGCAGTCAACTGCGCCTATGCAATTTGGCATGCCTGCTATGGCATGGAAGGCCAACTTGGTGGCAATGACCTCGGGGAGGGTGCGGGGTAGGGCTATGTGTTCCGACACATGGCGCAACAGGGCATCCAGTACCTGTACCAGGATTTTAGAGAAACACGGTTGTGATATGCCGTGCAGCTCACCAACCGTGTGTTGATAGGTGCCAGTGCCAAGGAAATGCAGAACTGAGACAACCTTCAAGAGGGGGGGGATGGCGGTGGGGGTGTCAATTAGGCTGCTGATGTTGTCCTCAATCATGGCGGTGATGTGCAGGATTGTTGCACGGTCCAGCCGGTATAGGGTGTGGATCTGTCCTGGGGTGAGGTTCCAGGGTGAGGCCCTGATGCGTGGTATTGGTGGCTGGCGGCGGGGTCGGGCTGGCTGGGCAATGGGGTTTGCCATAGCTGCAGGGTTGGCTGGTTGCCGCCTGCGCCTCCTCCGCCTACGCCTCCTCCTCTGCGCCATTACTGCCACCATGTGCAGTACTGCCTGTTGGTTCAGTAGGCCCAGTCCCAGTGCTACTAGCCCTGCTGCCTGCATGGTTCTGTGTTGTGTTGGGCTGGGTGTGGCCCTTTTGTAGGCTCCCAGTGGCCTGCTAGGTCCAGCTGGGCTGATTTGGTGCACCTGTGCCCTGATTCAGTACAGCAGGCAGTGTATAACGCCATGTTCGCGGTGGCGGCGGTTCCGCCACCGTGATCACGGTATTTCCGCCATTTTTTTCCCGGTATTTCCGTGTCCGCGCTAGTTGTGATGCTCACGGTGTTTCGTGTTGCCGGTAACGGAGGGGTTTCCGTGCAGGCGGAATTAAGGGGAACCCTATTTCCGCGGTGGCGGTTTATGGTGGTGCTATTACCGGGGCCGCGGGTCATGATTGCGCGGACATGGAAACGGTGCCGGTATGGTTTTACCGGCAGTGTTATTTCCGGACCGGAGTACTTGTAATGAGGCCTAGTTTATCCAAAATTTGTACAACTGTGCACATTGCATATGGGCATAAGTGTGTAAAGTTTCATGCTTTTGACATAATTACATTTGATATAAAACCACAATTTCTACAGTTACTTCCCAGAACATAGCACAGAGTTCTGGCTCCTCTTAAAACGTGCAGCCAAAAATTAGGTTCAGAAGTCTGTGGTTTACATATGTTTTACAATTGCACACAGTAAATTATCAATCTTTTTAGAAATATGCTTTTGTCCATTTTGAATCAACAAAAGGCTGTCTGTCCCCTCCTCCTTCTCCTTCTTGCAGCTCAGAAGCAATCTCCGCCCCCTTCCTTCTGTCAGAGGCCATTTACGATCCTTCCTCATTAGCATCTCCTTGCCTTGGAGGAAGTCCATTGTGCTCTTCCTATAGCAGCCCAAGTTCCCATCCCTTCTTAATCATCACCTGAGTGTGAGTTCCTGGTCTAGAGAGCAGAAGAGAGGTGCCTGGCCCTGTGGGGGAAGTTGTTTGTGGTCTGGCTTGGAGTCAGGCTTAATTTTAAATGTCATTTTGTTGCAATTTTCTTTGTTTAAATAAACTTGTAATTTTAAAACAAGCAGCTAGAACACAGATTCCAGACTCTAAACCATGAAGTTTAAATAGTTACAACCTAGTTTACTCTTGATAACAGGTCACTTAGATTTCAGACATTAGATCTTAGTGGTACAAGTTTACAGTTTTAATGCAGGCTTTTGAAACAGTCATTCAGGCGGCCGCTGGTACTGCACCCAGATTATTTTTATTTTTTTTAAAAGTATGTTTTATTAATTTTTACATGATGTAACAATCAAAACATAATGAACACCATCTCCCCCCACGCCACCCCTTCCGGGATAACTCTGTCCATGTAAAGTTCTCGCTGAGTTGTGCTTCGTCTTCACGAGAATATATCCAGTATCCTTATTGTGTGCGGGCACCATTGTTCCTTGTAGTCCGAGTGGAGGGATTCTAACGCATGTCCCCAATCCTTTCTAAACCTCCCATGTTCTCCTTGAATGTTATATGTTAACCGTTCCATAGCCAGATGTGTCCACACCCTACGCGTCCAGTCCACTGCTGCCGGCGGGTTTTTATTTTTCCAGTTATGTGCCAACTCCAGCCATGCCCCTATCAACAGACCCATAAAGTTCCTCTTCTGCGGGGTGTTGAGAGTTTTGTCCTTGGGGTCCCATAGGCCCCCCAGCCATACCTCGACCCCCAGGTGGTCTGTCCCCGGGAACATTTTATGCATTTGGGCCTTGATTTCCCCTCAATAGGTGCTCAATTTAGGACAATCCCACCAGATGTGTCGCCAATCCCCTTGTCCCCCACATTCCCTCCAGCACCAGTTCTGGGAGTTGGCAAACATCGTGTGTAGTCTCTCTGGGGTGTAGTGCCATTGAAGCATTATTTTCACCCACATTTCTCTATTTTGGATGGCTCTCGTCAATTTTGGAATCTGACGCCAGATATACTCCCATCTGTCCCTGGGGAGGGTATAGCCCAGGGTTTTCTCCCACCTTTTCATATATTGCCATGTGGTTGGTTCCGGTTGTGCATTAATGTATTTGTATGTATTTGATACAAATTTGCGGGTGCCTGTTTGCGTCATAATGTACTTTTCAAAAGGGGTCAGGTCTCTAAGCATTGCTTCTTTTATTCGTGGGGTGCGTAACCAGTGGCAGAGCTGTTCATATTTAAATCGATCCTTTGGTGTTAGATTCAAAAGCGTTGTACAGTCTGCAAATTACCTTATCTGTTGGTTTTCTTGCATGTCCCCCACCATTTTGCACCCGGCCTCTTCCCATTTACTGTAGGCGCCTATTTCCATTCCCGGTGGGAACTCTGGGTTGCTAAACATTGGCATAAAAGGAGCGGGATCTTTAGTCAGGGTTTCTTTTTGGGTAGCTGCATCCCACACCCCCAGCGTAGTCTTCAGTATCTCACTGACTTGCGTATTGTCGTGTCGAAATCGATTGTTAATCCATAGCATATGCCTGGTGGGTGTCCTTGCCACCGCTCTATCCTGCCTCTCCCAGATTTTTTCCCCTCGCTCTGGGATCCATTCCCTTAATACCCACAGTTGGGCTGCTTCATAGTAGTTCTTAAAATGTGGCATTGCGCACCCACCTTCCCCTCTATTCGCAGTCAGATTCGCGTTTGAGATTCAAGGGGTTTTGTTTTGCCAAACATATTTGGACACCTCCTTCCTAAGAGTTCTAAAGAACTCCCTGGGGGGTCTTATCGGGAGGGCCTGAAAAAGGTACAGTAGTTTAGGGAGTATGGTCATCTTGACCGCCGTGATTCTACCCCACCAGGAAATCGCCAATGGGTTCCATTTTAATAGATCTTTTTTAATATTTTCCAAGATTAAGGGGTAATTGTGAGCATAAAGTTCATCAATTTTCCCGGTGAGAGTGATACCCAAATATTTGATACCCGTGGTCGCTACCTTCAATTGGCAATCTGTCGCACTTGCGCGGATTTCTTCTTTGTTACCTTCCAGGATCAGTATCTCTGATTTTTGCCTGTTTATTTTTAATCCCGAGATCTCCCCGAATTTGTCTATGACTTCCATTAGATGCGGTAAGGACCGCCCCGGGTCTCCTATAGCCACTAGCATGTCATCTGCATATGCCACCGCTTTGTGCTCCTGTCCCGCCATTTCTATACCCTTTACCTCTGGTAAATCCCTGATTTTTGCCAGTAAGGGTTCCAGATAAATAGCATATAAAAGGGGGGAAAGTGGGCACCATTGTTTCGTCCCTCTCTCTAGGTATACTTTATTCGACAGTCCGCCATTCACAGCTATTCTTATGGACGGGGAGTTGTAGTTAGCCCGATCATGTTGATGTATCCTTCACCCATTCCCATTTTTTTTAGGACCAGGAATAGAAATGTCCACTCCACCCAGTCGAACGCTTTCTCCGCGTCCAGGGCTACCAGTGCCGCTGGGGTCTGTTTAATGCCTATTTTTTCGACCAAATGGAGGATCCTACGAAGGTTGTCATGTGTCTGCCGATTGGGAACGAATCCTGATTGATCCTGGTTTATCAGTGTGGGGAGGAGTGGTGCCAGTCTAGCAGCTAATATTTTAGTATACAGTTTTGCATCTAGATTTATTAAGGCAATGGGGCGGTAGGCGCTGGGGCATTGTTCTTCCTTCCCCTTTTTATGGAACACTAGTACTTTTGCCTCATTCATGGTTTGGGTCACTGATCCATTCCCCCCAAAGGTATTATATAGGGACCTGAGTACAGGAGCGAGGATGTCTTTGTATGTTTTATAAAAGAGGGCGGTATATCCATCCGGGCCCGGTGCTTTGTTCATGGGGAGGGACTGTATTGCTGCATGGACCTCTTCTATTGTAATTTCTTTTTCTAAGTTTAGCCTCTCTTCCTCCCCCAGTACGGGAAGTTGAATCCCAGCGAGAAAGTCTTCTTGGTGATCTCTGTTAGGGAGGTCCGTAGTGTACAATTTTTGATAGAACCTTTCAAGTACTTGCCCTATCTCAGAGGTTTGGGTCCTCAGATGCCCTGACTCATCTTTTAAAGCTTTTATTGTTCGCGTCTGCTGCGTGCTTTTCAATTGTTTTTCTAGGAGTTTATCGGCTTTATTTCCCTTTACATAGTACCAGTGTTTTGTGTATAGAAGTGCCTTTTCCGCTTTTTTCGTACGTAGGGCTTCTAGCTGCCCCTGCACGTGTCTTAATGTGCGCATGATTTTCCTATTTGGAGTCTGGATCATTTCTGCCTGGATCGCCCCTATTTGTGCTTCTAGTTCCTTTTCCCATTGGTGGTTCATTTTTTCTCTCTGTGCTTTGAGTGCTATTAGATGTCCCCTTATTACTGCCTTTAGAGCGTCCCATACTGTGTCTTTGTTTGTGTCTGGGAGGTCATTCTCTGCCAAGAAATCTGTGATATGTTCCCTGAGTTTCTGCGCCGTCGCTGGGTCCCTTATTATATCCTCCGGGAGGCGCCAACTCCAAAGCCTGGGATAATGTGTGGGCCAGATGACGGTCATCCACAAAGGGGCATGGTCCGAGAGCGTGATAGGTTCAATCTCTATCTGTTTTATCTTAACTAGGAGGCTCAGTGAAACCCAGAGGTAATCTATCCTCGAGGCCGTATTATGTATGTGCGAGTAATATGTATAGCTTTTTCATTCTAGGTTGGCATTGCGCCAAGCATCGGCAAGCCCAAGGTGCGTGATTTTTTGCTTTAGGTTTTTCGATGGGGCATCTTGACTATGTTTCCTGTGCCCGGATCTGTCTAGGGATGGGTCCCACGCCATGTTGAAGTCCCCCCCCCAGTATTACCTCTCCAGCGGCTCGTTGATCTATTTTGTCTAGGACCTCTCTTATGAAGCCATCCTGGCCTGTGTTGGGGGCGTATACCGTTGCCAATGTCAGGGGTCGGCCATCTATCGTTATAATTACTATTAGGCTTCTCCCCTGTTTATCTCCCCATGAGAACTTGACTTGTGCGTGCAGGGAGTCTCTGACCGCTATGAGGACCCCGGCCCTTTTCTCTGGCGCGTTTGCCTGAAAGATTTGGTTGAACCCCCTAAGGCGGAATTTATGCTTGTCTTGGGCCCTTATATGTGTCTCCTGGAGCATTACGATGTCAAAAGCCCCCTGCTTAATGGAGTGTGCTACTTTTTTACGCTTGACTGGATAGTTTAGACCCCTTACATTCTGTGTCAGGATTTTTATCCCCATGTGTCTTCCCGTATTAGGTAGTGTGCCACAGATCCTCTCGTCTCTTTTGCAATTCCAGAGTTATCCCCGGGTTTCCCCTGTCCCCAACTCCCCCTACCGCCCCCCGTTGTGTCACGCAATCACCAACTGGCGTGTTTCCCTCCCCCCCTACCCCAACTGCCCTGAGGATGGCATGATTTACTACTAGCACCTCGGCGTGTTGCCTCGTGCCTCACGCCCTCTACCGTACTCAGGGATAACTTTGAAGGGGATCCTAAACCCTTCGTCATGACTTCAGTGGCCTCCGTGTCTCTCCCCCACCCCCTCCCGGCACCTGTGTGTTGGTCTCTCGGATTCTTACTGTCTCTGTCCTGTCCCCGATGGCTGCTGTGTCCTGCTTCTGATCCGACATTCTTTACGTTCCCCTGTGCGTTACTTCCTCCTGCTTGGTCACCTCTCTCTCCTGTTTATCGTTTTCCATCCCAAGTGTGTCGTCTTAACGGGGGGACCAGAGCCGCTTGCCTGTGGGGGGTCCTCGTCTTGGTCCTGCAGGTTCATAAGTCTTTGCCCTTCTTCCCGTGAAGTTATCCTTTTTTGTGTGCCCTCCCACGTAAACAGCAGGCCAAATGGGAATGTCCACTTGTATCTAATTTGGCGGGCTGTCAGCTCCTTCGTCATCTGGGACATTTCTCTTCTCTTCTGGAGTGTTGTCAATGCCAGACCCTGATACAGCTGTATTTCCTCCCCGTTCATTCGAATGAAGTCCATTGTTCTGGCCTTTCTTAACACTCGCTCTTTTTGTGTGCATCTGGTGAGGGCCACCAAAACGTCTCTCGGGCGATCGTTTTGGGGAGACGATCTTTTTGGTCCCACCCTGTGTATTCGATCTATCAGGACTTCTTCTCCCTCGTCCTGGTCTAGGATGTCTGAAAAAACTTGTTGGACCGCTGCCTTAAGATCTTTATCTTCCACCGTCTCTGGTATGTTCTTTATCCTAATGTTCGATCTTCGTGACCTGTTTTCCAAGTCTTCACATTGGATTTCCAAGTTGTGCGTTAGGCGGGCTAAGTGTTCCTGTGTTTCTGCAACTTGTTGTGTCTCTTACTCCATGTCTGCACGATCTTCTCCAAGGTGTCTGTTCTTTCTCCCAGGCCTGATACTTCTGTTTTTAATTCCTGCATGGCCGATTTGAAATCGGACTTCATAGCATCCAGATGCGCATTCATTGAGTCCATGAGTTGTGTTTGGAGTTCCCCAAACCACATCTTCAGATCCTCTTTTGAGGCCATGTCTTCGTGGGGGGGTTCGTTCCCAGGTGGTTATTTGATCGTTTGGGCGTTTTCGCCTTGTCCGTGGTTCCTTTGTCCCCCCCCCCAGAATTGGGCCAAGTTGTGGTCTTGCTTCGGCGGCTGGTTTGAGGGGTTGGATGATCCGTGCTTCCCTCTGGATTTTGACATTTATGCCTCCATGTGCAAGCTTCTCGATGGGGACCGGCCCTGTCGGCGTGATTCTCGGTCTGCGGCCTCTGCTGGTCTTCCGTGGTCGTCTGTCCCCGCTCCGTATGGTTCTCAGACCGGGGTCACCTGTTATTACCGCTAAGAGTGGGGGGAGTCACGGCAGTATGTGTCCGCTCCTGAGGCTGGTCCCTGTGGAGGTGGGGAGCTTCCCCAATTCCGAGTGTAACTTGCGGCTTTGGAGGATCCGTTTTCTCCTCTCCGTACGTTGCCTGTGGCCTGTGACCACCAACGGGCCGTGCCCTTGCCAATGTGTGAGGGGGCTCTCGGAGCAGGGGAGGTTACGGTTAGTGTGCCTGGCTTCGGAGGTCCATGACTCTTGTTGTGAGCCTTTTGCTCTCTCCCCTCGATCAGTTTGATCACGTGCCTTAAGAAAGTGTCCGGCTTCGGGCTGCGTTCTTCCCAATATGTGTGGGGCCCGGAGAGCGGGGGAGATCGAGGCTAGTGTGGTGGCTCCAGGCGCCGTGCCTTTTGTTGTTCGTGCTGAGCCCTCGCTCCCTTCCCTCGATCTGCTTGGGCGTGTGTCTGATTCGCCGGCTAGTGTCGTTACCCTGCATCCGACTCTGGGGGTGCTTCTTCCTCTCGCCCTTCCAAGCGGAGCCGCGCTGGGGTCGCCTCCGTGGTCGGTCTCGGGTATTTCTCACGTCCGAGGCCCGCGGGGGGGGGTGTCTCCTCCTCTGCGATTCCCCGGTCGATTAAATCCGTGGGCGCGGGGGGCAGGTCTCGAGTTCTGGGTCACCGGTGGGCGGCCTCGATGCCGGGTCCCGGTCCGCATCCGCTGCTCCCGGAGTGTGAGTCGATAGGGAACCGCGGGTCCGCCGAAGTATTCCAGCCGCGTTGGGGTTTACCGCCGTTGTGTATGGCACCGGTGGGCCCTCATATATGGGGGGCTTCGTTTGCGGGTTTCCGGGGACCGTTTCCTCCGACTACCTCATCGAGAGATCCGCTAGTGGGCTGACTGCTGTATAGGCCCGGGAGGGGGAGAGCCGGAGCGTGCTCAGGCACGTCCTATCTCCACGGTGGCCATCTTGAAGTCCTGCACCCAGATTTTGACAGATCCCACAGGTAGGCAAACTTGTGCTGTGGGTGTGTTGATGACAAATTCAGCTTTCCAGGATTTTGCAATTTCACAACGATTTCTTGAATTCAGTACAATGTGACACCCAGCAAGACGATTGGATGTTTGTGGGTGTTTTGGACCAGCATTCTGTATTTTCAGCAACCAAGAAAGATTTAAAAACAAGATTCCGGATTTCTTTCAGCAAGCAATGCTTTTCAGGCAGGCTCCATCTTTATGGTTGGGCAGCCCAATGACATGTTTCAGGAGTGAGGTCTCCGTTCCACCACTGACAACATGCATTGTAGATTTGGCAGCCATCGTTTTGTGCTTTGTAGAGTGCAATTTCCATAGGTTTTGGCACACATAGGGGTTTTGCGGCCATTTTGATGATTCTGGCACCACCAGGACACAGTGATGCCGCAGGGCAGAGCATAAGTGGGTTCATTCATCCCACACTCCAAAGTTGGGAAAGTTTCACAAATGTTCACGTTGGCAGAAAGGATTTCCACACCGCATTTGCACAGTACCTTATTGATGAAGAAAAATGTAGCTGAGGCAGTTGTTCCTGGCAGTTCCTGCAGATTTCTCTGTTCCTGAGCTTCAGTCATGGGGGCAAGAAGGAGGATGTCGGGAGATTTCTGCACTGCCCACGGAAGAAGCCACAAGCTTGGCTAAATGTTGGTTTTAAGGTTTGAGTGCCTTAAAGTCCAACAAACCGGTATCCTTCTCACTGGCTATCCAGTCCAGTTTTCAACAGCACTCTGTTGAAAATTCAACAGGTATGGAGACAGTGTCCGGGTGGCTTGCGAGTTGGTTGTTCCAACCAGCTCAAGGGAAGAAGTCATTCTTGAAGGGCTTCTCTGTCGAAGGAGTTTCAGGCAATTCGGACATGCAGTAGAGCTTCACCAGCCAAACCAAAGGTCCAGGAGTTGCAGCAGTAGTCTTCTTTCAGCTTGTCTTCGGTTCTTTTGCTCCAGTGGTCGACTCTGCCTTCCAAGTCCTAGAGATCTGCTTTTAAACAGTTTTCTCTCATTCATTGCAGCCTAGTTGTCACTCACCCAGCAGGGTGGCGGTCTTTGCCGGACAGTCAGCCAGCCAAACATGCCAGAGTGCATTCAGGTCTCCTAGGTGGCTGAGCACAGGGAGTTTTGGACACCTCCCACACATCCTGTCCACCCCAGACACTCAGGCGCCAGAGGAGGGCTTCAGCACTGAAGCCTGCCAAAGCCCATCGAACAAAGGGACCAAACCTAGTTTGGCACGCAGAGTTAAACACAAGAAGGAGCTTTCCTAAAAGAAATGGCAAAAAAAGATGACCAGAGTCTGTTTTTACAGAGGGGTCTTGGGCGCCATATTGAAAAACATGGCTGACCTGATGTTTAGCTACCGGTGTTCGCGGTCGGGAAAGATCATGGTAGTTTGATCTAAAACCACTGCCACCAGCCATTACGAGAGGAAAGGGTAACATTTGACTGTTACATGAGTGTTTAGACACAGGTGATGCTAGGCAACCGCTCCAGCACTCTATAGGAAGATAGTGTGTGCTGGGTCTATGAATTAAAAAAGACTAGCAAAGTCAATTTGACTTTACATACTCTGGGAGATAGTAGTCAGTCCCAGAGAAGGTATTTAAACCTTGGGAAGTCTGAAAGACACCCCTGTGCCACTGCACTGAAGGTGTTGTGTGACACACAAGAAACAGATGATGCCTATGGAGTTTGTCTAAAAACTCCATATCCACAGAACGCAAAAGTAAAACACACATCAAAATACATGAAAGAGTGGGAAAAAGGCTCACACTCTTTCAAGGTAAAAAAATAAAATCCTAGAAGTCCAGCAATGTTGCTGGGTGTCTCAAAGGGTAAGGGAAGTTTGCACATTCTTGAGAATTCTCCCTAACACTTGTCTCCCCCACACTAAGGTACAGGAGGATTTAATCCACTCGTGGATGAATCTCCTTACTCCAGTCGGTCAAACATCCTGCAGAGACCATCAGCAGTTTGATGGTGACACCCAGACCTGTGTTCAATGGAAAAATTAAACCCTTGAAGGCTGATTGACCATCTCAGTAGTTTAGGGTTTCCCCCTTTCATTTGCATCAACCATCTCAAGGGTTCTTGGTCAGTCTGAATCACAAAAGTAGACCCATACAAGTATGGCCTAAATTCTTCAGTGACCACACAATAGCAACACATTCTCTTTCAATGGTTGCCCCCCTTGTTTCAGATTCCTTTAGCTTACTGCTGATGAAGCAAATGGGGTGTTCCCTACCTTTCTCATCCAGCTGACTCAGAACTGCACCTATACATCTATTGGAAGCATCTGTTTGCACAATGAAGGTTTGGTTGTAGTCAGGAGCTCTTAAGACTGGAGCTTGACAAAGGGCTTTCTTAAGGCTTTCAAATGCTTGAGTGCACTCCTCATTCCACCTGATCTTTTTGGGAAATTTGGGTGAGGAGATCACATTCAAGGGAGAAGCTATGTTCCCATAGTTCTCTATGATGTTCCTATAGTAACCAGTGGTGCCTAGGAAGGCTCTCACTTGGGTTTGAGTAGTAAGGGTGTCCAGTTTTGTATAGCTTGTACCTTGCTAGGCAATGGCCTGATTTCACCTCTTCCTACATCATGTCCAAGGTAGACCACTTTACTCTGACCAATTTGACACTTACTTGCCTTTATGGTCAGATGAGCCTGCTCAAGAGCCTGCAAAACATATCCTAAGTGGTCAGCATGTTCTTTCCAATTAGGGTTGAACACTGCAATGTCATCCAAGTATGCCATGTAGAAATCCTTCATTCCATTCAGAACTTGATTAACCATCCTTTGGAATGTTACAGGTGCATTCTTTAGTCCAAAAGGCATTACTTTGAACTGGTAGAGGCCTTCTGGGGTTGGGAATGCAGTTTTCTCCTTGGCATGATCTGTCAGTACTATTTGCCAATATCCTGAAGTGAGATCAAATGTACTGAGGTACTTGGCTGAACCAAGTTTGTCCACCATTTCATCTGTCCGTGGTAAAGGATGGGCATCAGTCTTTGTGACTGCATTAAGAGCTCTATAGTCCACACAGAATCTCAATTCCTCGGATCCTGCTTTTGGCACTAGTACAACTGGACTAGACCATGGACTGGTAGATGGCTCTATTATCCCGAGATCAAGCATTGTATTGACCTCTTCCTTTAGGTGGGTTCGTACATGGTCTGACATCCTGTAATATCTGCTTTTAACAGTTAAACAGTCACCAGTGAGACTATCATGCTGGCCCCAAGGGGTCAAGCCTGGTGATAGCGAAAACAGGGAGGCAAACTGATTTAACAGAAACTTGCACTCCTCCTATTGTTCCAGTGTCAGATTAGAAGAGAGATTGAGTCCTTCTATATTCTCATCTAAAGGCTGTCCTCTGAGTAAGTCAGGTAGAGATTCACTCTCCTCCTCCTCTTGAGCTGAAGCTAGAAGCAAAGCTCCCACTTCTGGTCTTGGGACATAAGCGTTTAGACGATTGGTGTGAAAGACTCTAGGAGCCTCCTTAGGATTGCCTAAGTCCACGAGATAGTTGACCTCTCCAAGTTTGCTCACAACCTTGAAGGGCCCTATCCACTTGTCCCGTAAGTCTCTCTGCCTTGTAGGTACCATAACTAAACCTTGCTGGTCTTGAGTAAACTCTACCATGTTGGCCTTTGGTTATGCCAATGCTTCACCAGAGCCTGACCTGCTGTTAAGTTATTTGATGCTTCTGCCATCATGTGTGACATTCTCCTACAGAGACCTATCACATAATCAGTGATTCTCACTGGCTTGGGGGAAGGAGCACTCTCTAACCCCTCCTTAATTAGAGCCAAGGGACATCTAACTGGATGGCCACAGAGAAGCTCAAAGGGACTAAATCCAAATCACTCCTGAGGGACTTCTCTACAAGCAAATAGAAGGCATGGCAGAAGAAGGTCCCACTTTCTCCTAAGGGGTTCTTCTAAAGCACCTATCATGCTTTTCATTGTATGGTTAAACCTCTCTACCAATCCATTTGTCTGTGGATTGTAGGCAGTTGAGAACTTGTAAGTCACTCCACAGTTCTTCCAGTTGGCCTGCATGTAGTGTGACATAAAATTGGATCCGCTGTCAGAGATGACTTCCTTCGGAAAACCTACCCTGGTAAAAATGGCAAGCAGGGCCTCAGCGATAGTCTGAGCTGTAACAGTCTTCCTAGGTATTGCTTCAGGATATCTAGTAGCATGGTCTACTACAACCATGATAAACCTATTGCCTGAAGAAGCTGTAGGGTCTAAGGGACCAACAATGTTGTTTCCTAACCTCTCAAAAGAGACTCCCACCACTGGGAGAGGCACCAAGGGTGCCAAATTCTTGGCTCCACTCTTGACAGATGTCTGACAAGTGTGACAGCTCCTACAGAATTTATCTACTTCAGACCCCAACTTAAGCCAGTAGAAATACAGAGAAATCTTCCCTTGGTCTTCTTGAAACTCGAGTGACCAGCCAAAGGAATCTCAATGGCTAACTGTGGGAACTGTTGTCTGCTTTCCAGAGGCACTACATGTCTTCGGTAGAACCCTGGAATAGACTCAGTAGGTCCGCTGTAGAAGAGGCCATCTTCCCAGTACAACCTATGCTTCCCTGGCCCTTGCCCTTCCAGCTGGGAAGCTGCCTGTTGGCGAAGACCTTCAAGAGTAGGACACTCTCTTTGACCTCCAGTGAAGTCTGCCCTGCACAGTCAACCTTCTACCAGTAAATACTGCAGCTCAGGATGGTCTGCAGGATCCAGATCTCTAACAGGAGCAATGTCCTCTACCAGCTCTGATTCCTCAGCAGCTGATTCAACCACACTAGGTTGTTCCTCACACTCAGCCTCAGCTGGTGGAGGAGTCACTGGTGTGACTTTGACCAGTCCTCTCGGGGATGTCCTTGTATGTAGCACAGGAGAGCTGGCTGACTTCTTCTTTGAGGTTTTAGGTTTCCCCTTATCCTCCTTTTTCTTAGAAATGGGAGTCGGTAAGTCCTGTGGACTGGGGGTTATATTTTCCTCTGTAATTTCCCCTTGAGAGCCTCTCAATGTACTCTCTCTGGCCTTCCTTGTCTGCTCCTGTTTTCTTTCGCTGGGAGGCCTGGGGGTGCTGATACAACTCCAAGAGTTTTTAAGTCATTCCCCAACAGGACACTCCCAGGTACTTCACTCTGCACACTAACAGGTATCTTGACAGTCATGTCATTGCACTGCATGAGAGCTGGTAACTGTGGAAGCATGTGGACCGGCCATACAGCAAGCTTAGCAATGTATTTGGGTGCTTTAGCAACATCCTCTACCTTGAAAAAAGATGCATCCACTACAGTAATGCTGGCCTCAGTGTCTCTGATAGTAGGGGTCTCCTGACCATTCAAAAGAACACTGGGCCTCGTTACGAGGCTGGTGGAATGAGATTAACTGCACCGTTAATGGTGCCAGCGCCGTTAATCCCATTCTGCCCTATTACTAGATGTCATAGCGGCTCCCACGATCGAAGCAGGGAGCTAACAACGGGCCCGTCATTAACGGGCCCGTTGTTAGCTCCCTCCCCATTCCTATTGAGCCCTATGGGGGCTTGAATGGGAATGGGGAAGGACCGGGTCCGGGTTCCCTGAAGGAGGAAATACCGGGCCCTCCAAAGTCGGAATGGCCCGGTATTTCTCCATTCAGGGAACCCGGACACGGACACGATTTTGGAGGCAGCCATGCCCTTATTAAGGGCATGGCTGCCTCCAAAGTCGCAATGAGGCCCACTGTCTTTGTAATACTCTTTACTATTGTCTGAGATGGAATTGTAGACATCTACGTTCTGTTGTTCCCACAGACCCAGGGACACTAAAGAAACACTGGCTGAGACTTTCATGGGTTCCTCAGCCACTAGGTGAATGTTTGCACTTGCCATTTGTACTTCTACCTCTGGGGAGAAGGCTCAGGAGACAGAGTGGATCCCTGAAAGATTACCCTTACATCTGGGATCCCCGTTCACATGGTCAGTTGACCTATAAGCACAACATTTTCCAAATGTCTTTATGAATGGGGGTTTGGCCTGACCCACCTCTGGTTTAGCACCAGGGGTTACACTAGCCTGATTTGGTTTCCTATGTTGCTTACCCATGTTATGTTTGTGGCCCTCTTTTGGAGTGGAGTTATTGGAATTCTCTTTGTTATCTTTCTTGTGCTGCTTTCCCTCATCCTTTTTCTTAGTTGCTCCAGACTCCTTGTGAGTAGCCCTGTTGGCAACCTACAAGTCAGCAGCAGTTGCTAACTTCTTTGGTTCAATTTCCATAGAGTCAGCCAAGTGCTGTCTCAGCTCAAGAGAGTAGGCATCATAGATACACTCCAACATAAACAGATTTCTCATAACTTCATAAGTGTTAATTCTGTAACCCTTAACCCAACCATCTAAGTTTTTCAAACATTCACACACCCTGGTAGACCACGGGGTACCATCATGCTTTTTGAGGTTTCTAAACCTCTTAAGATACTGGGAAGGAGTTTTCCTAAACATTGCTATCAAAGCTAGCTTCACACTTTCATACTCCATTCTGTCTACTTCTCCTATCTCCATTACAACATCAGAAGCAACTGGGGGTAGCCTAGACAAAAGCCAATGAATCAGCTGATTCACTGTATTTTCCTGAATCCCATGCTTATATTCAAAAGTTGCCAACCAATCCAAAATACCAAGCTTAACTTTATACATACTTACTGCATCTTTGGGCATGCAAGGCCTCTTAGGACTGGAAGACCTAGAACATTCTGGGAGAGAACTATTATCAACAGACAATTCCTTCATTTCAAGAGCATGTTGCAATTACATTTCCCTTGTAGTATGCAAGCTGTCTTTTATAAACATAGAAATATGTAATGTATTTCCACGTTTATAAAAGATGGCTTGCAGACTACACAAACCATAATAAGGTACGCACATAAATATATAAATGCTTACATTTATATATTTGTTTGCGTGCCTTTCTATGGTTTGCGTACTTCAAGATGGCTTGAAAAGTACATAAACCATAGTAAGGTACGCACACACATATGTAGCATTTATATATTTCTGTGCGTACCTTATGGTTTGTGTATTTTCCAAGCCATCTTTGTAAAACATTTCTATGTTTATAAAAGATGGCTTGACAATTGCACAATTCAATCCATCTTTTATATATCTTTCCAGACGGACAAAGCCTGATGCATCTTTGTCTGTCAGCAAAGCTTTATAAAAGATGCACTAGTGTAACAGGGGCCCCCACAGCCCCTGCGGTGTGGGGGACCCCGCAAGCACATGTCCTGGGAGGGGGCCCCACTTGGAGAAAATAAAATGAAAAAAATATTTTTTCTATTTCTTTTTTCCATTTCTTTTTGAAATCACTCTGCCCACATAAAGACATTATTTCTGTAACAGAAATATTGGCCCTCATTAGGACCCTGGCGTTAAGGGGTTAACGGCGCTGTAAAAGTCTGCGGCGCCGTTAACCCCTTAACACCTTACTACGAGGTCCCTTTGCGGCTCCTGACCTTAACGGCTGGTCTGGACCAGCCGTTAAAGTAGGGACCTGCAAAGGGACCTTGATGGCAATTACGGTACCGCAATTTGCGGTACCGTAATTGCCGCCTTCCCCATTCCCATTGAGCCCTATGGGGCAAAAATGGGAATGGGAAAGGGCCCTGGAGAAAGGGGGAATTAGCACCCCGCCAACCTTGGAATGGGGTGGTAATTCCCCCTTTCTCCATGGCGGACTCCGGCATGGACCATGGTGCTAATAGCACCATGGTTTAGTGCCGGAATCCTAATGAGGGCCAATGTCTTTATGAGGGCACAGTCACTACAAAAATAAACTTTCTTTTTGAAGTCCGAGGGCATTCCCCACCCCATGGCATGGAAGACCCCCGGCTGGAGGCCTCCATGTCATGGGCTGGGGGAGCCCCATGACTTCAAAAAGAAATAGTTTATTTTTGAAGTCACTCTGCCTTCATAAAGAAATGATTTCCTTTATGGTTCGGTCCTTTAGGGAAATAATTTGTTTATGAAGTCAGAGTGATTTCAAAAAAAGAAACCATTTCTTTTTGAAGTAATATGGATCCCCTCAACCCCATGACGTGTGTGTGTGTGTGTGTGAGTGTATTGTAAAAGGGTGTACACTTAAATGTGTAGGTGGCTACCTGTGTGAGTGTATTGTGACAGGGTGCACACAAATGTGTGTGTGACTGTGTCTGTGCGTGTACGGTGAAAGGGTGCACACTTAAATGTATGGATTGCTGCTTGTGTGAGTGTATGGTGAATAGGTGCACACTTAAATCTATGGGTGGGTGCCTGGGTGTGTGTGCATGTATGGTGAAAGGGTGCACACTTAAATGTATGGATGGCTGCCTGGTTGTGCCTGCATGGTGAAAGAGTGCACACTTAAATGTTTGGATGGTTGTGTGTGCGTGCATGTATATGGTGAATGGTGTGTGTGCTTGTGTTCAAGGGCACAACAAAACCTACATTTTGGGGGGCTGATCCTTCAAATGTTGGGAGAGGCTCTAACTTCACGGGCGGTGGGGGACGGACATACTTATTTGTGTGGGGGCATCTAACTTCTTTACACATTTTAATGAGACTATTCTAGTGTAGCTTCAATGTAACAAGTAGTTAACTATCTCCTTTAAGTGTGAAAGCACCCACGTATGAACTGCTGTGAGAATGAATGGCCTCCTGTTCCCTTTCTACCCTTCCAATCATTTCCCTGGCATGAAAGTACTAAACCCACATCACAATTTAAAATGCCTAAAGAATTTGGCATTGGTATGCATGTATTAACATTGAAATGCTTTACGTTAGTAATTGCTGGGCCCTTATTAACAGTGAAACCCAGGTGCCGTATAAAAACTGTGTCCTGTCTGTCCGGCAACTGCTCTGAAGGTCATCCAGGTTGAGTCAACATAGCCCAAAATGTCCGGGGGTGAGTGCTGAAGCCCAGTCAACTCAATATTGTTAAGCACCTACTTGTGTTTAATGCCTTAATTACATATTGGTAATTGTCATTATTCCTAGCCCTATTCTTCCTCGTCCCTGTACTTGTGTATGAGGCAGTACTTGTGTATGAGTACTGGCATGAGGTGGAGGTACATGGATGTAATTCCTGGCTTAGCTACCTGTATCGTCATTACTCCTAATCCACCTCTTCCTCATACCAGTACTTACCTATGAGGCAAGGAGATTCAAACGTAAGCTCTGGGACGAGGAAGAGGGACATGAAGGTAATTCTGGGCAAAGGAGCTGATTTTGGAGGTTGGGGTAGGGCATGGGAGGGAGAGGGGATGTGTGGGGGGCGAGATTGTGTGATAAATAATAATTGTTGTCCATGTCCAGGCTAACCAGGCATGATATGTGGTATTAGTGGCTAGAGAGGCATTTTGGTGCAGCCACTCTAGTTATTCCTCAATTTGGTATGATTTATTTTTAGCTGCGTATTTCTGATAAAGCAGTCCTGCTAAGTATAATTACCTGGCTAGACTGCCATTTGGGTGCTGCCAGTCTATTTGTTTCTTACTGCGGCATTGTATATTTTTTTGGGCATCTGTGATAGAATGATATGATATAAGTCTAGTATAACATGCCTGTACACAAGTGTTTCTAAGCGCGACAAGCGAGGGAGGGAAGATAGAGGTAGGACAAGACAAATGATCTTACTAGGCCCTTTGTTATTCAGATCGTGCAAGTGCGAGAGAGAGAAATGCAAGGGGAAAGGGAGGGGCTAAGTGCAAGGAAGAAGGGAGTGGAAAACAGGGCAATAATGCTCTGAGTAGGTGCAGCCAGGGCAGTGCGGCTCTGGGTAGTGCAAGGAGAACAAGGGACTGTAGGGCTACAGTTACAGCCCCTAAGTGCGTGTTAGGCCGGAGGCAGTGCAAGGGTGACTGATCAAGAAAGAGCCTGAACTCAGTGAGACTCTGGGGGTAGCCAAGCAACCAGTCGGTACAGCAGACAGGTAGGTCAGTTAGGTCAGCAGGGGAGGGAGAGAGAAAAAGCAGAGAAGATGAACATTTTGAGCTGCTTCCGGAACATCAGGTGATCTGCTAAAGCTTGAGAGGAGCAGGGAGGCTATTCCAGAGGGAGGAATCTGCAGAGGAGAGAGATCTACCTCCCACTTCTGCCTGGAGAAGCGTCTAGCCCTTAAAGAGTTGGAGGTAGTTGGGGTAAGGGCTTGAGAAAGAAGGTATTTTGGTGAAAGTGTTGGATGTAGTGTGGGCCTGACCCTAGAAAGCCTTATGGACAATGCAAAGGGTCTTGAACTTGATTCTTGCAACCACCGGGAGCCAGTGGAGAGATTTCAGGGCTGGAGATATATGATCCCTGGGGTTGTGGCAAAAAATATGTCTTGCAGTTCTGTTCTGGATCAGTTGCAGAGGGTGGAGAGTAGATGAAGGCACCTTGAGAAAGAGGCTGTTGCAGTAGTCCAGCCTAGAGAGAAACAGGGCTTTGGAGACAGTGAGCTTCTGGGCAAAGTGAGAAAGGGAAGAGTCCCTTTGAGGAGGAGCATCTGGTAGTTAGTGGGACTTCTTGGTGACGTCCAAGATGCAAGGAGAGAAAGAGAGAGTGGAGTCAAAGATGACACAAAAGATTTTTGCCTCACAGGAAGGCAAAGGAAAAGGGCCCAATGTGGTTGGCCTGAGTGAGAGAGGGAAAGCAGGGGCAGGGGTCCCAATGAGAAGGATCTCCATCTTAATGGCATTAAGGCAGAAATCGTTGGAGGCTCAACAATCCTGAATCATGGATAGACAGTTGGGAATGAGCGAGAGATGAGAGGAGCCTGAAGGAAAGCTGAGTGCCATCCGCATAACACTGAAAGTTAGAGGAGAAGGTAAAGATCAGGTGGGCCTAAGGGGCCAAGTAGAGGTTGAAAAACCAGGGTGAAAGAATAGCGCCCTAGGGAATGTCACAGGTAGAGAGAGGGGTGGCAGAGAGAAAGGGACCAAGTTGGACATGGGAGGGGCAGTCCAAGAGGAAGAAGGTCACCCACTCTAGGGTATGATCCATGATGCCCAGGTTCTCACGTAGTCGATTGATCAGGATGGCATGGTTGACTGTGTCGAAAATAGAGGAAAGATCAAGCAGGATTAGGACAGAAGGAATGCTGGAATCAAGGTTGAAAAACAGATCTTCACGGGTGTTCAGGAGAGCAGTTTCCGTGCCTCTGGAAGATGGGCAGCTTTTTTCCAAGAGTTTGCCCAGGAAAGGGCTGATGGAGATTGGTCGATAGTTTGCCGGACAGGTAGGATCGGCAGGCGGCTTCTTGAGGAGTGGGTGCACAAGGGAGTGCTTAAGGTGAGAGGGGAACATTCCAGTGGTGAACAAGTGATTACAAAAATCTGCCCAGGCTGCAGCAAAGGGGTCAAAATGGTCCTTGATGGCTCTGGAGGAGCAGGGGAGAAGCTGTTTGGACAACACTTTCATGGAATGGACTTGTCTAGAAACCTTGTCAGGTGTTGTCAGAGAGAAAGAGGAGAAAGGAGGAGGAGAGGTAGAAATGGCCAAAGGGGGACCGAGAGAGGTAGAGGGAGTTGAAAAGCAGATAGTGGACAGGATGTCCTGAGTTTTAGCAGAGAAGTGAGAGGCTAGAGCCATACAGAGGACCTGGGAGGGAACAGGAGAGGTGAAGACCGCAACTGGATTGACCAGTTCCGTGCAGATTTTAAAGAGTTTGGCCATGTTGTTCGAGGCTGCAGAGACCTGGGCTTCAATGTGTGCTCTCTTATTGATGAGCGTTATTGCTTCGACTGCCATTTTTGTGCAACCAGTCTAGGTATGTCAAAATATTGCCTGGCATGCTTTACTGTAATGTTATTACGTGTCTGCACTGGTCTACATTGTGCAGCCAGTGGGACATGTTTTCAATGTGGCATTTTTAATAGCAAAGCATTAATGTTCCTGTGCACTGTTGGTGACTTGTATGTATTGGAATGGTGTTACCCTACAAAACAATTGCAAAAACTCCTGCTTTTTAGCCAATTTTTTTTCAGAAAGTGTGCTGTATATTGCATTTAAACACATATTTATATCTTTCTTCTAGTACAGTGTGCAGCATACCCCTTCAGCAGCACGTTCATGTGTATTGTGCAAGCCTGATAATCTAGGCCAGCTCAGAGTGTAGCACGACCCGTGATTTGTTGCTGAGTTGGGGGGGCCCTCAGCATGGCTCGCAGGGAGGGCCCCATATTTTGTGTTACGCCACTGAAAAGATGGCTTGCATTGTGCACTTTTCAAGCCATCTTTTATTAACCTTGAAATATGTCGAGGAGTCCCCAGGTTCACTTAGGGTTAAGTATGCCTCTGCAACCTGGGGAAAAAAAGCACAGTAACTTCCTCTGGCGACCCCTCGCATGAGAGATCACCAGAGGAAGTTACAGTGACTGACAGACATGCCAGCCAGTTACAGCGTCGCTGTGCTTGGCTGCCACTTCTGTCAGCTTGACTGACCCAATGGCAGGCGCATCTCCTGTCGCGGCTGCGGCCATGATGGCATGATGCATCCGCCAATGTTGTGGTGGGGCAGGGGGGGCCCCGGCTCAACCCCACTTTTGGGAGACTGCTGGGTCCCGGTCCCGGCAGGCCCCGGCTCAATTAACACTGGGCCTACCAGTCTCTACTTACCAGGGAACAAGCTGACCAGACATGCAGCAAGACCATGTACCACCAAGCGGGCTTTGATGCTGAAAATCCAACCCCAATGACCAGATGTTCAAATGGATTTCCAACCAAATGCTTAGATCAATGATCCGGTAGACAAAGACACAACTAAATGTCTTTCTTACAGAGGTGCAATCACACCTGTCCCCTGTTTAATTATTAGCCAATACCGCAGCATGTAACCCTGCATCTTCATTGCACAATGAAGAAGTAAGGGACACGTGGCATTCATAAACTTCCAAAGCACAAATCAGGAATTATTTTTTATTTGCTTATTAGACCTGACATCAAATAAAGAAAGCACAATGAAAGGTGAGCCCCACTTGGCTTAATCCACCGCCAAGCATCGGCCTTTGAGTACAGAACCCCACCTAGTTGTAGAGAGAGTCACGATTGCAAATGTTACAACCGATTCTGGCATTCACATTTTGACACTGTATAACGGGCACTTTCCTACCTCAGGCTGTGTGTTTTGACCATTTCATGAACCACCAATGGCTTTGTAAAACGGGCTTTTCTGCAATGTTAATGGGTGTAATAATATGATTTAAAGGAAACAATATCGTATCATTTCAAAAGGAAAGCAAGACAAATGCTGTAATTAATTAAGAAACTCTACTAAAAGAAACAGAAGGAACTGAGCTTCGAACAGAATATGTGGTTCTGAAAGTAAATAATGTATGTTTCTTTCATTTTATAAGTGTGGACATCCTGACCAACAAGTGTTTTATGCAACAATTATTATTTTCTTCTCTGGATGGTGGAGGAGAAGGGTGCTCATTCTAAAGTTAGTGAAAGCGAATTCTCTCACTTGAGCGATAGATCACCACTCCCAAAGGTTCACGCCACCAAGGTGACTCAGGAGACACTCCGCACACATGCCACTGTTTCCAACATCACCTAGCAAGGGTGGTACCCGGCCACCAGGTCCTTCCAACCACTACTCCGCCCGAAAGGCAGTAGACTTCCTCACAGTCTCCAACTGACTGAGGTGTATAATTGTGCATCCAGTCCTATTTAACTCCAACCATGATAAATATCACTATAATGGTGCCAATTATAGGCACCTAATAATGTTTTGGTGCCAAGATGTGAAATATAATGTGGGCTGATCAACTACACAAGGAAAAATGTGTAGTGACAGATCAGACAGGCTTTCTCAAGCAAAGGCAAATATTGTCCTAACCCTGGGTGAATACATTCACCTAAAATGCCACTGTATTTAGAGTTCAAAAATATTTTGATTTTTTCAGAAATGTATGTTCTGTACTTTGACAGTAGCCAAATTCACCCAGCGCTATACGGGCCCCGCAGTCACTGAGAATATTTCATACATGAAGAATGGTGCAGTCTGTTGATATTTGAGAACTAAAGCATATTACTTTATGGATGATTGCTAAGCCTTTACCACAATCAAAATATCATTGCTTTAGTTCATAGATAAGTGCTTTGGTAGGATGATGTATACATTGCACAACAGAATAAGATTGTATTTGCTGTAGTTACAAACATTTGAATTTAAATGTATGCACTATACACAAAGACGGGCTAGTCTACCTAGGGCCTTTGAGATTGTAGGGTACCATTTCGACAACCAGACCGAAAAATAACAAGCCACTAGGGAAAATGGCGACAGGGTATTTATTATGAGTCCACTGCCGAAGAGCTCGCTCCCTTATTCAAAGCAAACAGCATGTTATAACTGTAAAAATCATAATTTTTGATGTGTTAGATATCCAACGTTCATCCTCCACTCTCATTGCTGCCGTCTATTTACATGCTAATATTCACATGCAGGCCCCCATTTCATTGGTCGCATCGTCTTCTCCTCTGACTCATTCACACGTGGGATTCGATTTCTTCACCTTGTGGTTGTTGTTAGATGATTGATTAAGCTACTCAGGAAACTGCCCTGCCTAAGGCCAAATCATGTGCTGTGCACCTGGCTGTAAACATGAGCTCAGTGGATAACTTTGAGGTCAATCTGGTTCTCGCAAATAAATCAACCATTTTCTCATCAAAGACACACAGGTGCCCCCACCATGCCTCCCCGTCGCAATCTTACAACAGTTGGTATCACCCTTTGCTGTTCCTGGTACAAATCACAGGCCTTGTTGTCCTCTATCCCCCCGCCCCCTTATCAGCTACTCCTCCTGAGTGGCAGGCCTGGGTTTCCTGCAGGCCCCACTAATTGTTAGGCGGAAACCTGTGCAGTTCCCTCTGGGACCACTGCAAAAGATTTAGGACTACAGGTGTTGGCGGTGAACCCACTTGGTAGCAGTCTGCACCACACAGATTCACTTGGTAGCTGTGGCTGAGCAGTCAGACTTCTCTCAAGAAAAGTTGGTCAGTATGTGGAGTATACAACATAGGGCAATTCTTCACAGCAAGACAAGCAAACACGCAACAAGGCTTAGTGTAAAGATATTAAGGTATTTATTTATAACAAAATGTCTAGGAAAACACTAAGGCAAATCACGGCAAACAAATCAAACACAATTACTCTATGAAGTAGAAAACGATCAATCCCCCTAGTAAAATATCGACAACTCTAGGTTCTACTGGTACCACTTATTTTCAGACAGAGGTGTATACCTCAACCTAGATGACACTCGAATATTTAGTTAGGACGGGAGAGAAAAAAAGATAGGCAGGTTATGCAGTCAACATAGTTCAATCCTTCGCGGATAAAAATGCAAGGCAGGAAGGCAAGAATCGCAATAGATCATAAAGTTCAGAGGCCAGGCCCACTCGGAGAGAGGCAAGGCGCGATGTCCAAAAAAGTCTCTAGTGGAGATGTATTCAAGTCTTTATAGCAAAATGTTATCAGCAGATTGAACCAGTTCAGAACAAAGAATGAGCAAAGCTTGGAGGCGACCCAACGGAACGGAGAGGATTAAGACACCTCACTCGAACCGATCGAAAGGGAAGCCAGGCGGACACGGTACCTTGTTGTGGAGGGCAGCTCCGGCGGGGGCAGTTGTTCCTGGTGGTGGATGCACGTTGGGTCTTTGCCAAGAGTAGAGATGATCTCGTCATCGAAGTAAAGTGAAGTCCGGTGCACCACCAGGGAAGAGACCAGCCGTGGAGTGCTCCGTCACAAGGCACCACCTTTTGGTCGCGGTACAGGGGAAGTGGCTATCCGGTTGCCGGGGTGCTCTGCACGGGCAATTCGACCACTGCGTCCTGAGGCGAATAAAAAGCGAAGGAGACTGGTTGTTCCCACCAGTCAGGGGAAGAGACTCTCCGGCAGGGAGATCTCCTCTGTCGTCGGGAAGTGGTGAGTCGGTTCTGCAGGGCTCCATCGGAGGTGTCGTCGTACAGGTCGGCTCAGCGTTACCCTCGTCGGATTCTTAGGTCCTGTGGCGACTTCTGAAGATCCAATCCCAAAAGCCCTGCTTTTATGCAGAAAACCCCCATTCATTCAGCCTAGCTGTCAATCAACACATGCTAAGTGGTGAGCGGGAAGGCTCACCACCTGGGCCAATCACTTCAGAGTGCGACCTGAGTTGGCAAGGCAACTCGGTCCAGGGTGCCTAAACCCCCTCCCACACCCCTGAGGTAACCCAGACAGAATGGCACCACTTTGGAGGGTCTCTGTACAGAGGCCCGCCAAAAGTGGAACAAAGGGCTCAACCTTTGGTTTAGGAGTCACAGAGACGAACACAGACGCCATTTTAAAACTGAGTTCTGGCAGAAAATACCACTCGATAAACTTATTTAAGATAAGTAGATCGGTGGTACGTCAGAGATTAATGAGAAAAAGTATCAATCTCCAACAATGGGACGAATCCCATAGGGTTATGTTCGGGATCGGACATAACAAGTAGTTTCCACTGCCACCAGCCAAAACTCGACGAGGGGGGACGGGACAGTGCCCCCTCGAATAACAGATCCAGGAGTAATCGAATTACCCCTACTAGTACGTCCACAATAAGATGGTTGGTACTAGTTCTGTTAGCAAATTTAGGTCTAGTAAAGCCAATGGTGACTTTACATGCCCGGGGAGACAGTAGTCAGTCCACGGGTATGGAGTCTATGGTGGGGGACCCGCTAGGGCGCCCTCGTGTTACGACACATAGGGTGCGGTGTAACACACATAGAAAAACATATGAGACCCTATGGAGTAAAAGACCCCATAGCCCATCGAACACATTGACATTTCAAAGGAATTACACTCACATACATGTCCAAGAGTGGGAAAAAAAGAGTCTCACTATTGGCAGGATGGAAAAACAAACTCCAGAAATCCAGCAAAGCTGCTGGGGGACTCACTAGGTTGGGAAATTCAGCCTAAACAGAGAATTCTCCCTAACACTAATCAGTCTCAATAGTGAGGGATTTAGGAGTTTTGCTCATGGACATCTGGAAGTTCAAATGGGATGGCATTTACTCTGGGGTGAGGGGGGTGCTAGTATCCTAAATCTCAGCTTATGTTTTGGCAGCTCAAGACCTCTGCACTGGCTCCCATGGGTTTGTCCTTCACAGCCAGCCGCATCCCTTGCTTGTGTTGGGACGTTCACTTTCTTTTCTAATTTCGCAAAACTCTAACAGGATATATCTGAGTGTGTGTGTATGTGTTCCCTACCTCAACTGGGGTGGGGTGGACTTTTGCCCACAGGGCCTTATTGTTCTGTGTTTCCACCACGGTCTGCGTGGATTTAGGACTACCTTTGAATATAGTATCACTTCTACAGCTCTTGTCATTGGGATCCATGCTACGTGCATGTGTCGTGCGCATGCAACATATTCACTTATCATTCTGTAAAGCTGGTCATTAGTCTGTCTTGAATTTATAGAAACCCCTTCAGTAAGCATGCCCTATATCACTCAAGTATATCTTATAAGCCCCAACCGACCCTGTGCCCATCCATCTGCATTTCCCCGAGCTTGAATATATTTTCCACAATCTGAATCTTTTGGGAGGGGCTGGGATCTGAACGTGCATCCCAGCAAGATTTAGTTTGAGAGCAATTTCACTTTTATTTGCTATGCCTATCAAATAAGTTGCATACATATTTTGTGTGGGGCAGTATTTCATGACCACTTCTTTGGGGATAAGCAGCACATTTGTGGAGTGTTCACATACAATGAGCCAGATTTGCTAAGGATAACGTCCACCATTTTCCGTGATATAAGTCTAAGTTTGACTTACAGCATGGAAAAGGGAGCACGATACCATCAGCAAGAATATACTCTGAACCTCTTGTGTGTGGTGCCTATATTATTTCCAACTGTTCCCAGAGGAAAATGTTTGGGCTTGCTGAGAATGTGCAATGTGGGGCACTTTGAAAAATATTTCCAGGGTCTGATTTGGTTCTCAGTCCACCCCTGTCTGTTCAGCAAAAGGCATACATATGTTCAATGACCTTTTGTCGATTATAAGATACATGTAAACCTACATAAACAATCTGAAAGAAATACCAAAACAGAAACGAAATCATGTCAGAGAATGTTAACTCCTCTCAGTGCCCTTCATCTGCCTCGTGTCATCAGGAACATGGGGCAGAGTTGGTAAGAGCGCGAAAATTCCCCATTGCGCGACATTTTCGGTGGATTTCCCCCCAGCTCAGAGCTGGGGAGAAATCTGCCGAAGCACTGATTTGGTGGACCCTTAAATCCGGCAGTAATAGCGCTACCTCCGGATTTAAGGGTTACCGCCAAACTCGTGATGAGGCCATTACTCTCAAGGTTTCTTCAGTAAACAAGTATTTATTAATTTAACAGTCAGTTGAATAAGCCTTCTTTAGAAGGGAGCAAAATATGTACAACAATGATATAATTAAAAACTACACACTCTCAGTTTCAATAAATCAGTAGATACCCATTTGAGATGGCACGCAGTCACTTCCTACAACCTGAGGCGACATAAATAACTAGGACACTGTGGACATTGATATATCACTGGCACAATTAGAGCAATACTGAGGTTAGTGTCAAAAGGAAAAGATAAGGAAATAAAAAAATGGTTAACAAAAATTTGTCAGCAGGTACGTACTTTTTGAAACCTCCAATGCAAGTAAATTAACCCTTTCCTAGCTACACAAGTTATCTAATGTGTGACCTTTCTTGGGGGATAGTTGAAGCACAATGCCAGAGTTAAGAAGAGACTTTCAGGGAGCCAGGACAGCCAATGTTAGTTGAACAAAGGTCTAAGTGAGCTGAAACACTTCTTGCAGGTAGGTAAAAAGTCTTGCACAATGTTTTCGAAATCTTAGTAGAAAATGAAATCACTGTAGGGCCACAAGCTGAGAGGCTTGTGAGGGGCAAAGACACAAGCAACTATGCAAAGCAACCAAGACAAGTCTTAACTGAGAGCTAGCAAGGCTACACAACAAGAGATAAGCAACCTCTTAGGTTTACAGTACCTCTGGTTTGAAGAAATTGGTTCCAGCTGGCTTCTGTTCCAGTTGTAGGTCTGCATATCCTGTGTTCCTGAGCCTCAGTCATGGGGACAAGAGGGAGGACGTCTGGGGACTCCTGCACTATAAATTGAAGGTCAGCAGCAGCAATGGGCAAATTTCAGATCAGCTGCACTTTGCGGTTTCAGCTCCCCAGGCTCTCGCAAACAGCACCACCGCAGTTCTTGAATACCTTTATGGACTTTTCTCACATAGGGGTCCAGCACTCTGTTGAGGTGGCTCAGGCTTGGTCAATCCTGCTTCATAGGAGTCCAGAGGATCTTCCTGGAGCTAGGGTCTGACTTAAAAATTAAGCACTCGATTTGGTGTTCCTCTCCCTGGCAATCGGTTCCTGCAGCAGCAATGGAAGTAAAGCCAGCTCCGAGAGGATGTCCAGATGAGTTTGCTTTGGGGTTGATTGGTCCCACCAACCCAAGGGGAGAAGTCGTCTGTTGCAGGGCTTCTCTAGTCAAGGTGAATTTGTAGATTCAGCAATGCAGCAGGGTTTTACCAGGGAAACCAACAGTCCAGGAGTTGCAGCAAGAGTCACTTCCAAGTTCTTCTTCAGATTCCTTCGTCCAGTGGTTGACTTTGCCTTCCAAGCCAAAACCTCACATTTTATGTAGGTTTCTCTCATTTATCCGCAGCCTAGCTGTCACTCACAGCAGGGTGGCTATCCTTTAAGGACAGCCAGCCAGCCAATCAACTTTGGGTGCATTCCTGTAACCAAGGTGATTAAGCACATGGAGTTTCAGGCACCTCCCTCACTTCCTGCCCTGCCAGACACGCTGGAGCCAGAGGAGGGCTTCAGCAGTGAAACCTGCCTAAGACTAAATGAACAAATGGCCAAACCTGGTTTGTCCCACAGAGTAAATCTCAGGAAGGACCTTTCCAACAAGAAATGGCAAAAAAAGAAGACCACAGCCATTTTGACAAAATGGTCACCCAGGGGTGCTTTACTGCAGCTGCAATTGCAGCCTGCAGTAGAAACACACAATGATAGGAAACAGTAAACCACTGTCACCAGCCATTAATTGTAGAAAGGTTAACATAAAAATGTTGCATTAGAAACTAGACAATGTGGATACTAAGTAACCCCTCCAGCACCCTATTGTAAGATAGTGTAAAGTTACAATGTAAGTAAAGTCAGTTTGACTTCACTGATCTTGGAAACAGTAGTTAATCCAAGAGAAGGTATTTAAACATTGGGGAAATCTGAGAGACTTCCCTTTGTCACTGCACTGAAGGTGCTATGTGGCACAATTTAAACAAATTATGCCTATGAAGTTTGTCAGACTCCAAAGTAAAAACAAAAAACAAAGTGTTGAAATCAATGAAAAAATAGATGAGAAAGTGGGCAAAAGATCTCACTCTCTCCAGGTTAGAAATGTAAAGTCCTAATGTCAAGCAAAAGTGCTGGGGGTCTCTAAGGTAGAAGGGAATTAGCACATTTCTGAGAATTCCCCTTAACAGCTAGCCACCAAATTCCTATTCTACACCGAATTTACAATGATTACAGCTTATTTTTTTTTTTTAAATGTCTTTGGGAATTGTTGGTCCACCTGTGAAAAGGCATCAAAGGAGAGAGAAGAGAGTGTGTGGTTGAAAAAAATGAAACGACTACATCATTGCCAAAATAATAGAGTTACAACAGATCCTTAATCAATTACATATCTCAAAACATGGTAGGTTAGAGTGACCCATGTAAGGTCACATTCTGTCACGGCTCGCTCCCTTCACTCCCGTTCCCGCCACTTGGGGGCATGTTTTGGGGTTTATTCCCTACTGGACATTTCCTCTGAACCTTATGCTACAGTGTTGTGATGAATTGGGAGCGCTAAAACCTTATTTTCCAAGTTACTTCCCTTCCGGATCCATTCCAGGTTTTTGGCAGCCAGCATGCTACTTTAATCAAATGACTATGCTTCCCAGAATGCCTGGCTCACTGCTTCACCTCCTCCCTTGCAGGACAAGGTTGGGTGGAGGATAGGCAACACCTGTGGCTGCAGGTGCAGCAGGCAGCACACCTGAGGGGTGTGCTCGTTAAGCAGCTTTAAAAGCCTCAGTTTGCTTCAGTCCAGCGCTGGTCATTGTTGCAGTGTACCTGTTGTGACTGGTCCCTTGTTCCTTGTTCCTAGCTTTCGTGCCTAGTTCCTAGTTCCTGTTTCTTGTTCCTCTGCCCTGGATTTCGGATTCATGTGCTTAATTGATTTCTGCTTTCTGAATTTCCCTTTCTGTCTTCCTCTGTCTGCAGGCAGCCTTTCTCTGTGCTTTACCCTTTGATACAGCCCAGTTTGCCTGTGTTCTATGTTTCTTTGATGCTGTCCTTGGCTACTGAAAAACTTGATGCATTAGTCTTTCCCTTTATAGATTTAGCTTCCTGCCTTTTCTCCTTGGATGGGTGGGAAAGGTTTCCTTTTGTGATATCATTTTCCCTGCTCCTGATCCTTACTTTCTATTAGGATCCATTCCATGTTTTCCATTGCACTTCTGCATTTATTTCCCATTTGATTATTAGGTGTGGGGTGCTGTTGTAACTAGTCCCTGTGTGAATGCCTTTTGTTTACCTCACTATTCTACAATCACAATTCCTACTTGCCCCTTGACTTGGGTCTTATGAATTTAGTTATCCTCCATCCATTGCTGTTATAGCCTTCTGGGTCCCTGTTTGATCTACTGGGTTCGTGAATTTACTGACATTCAAGTGGTCTTTTCGGTCCTCGTGAGTACTGTTTCTAAGTTCCTTATTCAGTATCATCCAGAGTGTCAGCTCACAGATCCTGTCCTTGCTTGCCCTCTACGTGGGCTTAGCGCTGTCGGTGTCTGTAATAGCATAGTGGGTAAGGAGTTTGCCGACTTTCCTTTCAGTCATAAGGAGGTTCTAAGTGCTTACCCCACATCCCTTTTCATATATTGGTATTATTGTTTCACTCTATTTGCACTCCTGGGTTTTAGTATACACGAGTCTTGGGTATTGTATGCACGTTGTTAGATTCAAAGTTGTTCACTGTGCGATTCCGTGCACATTTCCCTTGCCATATTCATTGCCTTCTTCCTTTCTTAACACATTCTCATCTGAGCTGGACAAGAAATCCTTAATCATTTATATTGCTCATTTTATAATGAGGGACAAGATCTCCTGGGAACTAATTTGGCCTAAGGTGCACATCAAAGGGAATGCTGTCTTTTGCTTTTTCTTAACCCCAACCCCTTCCTATGGTAGAAATGATGCCTAACTGTATTTATTAGTCTGGATGTATGTATGTGTATGACAACAAATTGCTTTCATGGTTTTTACAGCCAAATAAGATTATGTTTAAACAAATAGTATTGCAAGCACGCTATGGCCACAAGTGCACCTCTATCTAGATCTTTTCATTTATGGGTTAACAATCGTGTTAGGTTGGTGCCAAGGATTAAGGACAACACTTTGCATGTACCTGCAGAGTTTCTATTTCAACTGGCTGTACATCAGGAATGGGCACCAGGCACCATTATCAATATATATTTGCAAGCAATAAACACCACAGCAGACATGGTGATCCTGTCTGGTTTGGACAAGGAGGACCTTGAATGTTGCATGATTTTGTGCATTGACCCAACACAGTGATTGTAGTGATCGTGGGATGTGTCCAACAAACAGCTGTTCGAAGAAACTGAAGACAAGAGGAGATGATATTTGAAATCTCCATACCCTGCCATGTAGAAGTGGAACAAAGAGAAGGACCACACACCATGTTCCTCACCAACATAGTATCGTCATACTTACAGGAAGATTTAGACAGAGGACCCAGTCTGTTGTGGACCAGTGGCCCACACAATGTAGGCCTGCTAAAAAGCATATGGCCAATTTTCATTAAACTGAAACCGGGAGCAGTTTTGCCATGAGTGATACAATACCCAATGTCAAAGGAAGCGGTGGAAGGTATTTATTCCACCTTAGAGGCCTTATGGGAGCAGGGCATAATACAACCATGATATTCACCATGCAACACGGCTATTTATCCAGTGAAAAAAGCAAAAGGGTCAACTTGGATGATGGTACAGGACTTATGGCCATTGAACAATACTGTAGAAGCAGAGCTCCCAGTGGTTCCCAATCCTGACACCATTTTGAGTAATATCCACACAGAAGATAACTATTGTTCTGTAAATGATCTCAAGAATGCATTCTTCTCTATTCCATTACAACTTGACTCCCAGCCCCGTACAGCATTTACCTACAAGGGCCAAATATTTCAACACAATGTGAATCCCCTTGCATTTTTAACAGGGTATTGCAAATAGACCTAGAAAACTTACAAACACAATGCACAGCGATTCAATATGTGGATGATCTCCAGGTCTGTAGTACAACAGAAGAGCTATGTAGGGACGGTTCAATAAAACTACTGACCTTACAGGCAGAGAAGGGTAACAAAGTCAACAAGGATAAACTGCAGTATTGTCAGCAGAAGGTTGTGCACCTAGGGCAGATAATATCCTCAGCAGGTAGAATAATAACACCAGAAAAGGCCACAGCAGTACAGAACACACCACAGCCTACCATGGTCAAACAGATGCAGCAGTTTTTAGCGTTATGTAACTACTGCTGAGAATAGATATTTGAGTATTCGACATACACCATAGCCCTACTGTAAGGGCTAAAAGAGGCACAGAAAGCAAAAGGGCCCATTGTCTGGACAGATCATATGATCAAATCATTTCAGGATCTTAAAACAGCAATCAGCAGTGCCTCAGTTTTAACCACACCAGATTAAAAAAATGAAATCCTTTTGTTCTCTCATTCAAATGGACAGATGATGACGGCTGTCCTCACACAAAATACTTCAGCAGAACATAACCCTTTGGTTTGTTACTGTGGTCTCTGGGACCTAGCAATGCAAGGTTACTTCCCATGTAAACAGGCTCTCGCCATTCAGAAATCATCCACTATTACCACGGGATGCTCTGTCACCCTATATGTAGCGCATGCAGTTACCACAATCCTAGAAGAATCATAATCCACTAGCGCCACTCAACGAGCATAGGAATATGAGGTGATTTTGGCAAACTCTTCCATTAACACTGTCAGGTGCCACACTGTTAATCCAGCCCCATTCATAGCAGAACCTATACAGCCAAATGATGCAGTACATGATTGCACTATGTATGAGCACACCACTGATGACACTACCCTCATTAAGGAAGACTCACTCAAAAAGGGGAAGGTGCACTTCATTGACGGTTCATTAATGATTGATCAGAATATGGGAATAAAGCACACAGGAGCAGCAGTAGTACGTCTCAAATCAGGTAAGTACCATATGCTAGCAAAGGTGTCACAGCCCTCACACTACTCGGCATCAACCTGATGCATTCTTCCTCAGGGCATTCAAAATGAGAGATTTGTTCTCATAATCAAAAATAAAATGTGCTAATGCGCTAAGTTGCTGTCTGACGATAGATATATTACAAGATGTGATTGCTCAGAAAGATGACTAATTGCCTTTATGTTGGCCTGCTTAAGGTCAGCGACACAAGTGTGTCTGTATGCAGCAACTCAGCACATTAGCACGTTTTATTTTTGATATATGAGAACAAATCTTTCATTATGAAATCCCTGATGAAGACCCCATCAGGTCAAAATGCGTCGGTGACATATTGAGAGTACCTTTAGACAACCATAAGCACTTGTGACCAAGTCTTCATTAATAACTGTTGGCACAGGTTGAGCTTGAGAAACACAGTATGTGTTTTAGAATCTTTTCGAAACCCTGGCCACAGTTCCTGTTAATCACTCTCCGTGCTAATTTGTTTCATTTATGTGAAATCAAACAAAGGATGAGAAGCTCAGACACAGGTAAGGCCCCCTCCGTTTTACATCTAAAATGTAACCTTTTATTCTACTAACCAATCAGAATAGGGCAATGTACTAACCAACTGGAATAGGACAATTTCTGCTAATTTATATTTCATATAAGAAGGAGCCAATAGTATGTTTAGAATATAGTTGTAAATAATGTTTAGATTGTATACTAATGTATTCCAATTTGTTTTTTTTGTCTTTAAATACTACTGTCTTGTGTGGGTTTGGTGAGTTCTCAGCTTTTCAGTCTTACAAGACTGACTGACTCAGCCTGCCATTATTTTGCATTTGCAATGGAGTTACATTTTCTAAAATTCAGGCCCACTCATAATTGGATTTTCTTGAGGGTCTATTCATGTGAAGTGGTAGGGTTTTACGTTGCTCTGGGTACCACTTGTGTAAATGCTTGTGTGTGTGTGCGTTCTAGTTCTAAGAGTAGAATGTATAGACAATGCTGGTTTGGTTGTGTGTTGTTTGTGTGGCTGATGTGGTTCAGTTTGTAATGATAAGAGTGGGTTTTGCGTTGGATGACTTTGAATACAATGCAGATTCCTTTGAAGGCACTCTTCTGTGGTATAGGGAGCCAGTGGAGCTGCTTGAGAGCTGGGAACTGGGACATTTTATGAATGTTTGGGAAGTTGGAGGATAAGTCTCACTGCTGCTGCATTTTGTATGGCTTAAAGCGGACAAGGTTACTATTGGGGAGGCCTTTTTATTTTATTTAGCAATATGGTTTACATCACATCAGACTGTTTTGCTATAAAATGTCCAATGAAGATATGAGACAAATATAGCTAATAGCATTAATTACACAAACAAAACCTCAACAGATTGCCATGTGTCCACTCACTATCTAATTATTGATAAACTTTCAAAAAGCATTTAATTTCCAAAATAGTCCAACATTTATAAATACCAACTATCATTGTAATTTTGTTCACCGAAAGCAAGCTATGCCATAATTCATGTCTGGTTATAAAGTGATCATTAAAACAATGTCTAAATATACTCTGTCTGAGAGAGAGCAATTCAGTGCATTCCACAAATATAATCTCTCCAGTGGCCCTATCTTCTTGCACACCCTGCGAAATCTAATATGTTTCAGTGTGCCATTTCTGACCCTCAGTACTTACCCGGTAGGGAGAAAGTTGAATCGGAAATGTATACACATTCTAGCCACCTTCTTGCTAGGAAATTCCCTGCAGTATAATTGTTTTTCATTATAGATGGGGCAGATGATGATGTAATCCCTAAACAAAGTTTTTTGTTAAATGTAAATAATTATTTTCTCTGTCTCTTAAGTCAATTTTCTTGAATAACATCGACCTGAATACACCTATATTTTTCAACAATGTTTCATTGATATCCAACGTGGAGACATAGTTTTCACACTTTTAATGAAATGTCTTAATTTATTTACAAGACTCGGTTTCTAGAACCTTTTTTTCATTGTCCAAAGATGAGTCAGGATCAAGTGCAAACTTTATCTTTCCATAAACATTAACCTTCATTTTGGAAATGTGGCCTTTAGAGAGCATAGGGTCAATTACAATCTGATAGCCTGAACCGGAGTTCCCGGAAGAAATCCCCATAGATATTTCAATACGAAACCCTCAATTTTAAGCAGAAATCTCCAATGAATTGTCATCTGTATCTCTCGACCATATATTAGTATGCGGATAATCTTAGCTTGGTACATGTTTATTAAAGGAAGCCAAGAATATTTGTTTAAATTCCTATCTACATATCTAAAAGAGGAATCAATGTTTGTTTTATATTTCTAATGGAGTAATTCCTAACCTCTCTGGACTTTATTAAGAATCCTAAATCGGTGAACAGATCCACTACTTCCAAGCTAGTATACATTAACTTTCATAAAAATGATCTTCATTTATACTCTGCCGGCCTTAAAACCATGACTTTAGTTTTTTCAAAATGTAATTAAAACACATTTTACATTGTATACTCCCATGAATGAAACATCTCTGCCCATTCTCTTCTATACTCATTTGCCCTTTGTGGAACGATTACATTGAGGCAAATTCATAGTCGAACAACCTAATAAATCTCAAGTTTTGGAGTTTGCCAAATTAGTGCATCTGGCATTCAGATCTCCAACAATTATAAGATTACAATTATTATCACTACTTTCAAGTATTATCAAATGATTATTTTACCACCTTCTCAAAGTCAATAGATATGTATCATTCAAGGGTCTATATGCATCATTTAAAAAGAATAGTTTACCATCTTCCCACTCACTTTTTACCCCATGTAGATCCTTCATTTGTATGGGCAACATCCTAGAAATTCCCTTATCCAGCACACTAAATTATTCTTCCCACAGCTAGACCTTCCATGCAATATCTTCTGAGATAATGGGATTCATTACAAGGTTGTCAGTAAGCTGCTGGTAGTACTGGCCACTTACCATTTCTGCTGCCCTATGCCCCAGTATTACCGGGATATTATGGGCGGCGTGAGTTTGGTAAATTCCCATTCCCATGGATTCCCATAGGACTCCATGGTTTGGGAATCACTGAAGCACCAACACCATTGTTAAAGGTGCAGTGCTTCAGTGAATAGTCTGCCAGTAGGGGCCTGCCAGTAGTTCACTGCCCGTGTCAGCAGACTCAGAGTATGCTGGTCTGGAAAAGCTGCCGATAACTGCTGTTACTGGCACCTTTTCTTGGACGGCATGCTCGTAATGAGCACAATGTCCTTCTTGTTATGATGTGTGACCTCAACCTTCGCATCATGTCTAAGAAACATCAAATATAACTTGACTCTATTATCTGATTATTCCCTTGTAAGCTTTCATAACCTCCTTACTAACACTGATAACTCCTGTTGGAACAGTTGTACTGTCCAAAACCCTCAGCCTGAGGTGAAGAAGGAGCCATGCAAGACAGAAAAAAGATCTGGCCCCTTACTATTCCTAGGGCACATTGGGAGTGACCTGTCCTGTGGTGCAGCGCCAACCACTCTGCAACAGATCTTCTAAGTGAGAAGAACAGACCCTGAACTGGAACAATCGGAGGACCAGACCAGCTAAACCTTCCTGGTCTCCCAGCACTGAACCAGTCTGTCCATGTCCCCCACATCTTGAACACTAGGGAAGGGGCTGGCACCGGTGTCTATATTCCTCCAACCAGCCAAACTCCTGCTTACATCCAAACCAGCATAACACTGCATTGTGTCCTAGCAAAGCAGGTCACCTATTAATCCCAAACTGACTGCTCAATAGCCACAGAACGACTGGCTCATCAATCCCACATCGACGCAGCCTCAATCACCATTTCGATGACGGTCGCCCGCCAACTCGAACAGCTGGAGCATCACTCGCTGACCCCTCCCAACAGCTAAAACTTGACATTGCCTGGCCAACTGCGAAGCATTATTGGGACCGCCCTGACCTACATGTTTGAAGATCCACTGTTTGACCGCACAGAGCACCCGCATTCGCCTCTACTCGATGCCCGCTTGCTGCCACGATATGCATCATCTTACGTCCCGAACTGAGCCTGACCATCATCGTTCGACGCCGGATCTGAAGCGTCAGCCCACCAAGAACTGAATCAAGGCACTGTTGACACTGTAGTGCCCCCACGGTCTACTTGGATCAAGATCATCCCTGTTTTCACCTAGCTATCTTTTTCATGGTTGTACCTTAGCTACAACCCCTGGTGCTACTTTCTCCAGTCTGTTGCATCCTTTCTGTTCTTGCATGTAGGTTCGGTTTTTGTGCCGTAATCTCTTTTCATTCTACGGGCAGATGGTGTGTTTTATTAAATTGAGTATATATGTATTGATTGAGCATTACCTTAATTTTGGACTGTGATATTGTGTTGTTGGGTCACTACTGGTTCACCTTCACACCCCTCTTGATAGTATAGCCTTTCCTCAGCCTACATTACCACAAAAGGTGAAGGAGTTATATATAATGATTGTTCCTATTTTACCTTTATAATTGCATTATGTTTTGGTTTGTAGAAGTGTGAGTGCTGGGTGGGCCATATTACCCCCACTCATCTTTATACTTCTGTGAGGCAGAATCCAATTTGTCACGCTATACTTATCCCTACCTTTCACAGAGTCCATCCTTTTTGTGCTTGCACCGTCTACAGCCTACTATGATCCTCCCTCTGCACACTATCACCAAGCCATCATGGTCTCAATGAAAGTTTGCACACTGTTTGCATTATTTCTTCACCTCTTAAAATAATTTCCAGGGTCCCTCCACCCAATCTTGCTTATCTTTACCTTCCCTCTAACGAAGTGTGTTCCTGTCCTTCCTCAACCTTATTTTCCCATGCCCCTTCAACTCCTCCTGTTATTGCTGCTTCCCCTCACTTGCTACACTCTACTGGGTTGCCCTCCCCTCAAATATCAAAGTGATAATATCCCTTAGATCTTTTAACACAAGACTAAAGTTCCTCCTTCCCTTCCTTGAACAGACTCCCTTAACACTCACTAACTGACTCTAGTCCAACCCCATACCATAGCCCATAAATTGACTGCGTTTGTTTAAATAATGAATGATATGAATGATTGGTTGTTTATGACGCGCTTAATACCCAGAGGTTTCTAAGCGTGGACACAGGGATCGAACCTGTGTTGCTCTGTGTCGTCTTGCTTCCAAGGCGAGCACGTTGCCCCTGAGCTATCCTCCCGCGAGTTGATATATGAGTATTTGCTATAGGATTTACTGTGATCCTAGGCCTATACTATTTGCGCTAGCAACTTCTGATTCCCTGTCCATTCCCAGATGTTGTCTTCTATTATCTGTCATACACAGAAACTCGCTACTCATTCACAGATTCTGTCAAACAATTAAAAAAGCACCCACTCCTGGGACTGCCTTGTTTCCTATGTAAGTAACTCCCAACCTTCCAAAATGTGAATAAATAGTGCCAATTTTGAAATGTATAGGACAAATAACTCCTGAATAACATTGTGATGTATTTCCTGTATTTAATATAGCTAAATACAAACCTTAACCACTCACCTTGAGTAAG
This sequence comes from Ambystoma mexicanum, assembly GCF_040938575.1. Lineage (NCBI taxonomy): Eukaryota > Metazoa > Chordata > Amphibia > Caudata > Ambystomatidae > Ambystoma > Ambystoma mexicanum. Next base: position 1,364,031,730 of record NC_090931.1, on the reverse strand, counting down.
TGCTTAACACATGAAACAATTGAATCCCCTGTGCAAGACAGTACCACACATAACTACACCAATGGACAGACGAGGAAGTGGAGGAGTCAGCATGCCACAGATGGCAAAGCAGCAAAGGTGTTGCAGCTGTGTCATTCGATGCTGGTCATCTGCTGGTGTGTTTGCCCTGTTTCCAATGAATCGGCAAAGTGCTTCTGTGTCCTACTGCTGTTCACAGGTCATGTGTACTGTACTGGATTGTGAGGGCTCTGCTCCTTGCTTGCTGTTGGGTTGGATTTCTGGCTTCAGACTGTTTACCTTCTTATGTTTCTCTATGTTTTCATGCTTAGTGAGTGTGCAGGGCATTGGTTGCACTGATTTGTGGTCTGACCTTTCCCAGCTTTGCCACTAGCATTGGGCTCTTGAAGGGGGGGAACTCAAGCAGCACTGATGGTGAAGACTAAATGGCAAGACTACAAGCTACATTATCTTTTTCCTGGCTGTGGACTTGGATGTATGACTGCTCAGGCAATATCAGGTCAAGGGGGTGTGAGCACGTGGTCTTGTAGTGACACTATGTCCTCTGGTGAGGGCAGGATAGCCTGAGCGTTTTGATTTATAATCATAAAGAGATGCAAAGAATTCTGCTCCTGAAAGGGAGTTCTGATCATCAGATCACCTTTCCACTATGTTCCATGCCAAACAGCATAATACACACAATCACTTTTGTATGACCGCTTCCTGCCATCCCCAGCAACTTCCCTGCAGTCATATCTAGGCAGGTTCAGAGGTCATATGTGTATTCACTCAAAACAAAAGAGGTGATGGCTGAAAGGTTTATCATTAATTATAACCTCTGGCATTGTTCTGGGCAACGCTACAAACCATAGTTCTTTGCCTGCCAAGCCATTACAAAAGGGAAAGATCATATGTGAATCAGGCATGGGCCCACCCACATCCCTTCTGCACAAGACCATAAGCATCCCCACAGGTCCTGCATTCATGCATATAATTAGTGAGACAGACTGAGTCGTGCACTCTTAATAATAACTCAATCATATATTTCCAAGTGTAATCCCTTAATCTACATACAAATTCAATATTCCAATCATGTTGTGTAAACCTGTTTCCCTTTAAAAAAGAAGTCACATTGCATTCCTAAGTGCATTTCATCTCAGAACCATCAACTATCGCCATTTCTGGAACATCAGCTATTGATCCAAAAATATTTCTTGGAAAATATACTTTCTTTTTCTTTGCATTTGCTTTATTGGACAGAAGTCTTATAGAAATATTCACTTATTAGCAATGCACAATAAAAAACTAAATTGAAATACAAAATTCGTTGACGGCAACATGTAAGCAAACATCATGCAAAGTGACATTTAAACCCCTCCATTACATTATGAGTAGGTTCTCAATCATGAATGTAAGAAGAACACAATAAAACAATAACATATGAATACATGATTCATTGAAGGCATCATCTGTATCGAGATCACTGAAAGTCAGGATTGGGACCACTGCATTGCGTTATAAGAAGATCTGCAGGCAGAAACTTGATTAGTGTACATATCAGATACTCGTATATTGTTTTCTCCAGGGGTCATTTTAGTGTTTTTGTTTGAATATTGCCCTCCTTTTGAGCCATGATTTGTGGAAGTACATACTCACCCTTACCCCATGTCATCCGCACTGGATTTACAAAATGTAATTGTTTCACTTACTAATCATATGCTCCTTTCTCTTAATAAGGGATTTAGATAAAATGATCTTAATCTGGCTTAACCAGTGCAAAATAATACAAAATGTGCCAAAGATTCCATTGCCCTTGAACATGTTGGGCAGTGGTCACAAATCTCTGTGTTCCACTAGTTCACGAGTGCCGCAATGGGCAACGTTCCAAAGCAGAATTTCATGAACAACAACCTAGCATTGGGAGGTTGATCAAATCTATGCACCTTTTCCTTCCCAAGCTAGGTTTATGGGACCAATATTCACACATCAACCTTAAATTTACACTACTGGTCAGCAGCTCTGTTGTCATGTTTTCCTCATGGGCCCCTCTTTTATGCTAGTCTTTGCACTTCTATCTATGGAATCCGTATTGGTCCACAGGTGCATAAAACCTAAGTTCAGTAGTGTATATTGTACATGCTTGCACCAGAGGACTCTTAATTTTTTCCATTTGGTTAGTTAATCCTTGACTGCCTCCTTATATTTCAATAGATGGAGTGATGACCAAAGTTGGTTCCAATAGAGTATAGATCTTATTACTCTTCTAGTATAGCTCTGTTAGCAACATGAGCCTAGAGGTGTGAGGTGGTAGGTGCAACCCCTTTTTTAGAAATGTGTGTTCCATTACAACCAAACTCCAATTGTAAAGTTAGCTCCAAATCTCACCACAATATAAGGTCGCTGACTTCATTTATTTATTATAAACTTCGAGAGGCGGGGTGAAAGCGCTGCCCCACAACTCAAATGTAAACCAAGCCATTGCATTGCAAACTCAATCGAATTTTGTATTTGTATTTATGTGTATTTTATATAGCACCTTAAGCCAAGGTGCTGTACACAGAATCAAAATGGTACTATAAAAATGAAAATTGATAAAAAGCAATCTGTCATGTTAACCAGGGTGAAGAAAATGGGACTTCAGTGACTTACGAAATAGGGGATAGACAGAGATAGAGCAAAGAAAATAAGGAAGAAAATTCCAATGTATGGGAGCCAAGAGGGCAAAGCACCGAAAGCAAGACTGAGCATAGGGAGGACGTGGAACTACGAGAAGGGAAGAAGAACAGAGAGATAGGGAAGGAGTATCGAATGAAACCAGGGAGGAGAGGTAGTCAGGTGCAAGACCACAGATAGACTTGAAACAAGACATAAAAAGTTACATTTAATTTGAGATTGGAACGACAGCCAGCCAAGAGAAGAAAGGGAAGAAGAAATAGACCCATTAAAGGAAAAAAGACAAAGAAGACAGGTGGAAGCATTAAACAGAGATTTCTGGGGAGCAAGAACAGTGGGAGAAAATCAGGGAGGATATCAACAGTTTTGTAGCTTGAAAAGTCAGAAAGGGACAAGCTTTACAGATATTGTATGAATGAGAGGCGCGCAAGGATAGTGAGATATGGTGGGTAAAGGATAAAGCAGAATTAAGGTAGAGCCCCAGATTGCGAGCAGTGGAAAAAATAAGAAGCTGGGAAGGGGGTAATCTAGCAAAAGAAGAAAAAATAGGAGGAGGAAGAGTGTTGACAGGAAAGAAAAAAACCTCAGTTTTAGCAGTGTTAAGTGTAAGATAATGAGCCGACATCCAATATTTGATAGCTAATAAGCAAGCAGAAATTCTGTGGTGGATACTGGAAGAAAAAGAAGGGAAAGACTGGAAAAGCTCAATATCATCAGCATAAAAATGATGTGATAGAACAAACGAAGAAATAACCCCAACAAGAGGAATATAATGGGAAAAAAGAAAAGGATCCAGAACAGACCCTTGTGCGACGCCATAAGTAAGCAAGAAAGTGACAGATTTATGGCTGGCCCAAGAAATGGAAAAGGTTCTTTGGGAGCGGTATGAGTGAAACCAAACAAGACAGAACCAGAAAAACAGAGGAGAGAGAGACCAGTAGAAGAGAGTGATCAACAGTGTTGGAGAGGAGAGCTGTTTCAGTCGAGTGACAGGGGAGAATGCCCAACTGAAATCGAGGAAGAATAGAAGAATTAGAAACAAAAGTATAAACTTGAGAATACATCAATCTTTCAAGTAGTTTAGATAGATAAGGCAATAAAGAAATAGGATGGAAATTAGAAACAAGCAAGGGGTCAGGAGTGGGTTTCTTTAGAATTAGAAAAATTGAAGAGTGTTTCAATGATGAAGGAAAAATTGATGTCAAGAGGCAGATGTTAAAGAAGGAGGTAAGATAAGAAACAAGGGTAGGATAGACTTTAGGAATACATGCTGAAGGGATAGGATAAGTAAGGGAGGCAGTTGGATGGGCTTGTGCCAAAAGGATAGAAGTCTCTTTGTTGGTATTAGGATTTAAACAAGAAATAGAAAGAGAAGGTACTTGAATAGAAAAGAGAGGTGGTGTTGGAGAGGAGGGGGCTTCAATTTCAGAGTAAAGAGAAGCCACCTTTGAAGAGAAGAACTGAGTCAAGTCAGAAGCTGAAAGAGTAGAGCTAAGCAAATAGCCAGGAGTAGGAGGAGAGAGGAGATATGAGAGCATTTGAAAGAGACGCCTAGGGTGGGTTGATTGCATATGTAGAAGATCAGAGAAGTAAGAGCGTTTGGCAGAAAGTAAAGGGGGTCGTAAAGAGCATGATAGGAAAAGTATGAAGTATAGTTAGCCATAGACCTGGTCTTGAGCCAAAATCTTTCAAGACAGTGAAGAAGGCAGCACATAGGACAGAGGTGAAGAGAAGGCCAGGGTTGGGGTTGGCAAAGTTTACAGGTAGGATAAAAGGATGAAGTAGGGTAACGAATATCTAGAGAAGATGATAGAGAAGAGGAAAGATTCGAAGCAGCCTCGTCAGCAGATAGGACTACAAAAGAGGAGTGAGAAGGCAGAACAGAAAGGCAGGAAGAAACAAAGAGTGGAGTATTGAAATTGTGTAAGTCAAGCCGATGGAATGGTAGCCTGAGGGAAATAGTGAGAAAGAAGGAATTTCCAAGGAGGGGGTCATCCGTGTACAATCGCTCATGAACTAAATGTTCAGATAGCAGAAACTGGCTGATATCATTTCCCTCGAATGTCAATATTCAAATGTGGTGCTTTTATTCTACTATTAGCTCTGAAACCCATACTTTTTTGTTTCCAAATATTAATTTCAAGACCTATTTTTTTATACTTCTCATAAAGGAGGCTAACTTGTTTTTTGTTTACCTCATTGTAGACATGGAGATAAGGATTGCACCATATGCATATAGAAGGATCTGTGTTTTATCAGTTCCTGATTTGGGCTGGTTGCTAGCAATTGCACACAACAGGGTGACTATTTTATTTATCAGGATAGAGAAGAGTGTCAGTGCCAATATGCACCCCTGTCTGACCCCTCTTTTGATGTCGATGGGTTCAGTAGGGTCACCCTCTAGTGTCCAACTGACTGCTGCCTTATTTCCTTATAGAGGCATAAGATGGCAGTTAAGAAGGGATAGGGAGGTTTCTACGCAGGAGATTTGGCCAAAGCCAAATCTATCTAATCTTTGGACTGAATTTTAACAAAAATAAATGTGGGGGGTGGGTAAGGCTAATAATTAAGGTGGGTAGGAAGGGGGGAGGTCTCCAGCCACATATATTTGCAGCCAAATGGCTTAAATGAAAATGGATGGATTTGGATTCAACCAAATCTCCTCGATGAATGCACGTAGAACTGTTAAGACTGCAGGTGTGATCTTTGCCTCAGCTAAACTCTCCCAAAGTCTGTGCCTAGAGACCCCATCAAAGGCTTTTCTGAGTTTTACATGTTTTTGTAATAAGTTCAAGAGGACGATAGAGGTGAAAGGTATACATAGATCAAAATAGGAAATAGAAGCTCAAATTAGTACTGCAAGTGCAGGACTGGCCCCAATTCTGAGCTCAGGATTAACTTATGATATGATATGATATGGTATTTGTAACGCGCCTATACACAGGTGTTTCAAGGCGCGACGAGGCAGGGAGGGGAGGAAAAAGGGGAGACAGACAACGATCCTACTAGGCCAGGTGTCATTCAGATCGCGCAAGTGCAGGGGTGGGGGAGGGGGAAAAGTGCAAGGGGAAGGGGAGGGGGGGAAGTGCAGTGCAAGGTAAGTGGCGTAAAGTAATAAATAAATAGGGCCAGCTGGTGGCAAGTGCAAGGTAAGTGCAGAACAAGTGCTGGGGAAGGGGGGGGGGGGCTGTAGGGATACAGAGACAGTCCCGCAGTGCAGAGGGGTTCCAGGGCATCAGTGCAAGAGGAGAGTGGCTGGGCCCAGGACCAAGGCCGTTTAGAGTGGTCCAGTTGCAGGATCAGTGCAGATTCAGTGAATAATTAATTAGCTGTTCAGCAGGGGAGAGGGAGAGAGAAAGCAGAAGCAAAGAGGAAGGTTTTGAGGTGCTTCCGGAACCGGAGATGGTTCTCCTCAAGTTTCAGGGAGGCAGGAAGGCTGTTCCAGAGGGAGGCCCCTGCCGCGGAGAGAGATCTACCCCCAGCTCGTTGCTTTGAGAAGCGGCTGACCCTGAGGGAGTTGGAGGCGGATGAGCGAAGGGCTCGGGAAGGAAGATATTTGGGAAGAGGGAGTTGAAGGTATTTAGGACGCAGGCCCCAGAAGGCCTTGTGGACAATGCAGAGGGTTTTGAACTTTATCCTCACAGCCACTGGGAGCCAGTGTAGAGATTTCAGTCCTGGAGAGATACGGTCCCTGGGCTTGAGGCCAAGGACAAGTCTCGCAGTTCTGTTCTGGATGAGTTGCAGAGGGCGGAGAGTGGAGGCAGGCAGATTAAGATAGAGGCTGTTACAGTAATCCAGCTTCGAGAGAACCAGGGCTCGGGAGACAGTGAGCTTCTGGGGGAAGGAGAGGAAGGGAAGAATACCTCTGAGGAGGTGCAGCTGGTAGTGTGACCTCTTGGCGACGTCAGAAATATGAGGAGAGAAGGAGAGTGTGGAGTCGAAGATGACCCCAAGGTTTTTTGCCTTGCAGGTAGGAGCAGGGAGGGGGCCAAGGGAGGCAGGCCAGAGAGCTGCAGGGAAGGAGGGAGTGGGAGTACCGATGAGTAGAATCTCAGTCTTACTGGCATTAAGGCAGAGGTCATTGGCGGCACACCATTCTTGGATAGCAGACAGACAGTCAGAGATGAGGGAAGGAGAGGGGGAGGCTGAGGGTAGCCTGAAAATGAGCGGGGTATCGTCCGCATAGCACTGGAAATTAGGGCAGAGAGCGGCGATGCGGTGGGCAAGGAGTGCCAGATACTGGTTGAACAGCCAGGGAGAGAGATTAGATCCCTGGGGGACACCACAGGTGGAGAAAAAGATGTCGGAGAGGAAGGACCCCAGTTGGACCTGGGAGGGTCGATTCGAAAGGAAAGAGGTCAGCCACGCCAGAGCCTGACCAGTGATACCCAGGTTTTCCCGGAGACGGTTGAGCAGGATGGCATGGTTGACAGTGTCAAAGGCAGAGGAGAGATCGAGCAGAATGAGAACACACGGAGTGTTGGAATCGAGGTTCAAGAGCAGGTCTTCACGGATGTTCAGGAGAGCAGTTTCCGTGCTTCTGGCAGCTCTGAAGCCAGATTGATGGTCATGAAGACTACCAACAGATTCAGCATGGAGGTTAAGCTGGGAGATGGCCAGTTTCTCCAGGAGCTTGCCCAGGAAGGGAGTGATGGAGATTGGGCGATAGTTAGCCGGGCAGGAGGGGTTGGAAGAGGGTTTCTTGAGAAGAGGGTGCACAAGGGAGTGCTTGAGGGGGGAAGGGAAGACTCCAGAGGCGAAGGAGTGGTTGCAAAAGTCAGCCAGGGCAGGAGCCAGGGAGTCGATGTAGTCCTTGATAGTTTTGGAGGAACAGGGGTGAACATGTTTAGATGAGACTTTCATTGATCGGACTTGTCTGGAAACCTCGTCAGCAGAGAAAGGTGGAAAGGCAGAGAAAGAGGGAGGAGGGGTGACCGCAGAAGGGCCAGAGGAAGAGCCGGGTAGGGAGGGAGGGAGGTGAAAGGAGGAGAGCGAGGACAGGATGTCCTGAGTTTTAGAGATGAAGTGAGAGGCCAGTGCGGTGCAGAGGGCCTGGGAGGGGACAGGAGAGGTAGAGACTGCAACAGGGTTGGCCAGCTCCTTGCAGATTTTAAAGAGTTTGGCGGAGTTGTTTGATGCCGCAGAGATGCGGGCTTGGATAAGGGCTCTCTTCTTGGTGAGAACGGAGAGCCGGTACTGTCTTTGGAGCAGGCGGCAGGCCAGTTTGTCAGAGGATGAACATGAAGCACGCCATTTCCTCTCTGCAACCCTGCACTTGCGTTTTAGGGTGACGAGATCCTAGTCATACCAGGAGTTACATTTGGCTTTGGGCTTCAGGCGGATTCTCATGACGGGGGCAAGGATATCAAGAGTAACAGATATAGCAGAGTGGAGCATGGAGAGGGCTGTGTCAGGGTGGGAGTCAGCCGAAGGGGCAGGGGGGGCGAGAAGGTAGCAGCGAAAGCCTCAACTGACACACGCTTCATGGGTCGGATGACCGAGAAGGTGGGTGGCAGTGAAGAGGGTGGCTTTGCCTGTGGGGTAGGGAGGGTGAGGTGGGAGGATAGGAGAAAGTGATCACTCCAGGAGAGAGGAGTGGAGAGAGGGACGGAGAGGGGAAGGTCAGAAGAGATCAGAGCATCAAGAGTGTGCCCAGCAGAGTGAGTAGGTTCAGACGGGAGAATAGAGAGTGAGAGAGAGTCGCAGAGGTCACGAAAGAGACCAGTGGGGGGACTGGAGGCATCAAGGTGGATGTTGAAGTCGCCAAGAAAGAGGAGTTGAGTGGTTGAGGACAGGAGTGAGGAGGAGAGGTCAGCCCACTCAGAGAGGAAGGAGGAAATTTGACCAGGTGGCCGATAGATAGTAGCCACGGTAAGGGAATGGCTAGGAGAGAGAGAGAGTCGGCAGACAAGACATTCAAAAGAGGAGTTGGTCTGCGTAGGAGTGACAGTGGCAGGAATCCACTCAGGGAAGATAAGGGCAACACCACCCCCTGCACGGTTAGGCCTGGGCATGGAGAGGATCTTGTAACCGTCAGGTAGGAGTGTGTCAAAGCTGGTGGCAGAGCTGGCTGTGAACCATGTCTCAGTGAGACAAAGGACGTCGAGGTCCAGTTCCTCAAGAAGGTGACAGATATCGGAGGAGTGCTTGATGGCAGAGCGAGTGTTTAGAGTGGCAATGTGGAGAAGGCTGCCATCCTTGAAGAACTTTCGGGGAGGGGTACAGATCAGAGGTACGCCCTGAGGAGGTATTGAAGAAGGAGGTGAAGAAGGAGCACGAGAGGGGTCAGGGAGGGAGGGTAGAGGCAAGGTAGCCAAGGATAGAGGAGGGGGGACAGCAGGAGAGGAGAGGAAGTTGATGAGGTGTGGGAAGCGTCTATCGAAGAGGTGAAGGTTGGCCTGAGGGCCTTGGACCAAGACGGTCCCATTAGCGTAGACATTAATGATGGCCTTAGAGGAGCGGAAGGGGGCCAAGAGGACATCCCAACGGGTGCCACCATTAATGGGAGAGGAGGAGAAAGGAGAGAGCACAGAGACCATATGAAGGGTCCATAGGTCAGGCGAAGGCACAAAAAAGAGGATGTCAGTGAGAGTTTCCTTAGAGCAGAGGGATTAGTGTAGGTGTCAGCGATAGGGAGGCCTGGGTTGGAGACCAGGATGTCCTTTTTAAACTTTTTCCTACCAGATTTAGTGAGGAGAGCAGGATAGTCAATGGAGAAGCAGTTAGAGAAGATAGGCGAGACAGAGAGCACCATGGAGTAGGAGGGAGGGAGGGGGGGGTGAGACAGACGAAACGAGAGCACGCGGACAGGAAGTGAGCGGCAAGCACAAGTTACCACAATTAGAGCAAACAAACAGTAAAGCGTATTAGGTACCGGGCCACCTAAGTTTGAGAATCCTGCGAGGGGAGAAAAGCACCCTAGTTTACCACAGTTCAGAGCAAACAGTAAAGCGTATTAGGTACCGGGCCACCTAAGTTTGAGAATCCTGCGAGGGGAGAAAAGCACCCTAGTTTACCACAGTTCAGAGCAAACAGTAAAGCGTATTAGGTACCGGGCCACCTAAGTTTGAGAATCCTGCGATGGGAGAAAAGCACCCTAGTTTACCACAGTTCAGAGCAAACAGTAAAGCGTATTAGGTACAATGCCAACATTCCTCCCTCCAGTTTTCAGCACCACCATTCAGAGGCGGATGGAAAGACTGCAGCGAAGCTGCCTGTTGGTTGTGAAGGCTGTTGTCAAGCCGTAAATCAGACAGATGCAAAATTCAAGGCTTTGATGCCAGAATGCCACATTTTCACTTTGACAGAATCTGGTGCTTAACTACTCTTTCTTCGTGGACTTCTATTTTTGCACACCCATCAGATTCAGGACCATTATGTACTCTGGTCCTATATAGGATAAACTCCCTGTTGTTTGACCATATCCTACAGGCCTTCTTCTTACCCATTGCTCTGCATCGAGCGTAAAACAGTAAAACTATCACTATTTTAAATTAGATTATTAGAGGGGGTCTGGCACCTAAATAACTCCAGCTCTCACTTCAGAAGTATATTCCTTCTCGAGCTCTTCGCTCTTCCACCTCCTACTCCATGATCGTCCGTCACTTTTCTAAGAAACAAGTTGGGGGCAGATCTCTCTCTTCGGCCAGTGCTTCCCTCTGGAACAGCCTCCCTGCCTCTCTGTAACTTGAGAAGAATCATCTCCCGTTCGGGAAGCAACTCAAGACTTTCTTCTTTGCTTCTGTCTTCTTTCTTCCACTTCCCTGCTGATCTCCTGTCTGATAATGCACTGGTTACCTGGCTAAACTCTTAACCACGGACCCAGGTCCCTACCCTCCCAGTTGCACACTTGGGTGTAAAGGAGGAGCCAAGTACCCCCACTCCAACTGCCCCGCCTACATTACCTGACAAATATGAAGCAAACTATGTGGTGTATACAGAACAGTTAAACCAGCAAAGAGAATAGTGTGGACTCTGTGCAGTACCCAGAAGAATACCTATACCTAAGAGAATATGGGAGGTAAAGTACCCATTGAGGAAACCATAGCTACATACAAGGCAATATGATGGCCATTTGAACGAGATTCCTGAAGAATTAGAGAAACTAAATGGCAAAGATGAACACTTGTGTATAGGCGCGTTACAAATGCCATATCATATCATATCATATCATGGTGACATCACACAAAATCGAATTGACACCCATAGAAGAGATAAATAGACCAGAGGATGCAGACGATTTATAAACCATCAAGAAAGTACCAAGGATAAGCGACATCTTGGGATCAAGGTGAAGAAACTTATGCCACAGACCTGATGAAGAAACTTAGTTTAAACCTGTACAGATGCAATGAAAAGCAATCATTAAGCTAGCACATGCTTTCAAACAGATAGACCGAGGCAAGCACCAACATATACATATATAGATACATATGGACAAGTAAAAGATGGATGTTTCCACTATGCATATAAGCAGTACTGAACAAAGCAAGAAGGCCTCAATTTTCAGTGTGTTGCAGTTAATAAAGCAATTGAATGCACAACATGAATCTCAGTAAAAGGAGTTTACACAGCCAAGAGAGCCAAGGTCTTATCAAACTAGAATTGGCTGACATTGGATACAATTAACGTGAAGGAACCGAGGCTCCTGTTCAAAAAGGTCAAGCAAAACAAAAGACGCCAGAGGACTTTTGGAGAATAAAATCAAAGGCTCAATTTCATGGTGTATAGTCATGTGATAAAGGGAAGTTGGACGAGCTAGATGGTCACACCTACGCACGAAGGCTGGCTGTACCCATACTCCTTAAAAATTCTCAGAACACAGTACAAACTCAAGGCCAACTTCAGAGCACTAATTGACACTGGACCATTGAGGTGATGACAGATGATATGCTAATTGATGGGAAGCTGGTGCAAGGACGAGCTCACCCTCACCTGGTTGTTCAGTCTGCATGCTGCTAGACGTAGGTGGAAAAGTACTGACGGGGGTTAGAAGCTAACCAATTGTAGGCGACTGCATAATTAAGGGTCCTATAGCTTGTGTAGCCAATGGGACGTCGTACATTTAGTGATGTTCATAGTGGCCATTTTAAGGGGAGTGTCCCACCTGATGAAATGTATCCTATCACCTTCCTCTACTGCTCTATACAGATACAAAGCCTATACTTAGAAATACACTTAGACCCAATCACACCATCCATTTGAGTTTTTGTATTTTGCCACGTAGGATGACGTTGGTAAGGACGCAGGTCAAAACATCAATGATGACCAATTCTGGGTATGAGAGCACAGTTTTTTTTTTTATAATGTAAGTAGAGTGAGAAGATCGAGCGATTGCTGATGTTCATTGTGCTCCCCAATTTTAGAGACTTGTTAATAAAACGAACACCCTTTGCCATTATTTGATTATTGATGTATGAATACAATCTGCATTCCCATCCATCTCTAGGGTATAGCTACTCATCTTAAAGCTCTGTCTGAGAGAACACCCAGCTCACTTGGTAGCAGAGTTAGGAAGGTTTGAAGATAACCATCGCCCATCTGCATGATTAAACTTTAGAGTTTCTGCAATATCGCACAGCCTTTGCCATTCGGCTGACAGGACGTGAAGCTCCCCATAGATAGTGGATAGTTTAATCCCAAAATTCCTTGCACGGACAGTTGACGGGACCCCTAGTTTCGATAGGAACCCCTCCCACATCTATGCAAAGGGGATCGAAAAGCAGCTCGAAGAGTGGTAACAAAGACAGTGATCCAAAGGGTCTGAAGAAGAAAACATGCGAATGGTGAGTAAATCGACTAAAAGTGTGGCAAAGGTATATATGTATAGCAAATAAGGAGAGTAACGGAAGGAGGTGGGATAAAATGTAACGTAAGAGTAAAAGTGTAAAATATATGTATAGGGGAATTGAGATATTGACTTGAGTGTGGCCGAGGCTACAATAAGAGAATAAGCCCAGTTCCTAGACTTTAAAGAGTGCTAGCAGAAACCTTAATCTAGAGTCCCATAAGTGGATGACGTAGGACACGGAATCGATTAAAGATGATCCAGAAAGAGATAGGTTTATGTTCCAATTGGAACAATCTTAGAAGGGCAAGATGAGTCTAAAATAAAAGATTGTGCAAAATACATGTGATAGTATAGTCTGTCTGTTTGTTTTATGTGATTGAAAGGTGTGATGATGTCATAGCTGAAGGACAAAATTACACGGTAGAAAAGTGCAAAGTTGTGTAAAAGAAAAGTGATTGTTTTTTAAATTGTATTTTGATGGTTGTTTTTTTAGCAAGAGTAAAGTAAAATTGTGATTGACGGGATTGGAGCTTGCGGCGATTGGTGCTGGCTCATATTGTATTATTTTTATGAGATGCAATTTTAAAATCTATGATTGAAAATCAACGAGCGCTAAAAGAAGCGAAGATAGACAAATTAAGAATGAAGGATGTTACTTCATTAGTGCATTTTTGCAAACACTTTGCAAGCAGCTGCCAAAACATGCGCCCAATCTTAGACAGTCCAGTGCAGAATGGGTTTAAGGAACCACGGATTTAATGTTTATGCCATGGCGCCAAGGCGGATCATTATCGAAGGCAGTCTTGCAGCATATGATGGCATATTTGCATGCAGTGTACACGGCAAAGGAGCTAGAAAAGCACCTAGCGAGTCTAGAACTTTGGAAAAATACCAACAAGAAAGAGAGGAGGAGCCTCCTTTAGATTGGATACTCAATCTATGCAAAGAGGGGGTGAAGAGCCTTCCACTCCGCCCACCCCATCTGAAACGAAAGACGAAGTTAAGAAAGACAATGGGTTATACCCATTAAGGGAACTTAAAGCAGTGGTGGGATATAGCAATCCCTTATATGAGTCACCTATGCAAAGTAGTGACGAGAGTCCAGAGAAAGATGCTGAGAAAGAGGAAACCTCCGAAGTCCCGATGGACAAGGGGAGACGTGAAAAGGAGAGAAGTTTGTTTGTTTGTTTGTTTGTTTGTTTATTTATTTATTATGCACGCCGGACCCGAGGGTATCAGGGCACAGGTGATAAGAGTACATACAGCTTAGTTAGAAAGGTTACGGGGCATGATTAAACACTTTTCCTCTGAGTTACAAAGGTTGAGGATCAGAGCAAGTATAGAGGACATTCACGTGTCTAGTGATAGAGCAAGCACATCTCTAGATGACTGATGAGATAGTGCTCTGACCGAACGAATGGATGGGAGGTCAGATTTTACTTAAACTTGATGGTAAAGACATCAAGGATGTAAGACAAAGGGACGATCAAGACAGGATAAAACAGACTGGGAAAGAGAAGAACGATTGAAAGATGAAGGGTTGAGAAGAAAGGATAGACAGAAACAAGAGCAGTTATACCAACATGAACAAGCTAAAGAAACAAGAGAGAGCAGAAGAGCAAAGAAAACATGACAATAAGCAAAGAACAGCTAATGAGCAGGAGAGGCTAGAAAGGAATAGAAGAAGAAGCGGAAAAGATAAGAGAGAAAAAAGAATAAAGTGATGGAAGGATGAAGAGATACGAAGGGTAAATAAAAGAAGGGAAAGAAAAAGGAAGGAAGTGGGCAAAGTGAGAAAGGAAGCTAGAAAACATAGAGAGTTTGATGAGGATATCAAATATAAACGAAGGCAGAGAGCACGCGATCTCGAGTATTTGGAAATGGAAGTAAGAAATCCCAATCCATTGGTAGAATGGAAGATATAGAGGAATTTTCCCGAATATGAGTCATTACCAGCCCTGTCTAGAGCAAATCTAGAAGACGGGTTTGAATCAAGAAGTGATCGATAAAGTATACCATGACATGAGCGCTCAGAAGGAAGCTCAGGGGAAGGGAAAAATTATTGTCTCGAGAGCACTCAGTTGTATGACACGGAGGAAGCTTCATGTAGAATGAGACATAAGGAGCTGTCTTTAGACAGACTGACTCTGAATAGAAATTAAGACAGGAGAAGTTGCATGAGTTGGTCACAAGCAATGTCAGACGAAGAGAGGGAAACCTTCCAGGGGGAAGCAAGAGATAATAATTGTGACCCCAAGGGATGACTCTCTATGGATATGGGAGTAAAATGGTCATATTTAAATGTACCTGTACCCAAGGCAACAGAGCCATTGACACAGTCGAACTGACTCAGGGGGCAACCCCATGGTGAGAGGGGGTGTCTCTGCCTTATTTAAGTAGGTTAAGATCATTGCCAGGAAGACGGCGATGTGGGAATATCACCCCGGCGGTGGATAGACAAACGATGAGAGATGAGAATGGGTTTGGCGCGTCACAGTTCCCTTTGCTAGAAAAAGTAGGAATGAGGCTACAGTATATACCATGGCCTCAAATGGACAGAGATACTCTTAGGTGTAAACCCCTGATTTTGACTTCCGGTGCTGGGAAATGGATACGTGAGCTAGAATAGAAGACGGGGGACATTAAAGGTCTTCTGATCGCCATACTTGGTGAGAGAGCTGACGATGTATGGACATGGGCAGGCTACCCTGGTGTGACTACAGTCAACACTGTGCATGATGGAGCACCATTTAACAATTGCAGAACAGCAGTTTGGAAAGCGCTTTGAGTACTATATCCGGACACGTCCGATATGGGAGCTATAATGACAAAAAAGATGAAAGAGGGTGAGGATCTGTTGCTTTACATTCACAATTTCCAAGACGCCTGTGCACTCAAAACTCGTGAATCTTGGGGGAAATCTATACCTGTGTTCTATCATATATTATCCCAAGGGCTGCCAGAGCAAGTGCAGAAGCATCTAAAGAAATTAGAAGGTATAGAAGCTAAACCGTGGTCGGAAATGCAGATGACCATTGCACATTACTGCAGACTTCTGCTGGAAAAGAATTGCAAAAAAGATGATACTTGTAAAGGCGAGGAGGCAAAATTGGTTCAGAAAAAACTGTCCAAGTACGCCATTAAAGGGGCAATGTTAACTATTACAGATGGATCCAATTCCCAACAGATAACAAACATGCCACAGGCGAATAACCAAAGGCAGTTTGATCAAATCAAAAATGGATATGCTCCATGAGGAAGAGGTTTCCGAGGAAGAGGTTAGCAAGGTAATCAAGGGAATTGGGAGAATAATAGGGGAGGTTTTCAGAGCAATCAAGGTGGGTTTCAAAATGTGGAAAATGGGCAGATGGGAATACCACTGCCTATATGTTGGATGTGTGGAATGACAGGATATTTCATTCGTACATGTAGAAGTCAAGGCATGGTACAGAATGATCAGTTATTAAGAGGGTGGATGTCAAATCCACCTGCATATTTGCAGCAGAATGGAGATGGAATGCGCAAAATCAAACAGTGCAGCAGCAAGCGCCGAGAGTGCAGCAAGGCTTGCAACCACAGCAGATGACAGGTAACCCACCACAGGGACAATCAAAGCAGTCCCCTATGCAGCTCCAACAGAACACAGTTACAGGACAGGTATCGAATACTAGAATAGGGAGTGTCACTGTTGATGGAGGAAATCCTTTTACAAATAATGGGGCAAAGCTGTACAAGGAATAGGATAGCTCACTGGGAGACCTGATGTGTTCCAGACTATATGTGACACCAAACCCTCATGAGGAGCCAAGGGTGGATGTCAGTATAGGAGGCAAAAATGTTTTGTTCTTAGTGGACATGGGTGCAACGCGTTCATTTATACGAGAGGGCAAATTTTCAATGTCTGGCAATGCCAAGGGATTCACAGGAGCTACAAGTTGCGTTCCTTTCACCGAAACTACCAGTCTCTATAGGAAAATATGACATGAATGTGCCACTACTTTATTCAAGGCAAACGCCTGTCAATATATTAGGACGAGATCTGATGACTAAGTTAAATATGACGATCTATCTCGTTCACTGATGAAGGCATAATATGCTCAACACCAAGAATGTATTATTTAAACGTGTGTGAAATGATTATAGCATATGCAGGACGAATGGCTATGAGAGCAATCCCATTAAAACCAGAGATTTTTCAATATGGGGTACACATATTGTTGTCCTGGCTGCCAGGAATAGCATACAAACCAATGAGAACTCCTGATGAGTTTTTGTTTAGACCAAGGATACCTATGTTTGAAGAAATGGGACAAGTATTTCCCTTAATGATACAAGCAGCCATAGTGTGAGGAGAAATAGCATTGCTTGATGGCTGTGATGATGAGGGCAGGCAATGGTGTGCAGTAATCACCATTGGAGAAGGTTACAGATTGACTGACGTCACGGATGATCACTCACCTGATGACAAAGTAATATTTGAAATGAACATCACTTACTCGGTAAAAGCAATTAAAAGAGAAGTGCCTCAGAGAATGAAGTTAGCACAGAAATGCCCTTAATATTTTGACGAAAACATGGCGAAAGTGCCAGTCTCCCTATAGACCACTGGCCGCTATGACATAGACCTACTAAAGGGGGTCGGGGAAGTGAAGATTAAATTAAAACCAGGAGCAATTCTACCTGGAGCACAGCAGTATCCCATGTCTCGAGAGGCAGATGAAGGAATTTTCAAGACAATTTCTGCCATGATGGACCAAGGTGGACCAAGGTATCTTAGTGACGTCAGAGTCACCATGTAATATGTCACTTTATCCTGTGAAAAAAAGGAAAGGGGGGTCTTGGAGACTAATACAAGATTTACGGAAGATAAAGCAGATTGTAGAGGCAGAGTTCCCTCTAGTCCCGAACCCGTATACAATTCTCTGTAATATACCTGTTGATGCACGATATTTCAGGGTGATTGACTTGAAAAATGTGTTTTTCTCAATCCCGTTGCACACAGACTCACAAGATTTGACTTTGTTTACCTTCAGCATGTTGGCCTGAAAAGCACACGGCTGCCCCAGGGGTACTGTAAGTCCCCATCGATTTTCAAACAAGTCCTCAGATAGACTTGAGCAGTATTGCCTTAGAATGTTAGTTTGCAGCACCACAGAGGAAGAATGCAGACGCGATTCTGTTCAGCTGATGAATATACTTGCTGACAAAGGATATAAGGTTGACAAGGAAAGGTTACAATATTGTCAACAAGAAGTGCTGTACATAGGCCAATTGATTTCACATGAAGGAAAGAAAGTTATTCCTGAAGGAGCTGAGACCATTTTAAAAACAGCTAAGCCACACACGAAAAAACAGATGCACAGTTTTTTGGGACTATGTAATTACATCAGAGCATGGGTCTTTGACTATAGCTCGTATACAAGTCCTCTTTTACAGGCCCTGAAGAAATCACAGGCAATGCAAGAAAAAATCATGTGGACTGCGCCAATGGCAGAAGGGTTTGATGAATTGAAAAAAGCCATTTGCACGGCTCCAGTTTTAGGGATCCCCAATTATGCAGAGGAATTCTTTTTATTCTTGCATACAGATGGTACTGTTATGACAACAGTGCTCACACAGAAAACCACATGGGGGTACAAGCCCCTTGCATAGTACAGTGGAATCTTAGACCCAGTGATGAGAGGTCATTTTCTGTGTGAACAAAGTTTTGCAGCCACCACGTTTGCCATAGAGAAGGCCACAAGCATAGCGATGGGATGCTCTATGACTTTATTTGTTGAACATGCATTATTTGCCATTTTAGAAAAACCAAAAGGCACGTTGACTTCTCAAAGGGCTTCTTCCTATGAGGTTGTTATATCAAATCTGGCAATCAAATTATTCAATATAAAATAGTGAATCCAGCTATGTTTATTGCTGAGCCACTCACGGAAGAAGAGCCCATACACGATTGTGTGAACTATGAAGAGTTCTTTGATGAGCTCCCTAGAATAAAGGAGAATGCATTGGCAGGGGGAGAGATGGTTTTCATTGACGGTTCTTCCAGAATGCATCAAAATGGCGGACAGAGATATACAGGCACTGCTGTGATAAAGCACCTGCACATGGGGAGTTTCAGGTACTCGTTAGTACTCAACTACAATCTCATTATTCAGCACAAGCTGCCAAATTATTGGCGTTGATACTCGTGCTCGAGAATCACGCAGACCTGGAAGTAACAGTGTACATCGACTCCTCCTATGTGACTTTGACGGTGCACGCAGGATTAGCGCGCTGGAAAAGGAGGGGTTACCTAAAGGAGGACAGACTCATTAAGGCACTGCAACTCCCAGTGGGCGTAGCAGTCATTAAATGCGCAGCTCACACAAAAGGGACACATTTTATCTCAAGTGAAAATCAAGCAGCAGATGCTGAAGCCATGCGCATAGCAAATACAGATATAGGAATGATGAATGTTGAAACATGTGATGTGAATGAAAGAATGAATGTAATGATGACGATGGTTGGACGATATAACCATGTGTCCAAAACACAGATAGTGGAGATCCAGGGGGAGGCAGCTCAAGAGGAAAATAATTTATGGACTCAAAGAGGGTGTTCTTTGAACCCCTCTGAAGCATTGTGGTGACATGACAGCACTGGTAAACCAGTGATGCCTATAGCCTTATTAAGGGTGGCGCTGGAACAGCTACACTACCCAGCACATACAACGAGGGAGAATCTAGCTACAACTATTGCTGAGGAGTGGTTTGTTCCAAAATTGATGGAGCATGTTGCATTTTATTATAGTAAACTGTATAGTTTGTCAACAGTTCACTGCTGGGCATACACTGTGCAAAGTTAAGGGAGTCATTCTGAGACCTAATGGCCCTTTCTAGCACTTGCATATCGATTATGTCGACATGATAGAAGTATGTAATGGATACAGATATTTAATTGCTGTGGTGTGTCCTATCTCAAGATTGATAGAGGCAGGTCCATGTACACACACAGACTCCACTTGTGTGGCACATTTCTAGTGCAGGAAGTATTTCCTAGATGGGGAGTATGTGAAGTCATCAGTTCAGATTATGATCCTCATTATGTTAACACAGTTTTTGAACACATCAGCTTTTTGCTTGGTATAAAGCACATGTTTTCTTCAGCTTATCAGCCACAAGGAAATTGGACCTGTGAGATGCTCAATGGCTTGCTCAAGGAAAGGATGGCCAGGTTGAAGCTTACTCTGAAGAATGGGTGGTTGAATTACCTACCACTGGCATTATATGCATTAAGGAACCAACCAGGTTCTGACCACCATTTTACACCTCACATAATCGTGACAGGAAGGTGATTGAGAACACCCCTATGCCTCCATCCAGAGTTAGAAGTGATGCTCAGCCAACAGCACAAGTGCTAGGATTGGAACTGTATAACTATTTGAACTGTATGACTGCCAGTATTTCTGTAATTTCAGGACAGTTGCAGCAATGAGGGTGTAGGGCAGTACAGAACACAGAAGGAAATGCTTCAACAAACCAAATTCTGGAATTTCGTCTTCCCCAACTTTACCCTGGAGAGGTGATTCTAGTGCGAAACCACACAAGGAAAAAGTGGGACAAACCTCGCTTCAACTTGTAGGGTATTTTGTGGAGATTTGGGGCCTGACGGTATTTTCTTACCGCCAAAAAATAACTTAGCAACAATCACTCCTTGTATTCAGATTGGGCCATGTACAACAATAATACAGTGGACATGCATTATTTCAGCACACAGACATGCATATTTGGTATGCGTGGTTGGTATGCGTGGTTGGTGGTATTTTGGTGAGCATAATTCCCTTGTTTTATTTGTGGCCCCAATGTCCAGAATCCCTTATCTTTGCTTAGATTTTTCGTGTAATCACTAGAGAGACCTCAGGCCTACATTTCAGGAATACCACATTTTCAGTGTTAGTGTTAGTGTGCCACCATGGGCAATCTCACTGACTTATTTACGACAGAGAGCTATATGTGGTAATTTTGTGGTAATTTCCACTATCTTATATACGGTAGGGAACTATGTCCAGAGAGTCTCTCTTCCCGTTGGCTCATGTACCTCCAACGAGCTATGCTACAGTCACTCACAACTGTCCATACTGAATCTGATCATGCACACATCTGTCTTAAAATGACAATTGCACTGTTTAAAAATCTCCCCACATCATCAGCACTGTATTGGTAAATATTAAACACACCACCCGTCTGCTTTCAAATATTTTTCTGTATTATAAAGTTGCATTTAAACACGATCTCACTCTTTACAGAAATAAATAAAATAGCACAGTAACAGCATTGTCTGTGATACACTGAAAAGAGAGTGGCGGAGACAAGAACTCAATTTGCAACATTAACATGTGATTAAAGCACAGGAATCTCCTTTCCTACACTGACTGAATATTCTCGTACACACTCAGCCCCCACACTTCTGTAATTACCTTATCTGTTTAGCCCAAGTTTTTTTCAGCTGTTCTCTTTCTGAATGTGGCTCCCTTGAAGATTAACCCCAGTGAAAACGAACGCCTTTCGTTCTCAAACCGGGGTTATTATCTGGAATTCTCAGCTTTTGCAGATAGGAATGCTTCAGCCATGAAATAGGTCCTTCTCCCAGCTCTGCCCAATCTTGACTGTTCTCCCTCTCTCCTCAAACTCCCCCCAGCAAAACCCTAATCACTCCCTCTAGCATGATACTTGCTATGACGCTGCTCCAATCAGAATCAATCATGCCATCTCCTCCTTCTCTACACAATGGCTCATTTTTATAGTAATACTTTGTAACCAATTGATTTCCTGTTCTTTCAAGCCCTTTTGCTTCCTGTAGTTATGTGGACAGGGCAGCAGAGAAAAAAAAAAAATGGATGTGCGTTTAAAAGTTCACTTTCAGAATAGGCCTAATTCCGCAGTGGAGACACATTTTTATTAGTGGGTTATGTTAAATGAATTTTTATTAGTCAGGTTAGTTATTAATGATGTTAGTTATTAATTTTCAAATGTGTCTCTTGCACCATAGGCATTTCAGGTGAAAAATAGTGTGCATTTTTGAATGTGCACGTGTGCTTTTAACTGTAAAAATAGATTTGCATCTTATATGTTAAAATCATTTTTGACTGAATAGCCTGACTTTACTTATATGTCCATGTTATCCTGGCAACACATATAGCAATGCACCATACCCATGTGGTGCTGCATCAAAAAATTTGCTACCTGTGCAGTAGTGCTGTACTCTGTGCTGTAACACACCAAATATCCTTACATACCCTCCTTTTGTTTTTAGAATTTGGCTACGATCCAAGCCAATTCCTAAAAACAACTTGTTCTTTCTTTTTTCTTTTCACAATATAGCAATCCAACAAAATGAATATTCATGTGCATCAATGAAAAAGTTGCAATCAACACAGTATTCATCTGAGTTCATTAGTTTACAAAATGTTCTACATTTGCCTTCTCAGTGGAAGTGGCATTACTCTAAGTTTAGATTTTACAAGTCAATTAAAAACAATGAAATAAAACAACTAACTAAAACAAATAATTAACATAACAAATTAAAATAAATAATTAAAATAATAAATACGTGGAACTCCATATGTCAGGACTCTTGTCTGCCTCTGATATGTCCCGACCAGCGATGTTATTCGGTTCATTCGAGTACACTTTCATCTTGGCAATCTTAGATCCATAGGAGTCATCTTTTTTAGCATTCTGGTTATCTTGTCTTCACCTCCACCTGGAGGCAGGCATCTTTTGGTCTTCATCCAGGGGACTCCAGGACTCCATCGTCTCCCGTGGGCTCTGATCCCGGAACCTCCGACCAAATAATGTTAATTTTCTAAATCAAATAGAAAATAAACAAATTAAGTACATTGCACAATACTAACTTCACCCTTTTGCCAAAAATAAAACATGCTTGGTAAAAATATATATATATTTTTTTCTGAAATTAAACACAAGTTAAAAGAAAACAAGCACATATAAAACAGCATTCAATATTTAATCCATTTTCTCTCTGCACACCAACCATGAGATTCCATTATATATATTTATTTATTTATTTATTTTATATTATATATTTTTACATATACTACAGTGTTTATGTGCCATCATAACAATCAACTTTTTAACTTCTTTGTCATTGCCTCCTGATTGTACCCATTTATTTTCTCTTTTTGTGTTCAAGGGACTTTATCTGTTTCTACATGCTCAAGCTGCCTGATCTCATGTCTGGGATGGCATGGTTTGATTTGATTTACATGGACAAACTGCTCTATTGCCGTTTCACCTTCATTTTTCAAAATTTTATAAACTACAGGAGAGACCTTATCTATAATTCGAAATGGCCCCTGCCAGGCTGCTAGAAATTTAGAATTTTTCTGTTTACTTTTTCCAAAATGAAACTTGTACACCTGATCCCCTACACTGTATTCCTTTACTGATGTCTTTTTGTCATAATAAGATTTTGCACTGTCAGCAGCTCTTTCCAGATTTCTCTGCACAAAAGCAAATGCATGTTGCAAATGCCTCCTCAGTTCATCAATATATTCATGAACTGTGGATGCACTCACAAGGGTTTGCTCATGTGTTCTGTATAGTAGGTGTTGTGGTAACACCATTTTCCTACCTGTCAAGACCTCATGGGGGCTAACACCTGTTGCTTTGGCAGGAGTCGACCTGATTGCCATCAAAACCAACGGTAAACGTAAATCCCAGCTGGAACCTGCTTCTGCTACAAATTTCTTTAAAATATCCACAACAGACCTATTGCTTCTTTCAACTGTACCTGAAGACGCCGCCCGATATGCGATATGTAGTTTCCTTTTCACACCTAGTATTTGCCATACCTTACTCATTAGAGTACTCGTGAAATGACTTCCTCTGTCTGACTCAATTCTTTGTGGCAACCCAAACCTTGAGAACACATGGTTCACCAGCAATGTGGCTGCTGTTTGCGCACTACAATCTGGTGCAGGAATGCATTCAATCCACTTCGACATCAAACATACCACACTCAAAATATAACGGTGTCCCCTGCTCGACCTTTTTAAAGGACCTACATAGTCTATTTGCAAATCTGACCATGGGAGAGTTAGGCCTCTTTTCATCAATGGTGCTCTATGCATTGGTGAAGCAGGTTTAAATTGGGCGCATACTAGACATCCTCTAGTATATAATTCCACATCTTGGGACATATGTGGCCAGTAAGCATAATCTTTTAGTATTTCTAATGTTTTTTGTGAACCTCTATGGCCTGCAGTTATGGCATCATGTGCATGGTGTAGCATTAGTCCTCTGAATGAAAGGGGTACTACCCACTGTATTTGTCCTGTTATGGACTCTCTAATCATGAGTCCATCCTGTAATCTAATTCGTGTTTTGTTCTTTAATAGCACCCTCAACTCTTCTTTTCCCATACAATCATTTTCTGTTAAAGGATTTTGTTCGGGATCTATCAAATGATTATAATAGATTCCCAAAATGTGATCATTCTTTTGTGCCTCAATCAAATCTTGGTCTGGCGTGTCATGACTCCACTGCACCACCCGTTGATCTACCTCCTTTGGTGCTTTAGAACGTGTGACTGCATCAATTTGTATTTCACCCATTAAATAATCAATAGGTAGTAATTCTCCCATCACAGCCCCAATCTTAGCCAGGTGGTCTGCCTTATCATTTCCCTCCTTATCCTCTCCTGGTGTTTTTAAATGCCCACAAATTTTTCTCCAGTATATTGTTAACTTATTCTCTGACACCAATTTGTCTATGGCTTGTATCATTTTTCCATGCTTAAGTGGCTTTTTGTTATATGTAACCATGCCTCTTGCTTTCCAGCCAGGCAAATACTCCACAAAGCTATTCCGTGCATAGTCAGAATCAGTCACCAGGACAATTTCACTGAACTTTTTATCCACTGCAGTAGCAATTGCTTTATAAATGGCTGCCAATTCCGCCACCTGACTGCTCCTATCTCCAATCCTCATCCCTATACTGGGGACACCTTCGCATTTCAACCAGACATTTCCTATTCCTGCCACTAACTGTTTATTACTGTCATTTTCAATGTGAAAAGCACAACCATCCACATATACAGTTGGCAAATCCTTGCATGTTTTTTCATCAAAAGCTTTGTGTGGTGATTGTTCGAATTCCTGCAAACTAGTTTCCACTTCCATTTCATTTGGTATGTGTTCAGCTGCACAGTCATGTAAGTCAGCTAACCCTTGAGCAATTGGGCTCTTTTTATTTTGTCCATATCTCACTTCTACGGGAAAACCTTGTAATGCCAGCGTCCATGAAGTGATTCTGGATTGTGCTAGATTGCCTGATCTAATTCTTTTACTCTCTAAAAATTGCAAAGGTTGATGATTTGTTTCAATAATCACCTTTTCTCCCTGAACAATGGGGCGGAAATGTTGTAGCGCCCACACAGTGGTTAATAGGGCCTTTTCACATTCATTAAATTTCATTTCAACTTGGGAAAATGCCTTACTTGCATAGGCAATGGCTTTGTGATTCAAATCGTGTTTTTGTGATAACACTGCTGACATACAATGTTCAGAAAAACCTATTTCTATAAAGAAATCCCTGTCCTTTATGGGGTATGCTAAACATGGTGCCTTTACAAGACATTCCTTTAATTTAGCCACTGCATCAGACTGCTCTTTTTCCCATTTCCAGGGAGTATTCAGTTTAAGCAGTTTAGTCAATGGTTGAGTGATTTCTGCATAATTTTCAATGAACTTTCTGTTATAGCCTGTCATCCCTAATAAACTTTTTACTCCTTTCACATTTTTAGGATCTTTTAATCTTTGTATGGCCTCTATTTTCTTCTTTTGTGGATTTAGCCCATGTTCAGTCACTTCATGCCCTAGAAAGTTCACTTTTTTCTTGCACCATTGTGCTTTTTGCAAAGATACTTTGGCGCCTGCTTTCTGCAATTGGCCAAGTACATGTCTTATTTCATCAAAATGGCTTTTCAGGCTTTCATTTTTTATCAGGACATCGTCCACATAAACTATTGTTCCTCTTTCCGCTGCATCCGTCATGGCCTTTCTCAAAAATATGCCAAATTCACTCCCACTATTGATGTACCCGAATGGAGCTCTAAGCCAGGCATATTGAGTCCTGTCAAATCTAAAGGAAAATAAATGTTGTATCTCCTCTGCCAATGGCACGCACCAATATCCAGAGGTGAGATCTAATGTGGTAAATACATTTGAACCATGTACCTGAGCTCGGCCCTGATCAATGAATGGCAGTGGCCATCTAGATATTGGTACTCTTTTATTTAACTCTCTCAAGTCTGCACACAGCCGCCATTGACCATTTGGCTTTAACACACCTAAAATAGGTGTATTGGATGTGCTATGAATGGGCCTGATGATTCCCCGCGATTCCAAGTTTTTAATAATCTTTGCCAATGATTCTAAACATGCCAGCGGTAGTCTATACTGGCGTACAAACACTGGATTTCTGCTACACCCTTCTGGTAGTGTGGCCACATGTAAATCAGTTAAACCACAATCATAAGCATCTTTTGCAAATACACCCTTAAACTCCATAAATATCTCCCTCAGATTGTCCCTATCCTTATTGCTTTCACATGCATCCGCTAAGGAGATCTGCTCTTCTACCATTCTGGAAAATTCTGGAAAATCTTCTGGTAAGGGAATCTCAGCGCTTTCCTCTAACTGTGTGGCTGTGTCTTTTTGTAAAGCTGCCACTTTTAAATATTTTGGCATATCAGCTTCCACTTCAATGGGCTGATTTTCTGTTTCATTTTCATTTAAATTAAATATTATGCAATCCTCTTGATGGCAGCACACTGTCTCATTTGAATCATAAGGATACACAGAATGAATTTTAAATATTCCTTTGGGCTGAGAGTCCAGGTGTTCTGGCAACTCGCCCTTGGCATCTACATACTTTTCAGGAATATTCCCAATCACCATGTTATTTAAATCTGCCGTATAATGTGATTTTTGTATGGCCATTCCTAATGGGGAGTTTTCCTCTAAATGAATATCCTGACAACCTTTATTATTTACCATGATTTTTACAGATCCTTCAACAATGTCTACCAATGGAATGTATTCATAATACAGGCCTTGCTGTTTTATGGATTCATTCAGGCATACAAATGCATCAGAGCCTTTCATCTGCTGTCCATTTTTACATTTCAGTGTTATTGCAAACTGTTTTGTAAATGCAGGAATAATAGTATCTTTCCTCATTTGTAATTCGATTGCATAAGGAACCAGTTGTGCACAATGATAAGCCCTTATTTTGTCTTCAAATTCAGGTGCCGGACCACCTAGGCGTGACCATATTTTTTGATTAAGGAAATCTAACACCATACACATTCTGTGCATGATGTCATTGCCCATGTAAAATTCATTTTGTGCTCCACTCACTATCCATACATTATGGTAAATTGTTTTCTGCCCAATGCTAATTTTAAGCATGCATCTGCCTGCAATTCGGTTTTCAAAGTCTGGATTGTCCAACCCAGAAACATATTGGTTTTTAATCCTAAATTTCGGGATTTCTTCCCTCTCCATTATTTTTTGCAACAATTTCTCAATAATGAAGCTCCTTTCATGTCCAAGCGCTAAAGTGTCTTTTATTGTTTTAAAATAGTCATTTATACCAACATGAACCCATGGTTGCTCATCTTCCATGTGTATTTCTGCCAGAGTGGTAATGTGTTTTTCTGAATCTGTTTTAGGAGCAATATTCTGTTTGCATGTTTTCTCTTTTAAATAAAAACGTAATGTGTGCTCATCTATGGCAGTCTGCCAATCTTTCCTTGGGTCCAAGTATATTTGTACAGGTAGTTTTTCATTGTCGCTCTGCATTTTGTCTTGACACATTAATATAACAGTGACACTAGGTATGCAGCTATTCTGGAGATATACCTCCACAGCATCATTTGTTTTGGCAACGGTGTGACATTCATTTATATTGCTGTTTTGTGATTTTAGTTTCTTAGGCCTCAATGGTTTTTTGGTTAAGGACCACAGCACTCCATTCACCCCATCTATGAGAGGAGACAATCTTTTCAGGCAATCTGTCCCCATCAGAAATGGAATTTCACAAATAGATGTGATCAATACCTCTTGTTTCATTCTGTGCTTTCCTATTTTTATGTCAACCTCAGTTACACCTATAATGGGCACCTCCTCCCCATTAAAGTTATGCACTGGACCTTGATTTTCCTTCACTGTGATCTGACTCTGTGGGGGTCTCCCTTCATTGATACTCTTTACCAGCTCCTTGGACATAATTGTGGCCTGTGCGCCAGTGTCAATCATAGCAAAGGTGTGGCATTTTTCTTCTGCAGTGATGGGTGCATAATATCTGTCCTCAACTTCCTCTAATACACATAAGAAATGTGAATTCTTACTGATTTCAGGGCTCACCTTTCTCAGATCTTTTTCACTTTTGGCTAAGCACATTGGTAAATGGAAAGACATTTTTCCCTCCTTTTTACCCATTTCTGCGCGAGAGACTTTATTCATTTCTGCATGATCAGAGGTTTTTTGGAGTGTGGCCACTGTTCGCCCATCCATCTGGGTAACATCAGAGACCATATTACAATCCTCCAACTGAACATGTGTAACAATATCATACAGCAATTTGTCATTTTTTTATTCTGTGCATTTGTAATCATTTAGTGTCATACCAGCCCTTTCAGCCTCTTCAAAAATATGTGGCTCAAAGAATTCTTCAGGTGATTGACTTGTACCCTCCTTTTGAGTATTTCCTTTTTCTGTCTGTGTTTGGTCATTGTTTTGCTTGCCCAGGGAAGGAGCTATAGCATCCCCACTTACTCCCTGTTCACTGGTATTCCCCATGCATGAGTCATTTTTCTTAAATCTGTCCCTTTGTTCTTTTGGAATTCCTAATGTTTCTTTTTCATTTGTGCAAATCTTTACTGTTTTATTTAGCTCTAAGTTAAACCGTACCTCTTTTTTAGAAGTATTTGCACTTTCTGTCACAATTTCATTTACTGGTACTTTCATTTTTAATCCATTAGGCATCTCAGAGTCGTTATGCAAAATTATATCAGAGCAATCTGTCACTTTGGCACTGCAGTTATCATGAGTACTTAGTCACTTTTCGGAAGCCCCCCGGTCATTGCTATGGCCATGAGCCCCCCTTTGGAAGGTTGTTTTTGCGCTGTATAGAGCTTTCCTATTTGCTCAGCTAACATTTTCACTTGGGCCTCAAGGCACTGGAACCTTTCCATCTCTCTAGGATCCTCTTTCTGTGGCCTAGGTCGATATTGGTTGTTTTCCCCCTGATTGGATCTATTCTGATACCTCTCAGGTGATTGATGTCGGTTGGGATGGTTTCTGAACTCTTGATTCATTCGTGGAGGGGAGCGGGTTGCACCCATCCTTTGATTATAGTCCCCTGGTGGGGAATCATTGTACTGGCGTGGATTGTAGTTCACGTTTTGCCTCATGTCCTGTCTCTCAGACTGTGGGTACTGGCCCCTATGTTGATTTCCATTATCAGTAAATCGATCCACATATCGGGGCCTATCCTGATTACCATATATCATGGTGTTGGGATCAAATCTACTCTGTATCCCCAATAACTGGTAGGGACCATCATTTCTTTGATCTTGATTTTGTCTCTGGTTATTGTTCATATCTGCCATATCAGGCCGGTATCCTACCCGGGGTCTATCCCCTTTGTTCAGGTGTCACATTACCTTTACCTTGGCTTTGAGCAGACTCAAGGGACATTTTGGCTGACCTGATTTCCATTACTGTGGCTGAGGGTTCTTTAGATTTGGGTCTAGTATCTTTCATTTGATCACTTTCTCTACCCTGACAATAGAGTACCTCATATAGTTTTGTGCTTTGATGTACAATCCATTCAAGGGACTTGTGACGGTCAAATTCACGGACCAATTGGGATATGATGTCTTTCTGTAGCCCATAGAAGTATGCAGTTTTAAACTCATTGGAATTTGAGTCAAAAGATACGTCAAAGCGAGAAAATGCTCTTTTTAAGTCTTGTAAAAATTGGCGAGGGGATGTATTAGGTCCAGCAGAAATTGTGTACGCGATTTTCTTTGCCTCCTGCAATGACTGAAAAGGAGAAAAATGACGCCTAATTTCTTTTTCAAACTCCAACCAGGTCATATTCTGCTGTTCATTTAATCCCCTTATGATGCTGGCCATCGGGGCATCTAAAGTTAAATGAAAATATTGTCTGTACTGTTCCTTAGGTATCTGGAGTGCTTTAAAAATGTCATGCACCGCTTCTAAGGGATCCTCAATGCAGCATTCACCTCCCCTTTTAAATGGTTTGATCAGGGCTTTAATGGATTTCATTATTTTTATGGGGCTACTTGTTGCAATGCATGGAATTGCACTATTTTGTGATTCAATCCTGTTTTCAGGTGTATGAGATTGGTGGCTGCCCCCAATGGGAGTATCAAATCCCCCAAGGGCGCTGCAACCAAGTTCAGTCACCGGCCCAGTCACCGGAGCACTAGCTCTTTGGGCAGAGCTAGAATTCACCTCCACTCCATTGAATGTGTTACCCTGCCGCCTCTCCTGGGACCTGGGAATGCACATTTGCTGTTCTAAGTCCTTACACTTTTTAAGGAGTCTGTTGGCTTCATCTTGCAAATAGTTGTTTTCACCATTCATCTTATTAATCACCTCCTGCATGTCGCACATTTGCATTTGGCATTCATTGAACTCTTTATTTCTCTTGTCTCTTTCTTGAATCATTTTAATCATTTCTTGTTCTGCGCTCTGGAGATCACATTCTTTTTCACAATGTTCTTTTTGTAAAATCTGCATCTCTGAAACAACCTCATCTTTATCCTGTCTAATGTGATCCACTAAGGCTTTTAAGTGTGCCAATTCTTGCTCACTATCTTCAAATTGTTTCTTGCTTTTGGATAACTGAGTATCAAAGTCTCTGCATTTTAATTGCATGTCTTTTTGGCATACATCCAATTCTGCTCTCAACATTTCCTGATTTTTACTTGCCCCATCTAATTCAGTCTTTAACCTGTTAATTAGCTGAGTATCATTCTCTTGCATTCGCAGGGACTTGTTTAAAATAAACCATATTTTGCCGCATAGCCGTATTAAACAGTCTTTCTCTGCACTTTTATCGGCTGCATTCAATAATCTTGTAAGGCAGACCTGAATTATGCTGCCTTCTGCAAAAATATTGTCTAGTTTTTCTTTCTGCACCTCACCCTGAATGCGTTCCCGCCATTCTAACGTGCTATTCGACGACCAATTCCCATGTGCAAACAACTTTGCCTCTAAATATTGCACTAGATCTGAGAATGTGGTTTCCCTTTGTGACATTCTGAAATTCGTTTTTAGTGGCACACTGCTATTATAAAATGGGTTCCCTTTAATGTGCAAATGGCAGTGTGAGACACGCTTGCCACGCCCAGTAGGTACTCTATGATCACTTTCCCGGCCTGCAACGCACCATAAATATGTAGGGTATTTTGTGGAGATTTGGGGCCTGACGGTATTTTCTTACCGCCGAAAAATAACTTAGCAACAATCACTCCTTGTATTCAGATTGGGCCATGTACAACAATAATACAGTGGGCATGCATTATTTCAGCACACAGACATGCATATTTGGTATGCGGGGTTGGTATGCGTGGTTGGTGGTATTTTGGTGAGCATAATTCCCTTGTTTTATTTGTGGCCCCAATGTCCAGAATCCCTTATCTTTGCTTAGATTTTTCGTGTAATCACTAGAGAGACCTCAGGCCTACATTTCAGGAATACCACATTTTCAGTGTTAGTGTTAGTGTGCCACCATGGGCAATCTCACTGACTTATTTACGACAGAGAGCTATATGTGGTAATTTTGTGGTAATTTTCACTATCTTATATACGGTAGGGAACTATGTCCAGAGAGTCTCTCTTCCCGTTGGCTCATGTACCTCCAACGAGCTATGCTACAGTCACTCACAACTGCCCATACTGAATCTGATCATGCACACATCTGTCTTAAAATGACAATTGCACTGTTTAAAAATCTCCCCACATCATCAGCACTGTATTGGTAAATATTAAACACACCACCCGTCTGCTTTCAAATATTTTTCTGTATTATAAAGTTGCATTTAAACATGATCTCACTCTTTACAGAAATAAATAAAATAGCACAGTAACAGCATTGTCTGTGATACACTGAAAAGAGAGTGGCGGAGACAAGAACTCAATTTGCAACATTAACATGTGATTAAAGCACAGGAATCTCCTTTCCTACACTGACTGAATATTCTCGTACACACTCAGCCCCCACACTTCTGTAATTACCTCATCTGTTTAGCCCAAGTTTTCTTCAGCTGTTCTCTTTCTGAATGTGGCTCCCTGGGGTTATTATCTGGAATTCTCAGCTTTTGCAGATAGGAATGCTTCAGCCATGAAATAGGTCCTTCTCCCAGCTCTGCCCAATCTTGACTGTTCTCCCTCTCTCCTCAAACTCCCCCCAGCAAAACCCTAATCACTCCCTCTAGCATGATACTTGCTATGACGCTGCTCCAATCAGAATCAATCATGCCATCTCCTCCTTCTCTACACAATGGCTCATTTTTATAGGAATACTTTGTAACCAATTGATTTCCTGTTCTTTCGAGCCCTTTTGCTTCCTGTAGTTATGTGGACAGGGCAGCAGAGAAAAAAAAAAAAAATGGATGTGCGTTTAAAAGTTCACTTTCAGAATAGGCCTAATTCCGCAGTGGAGACACATTTTTATTAGTGGGTTATGTTAAATGAATTTTTATTAGTCAGGTTAGTTATTAATGATGTTAGTTATTAATTTTCAAATGTGTCTCTTGCACCATAGGCATTTCAGGTGAAAAATAGTGTGCATTTATGAATGTGCACGTGTGCTTTTAACTGTAAAAATAGATTTGCATCTTATAAGTTAAAATCGTTTTTGACTGAATAGCCTGACTTTACTTATATGTCCATGTTTTCCTGGCAACACATATAGCAATGCACCATACCCATGTGGTGCTGCATCAAAACATTTACTACCTGTGCAGTAGTGCTGTACTCTGTGCTGTAACACGCCAAATATCCTTACAAACTGTCCCTTTATCGTTGAAGATGTCACGCCGTCTGCTGTCAAATTGCAGGGCAGGCATGCTTGGATTTTCTCTGTGGAAATGCCTTTGCCTACAACCCACCGCAGAGAGAATACAAGCATCGGGGAAGAACCACAGCATGCACAGACGAGATCTATGACAAGGAAGAAGGACGCTTAACCTGACAAGTGGAAAGAATAAAGAACTTGTATTGAACTGTGGCTTAGTACTGGACACTTTCTTTTGAGCAATTTATGAAAGGGTTAAAGCAAATAAATGCAAACACTCTGTGCATCTTAGTTGCAGAGTAAAGGGAAAATCTGCATTCATAAAGCCACAGTAGCTCATTGACTTTGAACTGAGGCACACTCAAAGCCTTGATAAAAAGAGGAGTATGCCAGATTCTGATCGTGGATACAGTAATTGGAAAAGGGTACAGTACCCTGACTCGTTCCAAACTGAGTTCTTGTTTGGATCTACCTATGGTGTTACCCAGTGATAGTGATGACCTTTCTAGGAACATACTCACTTATTTCGAGTTGGTGTTGCACTTGTATCCTTCACTGGTGGGGAGATCTTGTCGTATTCTAGCTTTCCTTCAAGATCCTGACAATGGAAAAATTATAAGAAGATTGCTTACAGTCATCACTGAACAATTCTTGCAGCTACCAGAGTACAGTGAGAAAGATGCAAATGCCCCTATCAGAAGAAGCAGCTCATAGACTAGTCAGTGTGGTGTTCTTTCATCTAGTTGAGGAGTACCCACATCTTGTCGGGAGGCACACAGTTGTGTGCACTTTTCTGAGAGATCCAAGAAACACTGCAAATCTGAATGTAATCTTGGAGGGCATTATCATTCAAGTGAGCATCTATTCTGAGCAAAATCACAGAGCAGTATAGACATTTTCCTTCGAGGGACAGATCGAGAAGTGCTGGTAAAAGACAAACTTTGTTCATGCTGACAGGGACGCAACATGTCTTCTGGGCTGAAGCAGATTAGAGGCTTTGACTGGGAGCTGATCTACCTAGTGGAACATATATAAGACTTGCTGAGGTTGTTTTTCTTCATATAGAACATTTGTATCTCGAATGGTGAAAAAACTGGTTCAAGACATACAGAGAAAGGTTATTCTTGTCATCCAGTGAGCAGACAACTGATAAAGGACGAGACACTGAATCAAGACAGCGCCTGCCAGAAGCAAGTCATCATGCGGACCTATTAAAATATGTGTTTCCTTACTTAGGTAATCAAAGATGGGCAACCTCAGTAGCATTGAGGTTCTGCCCAATGAAGACAGACACTCATATTGCCCTTAGAAGTAGATGTTGCAAGATTACTTACCACTGCATAATCTACACTTGCATTGTGTTTATAATCATACTGCTTTCCCTGACTGTGAGAACTGCATTTTACATAGGTGCAAATGGAGCTCAGACTCCTGTGCATCTTCCTGAATGTAAGGAAAATGTACGTTTGGCAACTACAAGGCAGCCTAGACCCTATTTAGTTATTCGTGTTCCAAGAAAGAATGGTAAATCGCCTGAGTGTGAAATGGATGTTATTAGTAATAACTCACACACAACACTTGTCTTGGCAAATGTGCTTACACGCCATAGACAGGGTCGATGGATCAGGCAAGGTAAGGGGTTGATAAAGGTTGAACCTACACAATTAATGCATGCCAAAACATCTGGTCCCGTGACAATTGACCAAAAACAATTCCTAAAAAATAAAAGTCACATGGAGAGATTTTGAGAGACATTTTCATGCCCAAATGGGATGCTGAACAAATGAGACAATCTGAACTGGCACACACCCAAGAAGCACCTGGGGGTGTACCCCGACCACTGATGAATGTGCCTATGATTCCTCCAGAAAGAAGGAGCTACATGGATACACTTCATGACATGATCATGGATGCTCACGTAAAAAGGATGAGATCAAAAAGAAGCACGCAGGAAGACAGCTACAAATTAAATGATTACCTGGACAGTACAGCACATTTGGGAAACAACATATGGTACCAACATATGAAAGATGTTGGAAGAAGGACGTCAAATGAAGAATGTTTCTTATGTGCACTCCTGCAATACAGTATGGGAAAATAAAAAATCTTCATAGATATTGAAATAGACAGCACCATTT
This sequence comes from Ambystoma mexicanum, assembly GCF_040938575.1. NCBI lineage: Eukaryota > Metazoa > Chordata > Amphibia > Caudata > Ambystomatidae > Ambystoma > Ambystoma mexicanum. The sequence continues at coordinate 1,363,997,015 of NC_090931.1, read as the reverse complement.
TTTTAACACATGGCACTTTGCAAAACAAGAGGCCTGTTCATGGGAAGCGGTGCTTCTCTCAATTGGGCAACTGAAAAGACAGATCCAGATGAAGATATCCAACATATAAAGACAAGAAACAATGCAAAAACAAGGAGTATTGTGATCAGATACGAGAAACCTGGAGTAAAAGGAGCAGAAATCAGAAGAGAAGTGAACAAAAAACTGGAGACTGCAGGAATATCTGCAGACGATATTCGAATATGGAAGAACAGAGGTCCGATGCAGATCTGGGGATCAGTATTATCACCAGATGGATGGGAAAAATGAGTGGTTATCTGCAGAGCCTGGATGGTAACTAATTGTCCTGAATCCACTATTTTGAATGTACAGGAGGTATGCAAACCATTGTGGCCAAGACTTTCTAAACTATTGACATGGGTCGAAGACAGAGGAGGACCCCTGCAAATAGTGCTTTTGGAAAGCTCAGAGTTGTGTTTCAAACGGAATGGTACAAGAAAGGTTGGAGAAAATCAGAAGTGCGATTGTATCTTTGATACATCAGGAAAGGTGCATGGAACAGCCATAATCATGGATTATATTGTGCTTGTGGATCCAGAGCCTACAGAAGGCTACCTAAAAATTGGAGAGGAATCTGCACACTGGTGAATGTCCATGTTCCAGCATTGGTGATTCCAAAAAGTGATCTGAAACTTAACAGTTTTCCCAAAGCAGATGCTCACCTGAGGAAGAAGAGGTCTGTGGAACTTGAGAAGAGGATAAAGAGGGAGAATTACTTTTCAGCAAATAACAAATGGTTACAGATAACCAGATGGGAATTGCTGCAGACAATTAACACTACCATTAAATGATTCAATGCAATCAGAGAAGAGATAAGAGCTATAAGACTGATGACGCTCCAGAACAGATATGTCTTGGACATGATCACAGCTATGGATGGAGGTGTTTGTGCAAAAATCAGAGAATCATGTTGCACGTTCATACCTCTTCTCAGGATTATGAGAATGGAACCTTGACGGAGGCCATAGACATGCTGATGAAACTCCATGGCCTGATGATAGACGAAGTAGAAGGCATTATTGATGACAGCTGGTTTAGATCACTCTTCTCTTGGGTTCCACAATGGATGGCAGACATGTTCAAATTCCTTGGAGCCCTGTTATTGTTAGTGATGCTTGGATTTTGTGTGATCAAGATAATAATCTTGCAGTGCAATAAAAAGGAAAAGATCTGACTGATGAAGAAATCAGAGACTTTATGAAGGCTTAGCATCCATGCACCTGAGGAAACACAGTTCCTGTATCCAAAGGATCAAATGAAGTATGTGGGAAGATGGATCTATTGCAGTCCAAGTGGACAGTGCATGCTTATGACATGGTACAATGATGAGCATGTGAAATCAGCTAGATGTCTGAAGGGAGTCAAAAAAATATGGATCCCTAAGAAGCATTTCTTCAGACCAGGATGTCTAGATGTAATGGATGATGTGAGAGTGGTCAATGAATTGGCCTGAGGGGGGAGTGTAAAGGAGGAGCCAAGTACCCACACTCCAACTGCCCAGCCTACATTACCTGACACATATGAACGTATGTGACGTATACCGAACAGTTTAACTAGCAAAGAGAAGAGTGTGGACTATGTGCAGTACCCATAAGAATACCTATACCTAGGAGAATATGGGAGGTAAAGTACCCATTGAGGAAACCATACCTACATACAAGGCAATGTGATGGCCATTTCAACGAGATTCCTGAAGAAGCAGAGAAACTTAATGGCAAAGATGAATGGTGACATCACACAAAATGGAATTGACACCCATACACGAGATAAATAGACCAGAGGATGCAGACAATGTATAAACCATCAAGAAAGTACCAAGGATAAGCGAAATCTTGGGATCAAGGTGAAGAAACTCATGCCACAGACCTGATGAAGATACTTAGTTTAAACATGTACAGATGCAATGAAACACAAGCAGCAAAGCAATCATTAAGCTAGCCACATGCTTTTGAATAGCTAGACCGCGGCAAGTGCCAACATATACATATATAGATACATATGGACAAGTAAAGGATGGATGTTTCCACTACGCATATAAGCAGTACTGAACAAAGCAAGAAGGCCTCCATTTTCAGTGTCCCGCAGTTAGTAAAGCAATTGAATGCACAACATGAATATCAGTTAAAGGGGTTTACAGAGCCAAGAGAGCCAAGGTCTTATCGAACTAGAATTGGCTGACATTGCATACAATTAGAGAGACTCCCATTCAAAAAAGGTCAAGCAAAACAAAAGACGTCAGAGGACTATTGGGGAATAAAATCAAATACATGAAAAGGCTCAATTTCATGGTGTCCAGTCACGTGATAAACGAAAGTTGGACGAGCAAGATGGTCACACCTACGCATGAAGGCTGGCTGTACCCATACTCCTTACAAATTCTCAGAACACAGTACAAACTCAAGGCCAACTTCATAGTATTAATTGACACTGGACCATTTAGGTGATGATAGATATGTTAATTGGTGGGAAGCTGGTGCTCCAACGAGCTCACCCGCACCTGGCTGTTCAGTCTGCATGCTGCTAGATGTAGGTGGAAAAATACTGATGGGGGTTAGAAGCTAACCAATTGTAGGGGGCCGCGTAATTAAGGGTCCTATAGCTTTTGTAGCCAATGGGACATTGCACACTTAGCAACATTCATAGTGGCCATTTTAAGGAGAGGGCTTAGTTGCCCCACCTGATGATAAGTATCCTATCACCTTCCTCCACTGTTCCATACAGATATAGAGGCTATACTTAGAAAAACACTTAGGGCCTCATTACACGGTAGGCGGTGAACCATGGCGCAATTAGTGCCATGGTTCATGCCGGTAATTACCGGCATCGCCTTGGTGGAAAGGGGAATAACCGCCCCATTCCAAGGTTGGAGGGGCGGTAATTCCCCTTCGACCATTGCCCTTCCCCATTCCCATTTTTGCCCCATAGGGCATAATGGGAATGGGGAAGGCGCTAATTACGGCACTGCAAATTGCGGTACCGTAATTAGCTCCCTGGGTCCCTTTGCGGGTTGGTTTTTAACGCCTGCAAAAAGCAGGCGTTAAAATCCCCAACCCGCAAAGGGACCTCGTAGTAAGGCGGTAAGGATTTGCCGGTACCGGTAAAATACCGGTACCGGTAAACCCTTACCGCCTACCGCGTAATGAGGCCCTTAGACTCAATCACATCCTCCGTCAGGGTTTTTGTAGTTTGCCACGTAGGATGACGTTGGTAATGACGCAGGTCAAAACGTCAATGATGACCAAATTTGGGAATAAGAGCCCAGTTTATTTATAAAGTAAGTAGAGTGAGAAGATCGAGATATTGCTGATGTCCGTTGTGCTCCCCGTTTTATAGACTTGTTAATAAAACAGACTCACTTTGCCAAACAATTGAGTCATCTTGTTTATTGATGTATGAATAAAATCTTCATCCCCATCCATCTCCAGGGTATAGCTACTCATCTTAAAGGGCTGTCTGAGAGAACACCCAGCTCATGGGGCTGTATCTGCATCCCTGCAATCCCCTTACTTGCACTTATCCAACACTTGTTGTCTGCACTGCCACTCTTTTTTCTGTGTCTTGATCCTATGTCTCACACTTCTCTTCCTCCCCTTCCCCTTGCACTTTTCCCCTAGCCTCTGCCCTGCACTTGCACAATATCAATGTTACATAGCCTATTAAGATTGTTGTCTTGTCCTCCCTTGTTCCATCACTTGACCTTGTCCCGCCTTGAAACACTTGTGCATAGGCGCGCTATTAAACATCATATCATATGAACTGTTTGGTACACTGTGTGCCCAAATGTGAATGGTAGGGAGACCAAGAAGCTTATTTTGAAGGATGGACAAGTGTGTGAATGAGATAGCGGGAATGAGGTGGATGAAGGCAACGTGAGCAAACACGTGTATTTGATTGGAGATGCATGAAAGAGAACTGAAATGTCTATGGAGATGATGATTTTGACGGACCTGTTTTGGTTTAATTAAGCTGTAGATTGTTTGAAAACATGTTTTTACAGGAAAAAAATAAATAAATATGTTTTAATCAAAAATCAATGTTCTTTAGCCCTGGATAGCCAGCAGAGGCACCCCTGCAAGAAATCCAGAAGCGTGTGGCAGATGTAGACCGGTGCCCGCCTGGCCAGTGCCGGCGGGTAAGTCAAGCAGCAGGAAAGTATGTTTGACTTTATTTGACTGGACGCACCCTGGTCAGAGTAAAGGTGTCGGTTCCCAGGTACTGCAGGCAGCACACTCAGAATCAGGCTATTCAATAAGGGCTTCAATGAAGTGGAAGGAAATCATACATGAGATGTGCGGCAAAGGATTGGTGTCGCTACCAAGAGTACGCTCAGAAAACAAATACGCTCAAATTGCATGTGCAAACATTGCATCCTTTAGTAAATTCACTGGAAAAACTTGAAACAGCTCAGAGTTTTGCACCTTATGGTGGAGTGAATGGTTTTCCCCATCAGCCAACGTATGCCCAGTTTGCCTATAACTCAAAATGTGTCTACATGTGGCCATATTATTTTTCATAGGCTATTGTGTCTGTATTCCATTTTTAAGGATAACTATTTTGCAAACAGTATAGTTGAATATGCAATTGTGAGTACGATTCTGTTTGTTTTACACTGTTGGCAATTGTAATATAATTGCACCACTCCTTAACTTGCTTCTTGCTATGTTCTCTACTGCTGTGAGTTTGCCTCACTTGCTGTCACTGCGCTCTCCCGCACTGGCTCTGGGTAAAAGCTCTCCCTAACGTATTCTCGCTTCAACACTTGCAAGCACTTTTCTCCCCTGTGAGTATTACGTTTGGATCTGAAGCAGGAGTCATCTTTAAATGAACTGACAGTCAGGACTGCTCCTCAGCAATTCATGGCTAGCCTCGCTGGTAGTGCTGTAGTTTAGGAGCAGCTGGGATGGCAGATGGCGATTTCAACAGACATAAGTGATGCTATGGGGAGTCTTCTGTCTTCTATTAATCGGGAGTGCTGTAACAACGGCTTCAGTTTGTTAAATGCGTCGCCGGGGCAGCGCTACAGCTGTGGCTTCTAAAAGTAAAGCTGCCGCGCAATGGGAGCATCCATCATGATAGAACACTATCAGAATTGAACGCTATTCAGCCGATGGGCCGAGAGATTGGGAACACTAAATACAAACCTGCACTGGACTGTGCGCCTCACCTGTTTACATGCAAGATGGATGAAACTCTAATTAGTTGCATTTCTGGATAACGGGGCTCCACAGTACTCGGATACCAGCTTAAAGCTGGACCTTTTATCATTCTTTTTGGTAGGGGTGAGAGGTTGCAAACATGTGACCTTCAACTACCTGTACAAATGAATTTCAAAGGGGTTATTTACCAACAGTACCTATGGGCAAAATATAGAAGCTAAAAATAAAAGACATATATGATTTAGGTTAAGTAATGCTGCACCGCATAAGGCCTTCTATTCCCATTGCTTTCCCTTTTTACCCGACTTTATTATATTTCAATGTTCTATGCGATGTGGCTCGGTGCCCTGCTTGCTTTCAAGTGGACTATTTTGCGAGCACAGAATACAAGATTGAAAAGTGCTGTGTTGCAGAAATTTGAGGCAAAGGCGTTTGAGCTGGTTGTGTCCGGTACTAACAAATGATCTCCAGAGAACGTAGATGATGACATGAATGGAGAGGCTTCTATGCCTGTTAAGGGTGAACGGTCCCCAAATAACGGATAAGACACCAGCGGAGTGGAACACAACTTCTTTATTAAAATACATTCGTGGAAGTCCCGTCCTGACACTCCTCCTCCCGTTTTGCACGTCACATCCGCCAGTGACGTACATCTCACGAGTGAGATGTCTTAAAGGGCTCTCACTCGTGACAACACCCCCGGACAAAATGTCCTTTCAAGTCCCTTTTGCGAAACTCGCTTCACATAACATAACGTGGCCGTGTGGCAACACTTTTAACATTCCTCCACTAACCTGGGAGGTCTCCTTACATGTCTCTGAGGTCTGCCTCGCGGCTCTGAGACAGCACCGCCGCCAGTGTCTTTATCGGGATACACTTGGCGCTGGACCTGCGGTCCGAGGGGAACCCATCCTTCATCTTGACTGTCTCTTTCTGAAGGGTCGTCTTCCTCTTGTGGTGACCTCTCCTCTGTCCCTTGCACTACATGCTTGAACCTTGAGCTGTTGCGGGCAGGGGTGTTGCTAGCTCTGCAAAAGACCCGGGGCTACGCTGATGTCAGAACTGTTGGGACTGGGGGCTAGCTAGCCTTTTGGCTGTAGCTCCTGAGATTCTATCCGGGGCTACAACCAAAAGACTAGGGGCTATAGCCCCCTTAGCCCCACCCTAGCAACGCCTCTGGTTGCGGGTCACTTCCTGCTCTCCGTTAGTCACGGTGATCATTGTTCCTTTGATTGCCACTACTTGGAGCGGTTCAGGTGCGAACTGTGAGTCAGTTTTCTTTATTACAGCTCTTTGTACCCACACTTCATCTCCAATCTGGAATTCCTTGGAGCGTGCTCTCCTTCTTTTGTCAGTCTGTTCACGGGCTTTCTCCTTCACCGCTTCATCTCTTGTGATGATTTCATGGTCTGCTCTGGGCTTTCTTGCTGGGTTCTTGATGACTCTGGTTCTCACTTGATACTTCATCATGAGCTCTGCTGGGGTTCTATTAGTGGCTTCATGGGGCATGTTGCGGTAGTCACACAACATTCTACACAGCGCTTGATGGGGGTCAGTTTCATCCAGGTGTGCTCTTTGCATGGTCTTCTTAATGGGCGCCATGAATCTTTCCGCCATGCCGTTGGCTTGCGGCCATCTTGGTGTTACTCTTTGGTGACGGAATCCCATGTGCTTTGCGAACACTCCGAATTCATGACCACTGAACGGTGCTCCGTTGTCTGATTTAAGAGTCTCTGGTATTCCCCATTCACTGAAGACTTCATCGAATGTTGCTGCAACATGAGCAAATGCTGTTGACTTGACACGTTTTACAATGGGGAATTGTGAGTGTTCATCGATGAACAATAGTAGGTAGTCTCCTTCCTCCCGTGGCCCATAGAAATCAACTGCCACTCTCTCCTAAGGATGTTCAGGGATTGAAGTGATTCTGAGTGGTACCGGCGGTTCAGGATTTGCTGTGCATTGGCACGCTGTGCAGTTCTTTACCCACCGGTCAACCATATCGTCCATGAAGGGGAACCAGACATTACACCTCAGCTGGCGTTTTGTGTTTTCCGCTCCACGATGACCTTCATGTGCCGACTTGATGACATTTACAGAGTGGTAGGGACGACTAATTTACAACCTCGTAGCAAAATGGACTTGTCCTGAACTGCCAGCTCCACATGTACTCTCGCCAACTGCTCCATCTCATCTCGACATGCTCCTGGGTGACTCTGGACTGCTCTGTGAAAGTCTTTCCATTTGCTATTTTCTGTCAAGCTGATCGATAGCGCCATTGTCGGATCTGCAGCTGACGCGGTAGCAATGGTGTCAATGGATATGGCGGGCAGTAGTGCATTGGCAGTGACGTAACTAATGTATTCCGCATCGCCTTGTCTTGGGGTGTGGTTGCCTGCTGGGTGTCTGTGTGGAAATCGAAATAATATTGTACCTCTAATCGCATTGTTTAAATGTATGTTGGCCTACGCCAAGCTGTCTAAAACACATCGTGTACATAGGTTCCGCGGCAAGGTCCTGACCTTCATGTATTGTGCAAATCGCCATCTTGGATTAAGCCGCCATTTTAGGTACTCTTGCAGTGTGGAAGTCACCCTGAACAACAAAATGGAGGCCGAATGACATTTCGAGTGGGATTCTGGCCGTTGTGACCTCCGCACACGTGAATAAATAATATGTCCGCAGGCCACTTGTTAGGGTCGCGAACTAAGACCTTGTCCTCTCTCTGACCCATGTGTAACTGAACAACTGTATCAGCGGAACTGATCAAATTGCATATATTATGGGATTAACCTGGCTACGAACCCTAGGTTTGGTTCCAAGAATGGTTAACTTGCGAGAGGGTTGGCCAGTGCCGGACAAAAGGTATAAAAACCCAAGTATCCTGATGTTCGTTCTCTCACACTAGCAAGGCGAACTACCGTTGATGGTTCGTTCTGTTACTCTGAGGCCCGAATAGCTATCCGTATGTCAATTGACTTTTGGTAACTTTGAAATAAAGCGCTTTGTATGTCCTTTGTAACCTGTGTTGGTGTGTTTCCTTTTGGGCTTCCCGGCCTCATATCAATTTTTCTGTTTCCACAGTTGGCGCCCGAATAGGGACCCTCAAGATTGATGCCGGATCATTGAAGGTTGACGCAGACTATCGAACCGGGATCAGATGGTGTGATTCTGGGGGCCCGACCGATCGAGACGCGATACCTCGGCAGCGCTGCACGATCCGATCCTTGGACGATAGTCGTGTGGTCTGACACGGCATCTTGACTAGGGTCCAATTTTGAGGCAGGCAGATTTGCTGAAACCACCAAAAGCAAGGTAAAATTTGTTAGGTAAGTCCTTTGTAAACCGTACGGTCCTCCTTAGGTTTGGTCAGGTGCAGTCGTGACCCGGCTCTTAATTTAACCCTGACAATTTGAATTTGGCGTATTGTATCTGCAGACACAATTATTGGACCAGGTAACACCAATTTTTTGAGAAATGCCTGGGAAATTGTCTAGCTGTTTTAGGGCTCTGTTCCGCAGTGATCGACAATCTTTGGAATTTAGCCGTCCGGCACCACAGGAGGGGTCGCCGGTGTGTACTATGTACTGTAAGTATGGCATTGGTAGTATCATATTTAATGATATTTGGCACAAACAGACCAGACATGCCTCCGAATTTCAGTGGCCAATCAATGGTAGTTTTGAGATCCCCTGTATTGAATATCTAGAATCGATCTTGTTAAAGAAAAAGGCTAGGCCAGCAGCCTTCGATGTGTTACAAAATTGGAAGAAAGAAGCATTGCAGCAGCTTAAAAGTAGGGATAAACATGCACGTCGTCATAAAACAAACGCTGAAAAAGCATTATTATATGATAAAGAAAAACGGTCAGAATTAGTTAAAAATATGGATAGAGCCTTTTCACTCGGGGTCCAGAAAATGTACCCCTCTAAAGATTTCCATGTTTCTGAAGAATTTATTGAGAAATTATTAAATGAACGCAGGCCCGATGCCTCAGCGCCACCTCCGTATGCCCCTGTCTTGGGCACTCTGCCCGTTCCTGCTGTTGTTCCCGCCGCTATTCCTGTTCCCTCTGCACAGCCTATTGTTCCTAGTCCTCTGATTGTTGTTCCTCCGCCTATCGCACCTCCCCTTCCCCCTGCACCTACACCTTTGTTATGTTTACCTACACCTTTGCTCCCGAGTGGCCCTGCATTGATTGGAGTCGATCCAGGTGCAGGGTCAAAGATCGTGACTCGTAGTACTGTTTCTGCAGACAGGAAACAGGAATTGTTTGCGTGTGCTAAGCATTGCATGGAGAAAGGTGATCAAACTAATGTCTTTTCTACATTATCTAATTTGAATAGTTTTCCCGAGAAAAATGTTTTTATCGAAGGTTTGGGGACTCATTTGTGTGTGATGTGGGGTAGATGACAAAATTCGGATCTTCCACAAGGGGTGAGAGATCTGAATGCTTTGGCACTTTCAAGGGACACAGAACAGAAAGTATATGGACATGTTGAAAGATTGTTTGAGTTTAGGAGAGACTTCGAAAGATCACAAGATGAGGATGATGAGGACGATAGAATATATGTACAGAAACGGTTCCTTCCGTGCCGAAGAACAGCACCTGAGGAAGTACGAATTTGTACTAAAGATGCGGTTCGATGGATCTCAGATTCATCGATACCGCCAGACGAAGTGTATGACACGTACAGTCAGTAGACAGTAGAGATGCAAAGAAAAGTAATTCAGGTGATGGTACAGCACTTACAAGAAGAATGTGTAAGGAAGAAGGTTAGTTGCCCCATAGAATTATTGGGTATTTGTTTAAGGGTTTTGCGCCCAACACTTCTACAGCTGCCTTAGCGCTCGACCTGGCTCTATTGCTTAGTAAGCGGCCAGAGGTACCTATATCTCAGTTGCCTATGAGAGAGGTTCCTCCGACCTTTGTCCCAAAAGTTGAGATCCCTGCCAACGCGGTGATTGGTGCCCCCGCGGTGGATATCCCTGCACATTATGTATCGCAGTTCGTTCACGTCCCGTTTTCGCGACAGGAAGTGAACACGATTAGACAATCAGTTCCCGATATTAGGAAAAACCCGACGGGGTTTTACAAAGAAATAGAGTCCGTCTTACAATCCTCTGTGTTCACCTTGAGTGACATTGACTTGTTATTTCCTGTGCTTCTACCCGTAGATGTATGGAAACAGGTTCGGACTATAGACGTTGTGCCGGGGTTGGGGGATACGTGGGCAAACTTGATTAGAATTGATGGAGAAAGACCAGCTGGTGAGAAACCGCCCCAGGTAATACTCACTTTACCTGATAGGATTATCGTTAAACTAAAAACTATAATTCCAGAAAAAAGGATTATTTGGGACAAGCTTACGGCCTGTGTTCAAGGGAAAACTGAAGGTGCCACCGAATTTTTCAATAGATTCGAGCAGGTATTTTCTGACTTCAGTGGACAGGATTTAGGTACAGAGTCGGGGAAGAGGTTGTTCGTGGACAAATTTGTACGTGGATTGTTACCTGACATCCAGTCACAAATTATGTCCTCTGAGAGCGCTTGGCAGGCGAAATCTCAATCTGAGGTTTTGCACATGGCTCAATACTATGAGAACCGTGTTAATAATGAAAAGGAGAAAATCAAAAAGAGAAAGGGTGATTTGAAAACCAAGGTATTATTGCAGCAAATTGTTAGAAACCCCAGAGGAGGTCCGACACAGACTAGAGGTCAGTACATTCCGAAAGGAAATGCTCCTCTGAGTCCTATAAATATTAATCAATGTGCTTATTGCCGCCAGGAAGGTCATTGGCGAGCACAGTGCCCTGTCCTTCGCCAGAGGTCAAGCAGTGCGTTTGGGGGTATGGGTAGATGACCCAGGGGCCGCCCTGGAGCAGGAGGCCCTGACAGAGGTCAGCTTTTGCAAGATTCCCAGCAACCTTTTTCACGGGAAAATCAGATCTCGAGTATGGACTCGAGAAACATATTTGATCACCCTTCTGCTGCCTACCTTTCTGAAGAGCTTCCTTCTGACGAGGCTCTATTTTATTAGGATTGCCCGAAGCAGGGTTTGGAACCTTCGCCTATTCCCGTTAATCAAAAAGGCCCTTACGTTGAACTATTAGTGGGGAATAGGAAACATCAGTTTTTGATTGACACTGGAGCACAGAAGTGCTCCATTGATCATTCTAGGGTTCCAAACATTCCACTGTCAGGGCAAACAAATGTTTCCGTAGGGTTTTCTGGTATACCGACCGTCTGTCTGGTTTCCGCGCCGGTGTCTGTTTCCTTGGGTCCCTTCATGGACCATTTCCCTTTTCTTCTCACTTCTAACTGTGGAGAGAATTTGCTGGGGTTGAATTTGTTAAAGAGATTGAACGCAGTAATTCATTGTTCTTCGGATGGAATACGGCTAACGGTTTCACCACAGCAACTTCCTAACTCTCAGTTCTTGATTCGACCTCTACCTCCCGAGTTTAGCATTGTCCCGGAATGTTTGTGGGCGAGGGACGACAATGATGTCGGGGTGTTACACATTGAGCCTGTTAAAATAATTCGGAAACATGGGGTGAAACTACCACACATTCCGCAGTATAGAATATCAGCTGAGGGTGAACGTGCTTTGAAATGCATTGTCTCCGATTTTGTACATCGTGGGGTGGTCGAAGAGATTACAGGTAGTTTGTGTAACAGTCTGATCTTACCAGTATATAAGAAAGGTGACAATGCAATTCCATACCGGTTTATAATAGATCTTCGTGCTGTTAACCGGGTGGGCGCCCCGCAATTTCCAATTGTGCCTGATGTGACAACGATATTAACAATGATCCCTGCTACGGCTACGCACTTCAGCGTTGTGGATCTGAAAAACGCCTTCTTTAGTATCCCTATACATAAAGAAAGCAGATATCTGTTCGCGTTCACCTTGGGGGGACGCTCATTTACATTTACAAGTGCACCTCAAGGGTATACTGAAAGCCCTAGTATTTTTAGTAGAGCTTTAAAAGAGCAGCTTGACACCCTTGAATTGCCACCTACTTGCACGCTGCTTCAATATGTTGACGATTTACTTTTGGCTGCAGACTCTGAGAAAGCCTGTAAAGATGGCACTATATTGTTGCTTGTTCATCTGGCTAAAAATGGTCACAAAGCTTCGCTTTAGAAATTTTAATATTGTTGTCAGGAGGTTGCCTATTTAGGCTACCTCCTGTCAAAGGAGGGGAGAAGATTGACACCTGAAAGAATAAAACACATTTCTGGCATGTCTGTCCCAAAGACGCAGAAGGAAGTCAGAGCCCTGATAGGGATGGCGTCCTACTGTAGGTTGTGGATCCCGAATTTCGCACTAGTGGTAAAACCGATGTTGGCTTTGACGAAGAAGGGCATTTCTCTGCCACTGCCATGGGAATCGGAACATCAACGATCATTTGAGCTTCTCAAAACCGCCGTTTCTGGGTACTCCAAATTATGACAAGGCCTTTGTGTTGTTTGTGCATGAATGTGATGGATGTGCTTTGGCTGTGTTAACACAGGAACACGGAGGGAAGAATAGGCCGTGCGGCTACTACTCCTCCGCCCTTGATCCTGTTGCATGCGCTTTGCCAAGATGTTTGCGCGCTGTCGCTGCTGCTGCCGCGTCTGTAAAACAGAGTGAGGGAATGGTCCTGGGCCATGATTTGATTTTGATGGTACCTCACTCTGTTGACATTTTATTGAATAAAACCCAAACACAACACCTCACCTCTGCACGGTTAACAAGGTATGAACTAATCCTGTTTGCCCCTCATATTCAAATTAAGAGGTGTTGTGTTCTCAATCCGGCTGAACTCTTACCTTTCCCGCAAAACACTGTCTGCGGTGATGAAGGATCACATGACTGCCTGTATACCACCGAGCAGGAAACAAAGGGCAGGATAGATCTCATAGATACTCCTTTGGACAATGCAGAAGGGGAGCTGTTTTGTGATGGCTCCTGCTTCAAACTTTCGAGTGGTACATCTACAGCTGCTTATGCAGTTACTACATTGAGCAAAATTGTTGAAACTTAGAGAATTTCGCATAACTCCACGCAGGCCGCAGAGATTATAGCGTTGACCCGTGCTTGTGAACTTTCCCAAGGGCGAAGAGTAAATATATATACTGATAGCCAGTACGCATTTGCGGTGGCTCACAACTTTGGAAAACTTTGGTCGGAAAGAGGGTTCCTGACCTCACATGGGACCAAGATTCAGCATGGTCCTTTGATAGTGCAACTACTTTCAGCGCTCTCACTCCCTAAACAATTAGCAATCATGAAATTTGCAGCGCATCGCAAGGTCATAGATAATGTGGGCAGAGGGAATGCTTTTGCAGATTTGATTGCCAGACAAACGGCCACAGACCTTAGCACGGACATGTATACTTCGAGGGAAGTGAGAGATGTTTGCATAATGGATGAAGGTATTGGGTCTGTGCGAGATATTCAGACTGATGCCTCGATGGAAGAATCTAGAAAGTGGGCTGGAGGAATGGGGAAGTTGGATGACGAAGGATGTTGGGTGGATACATCCGAAGGGAAATGGTTGCTTCCTGATTCTTATGTATTGGCGATGGTTACGATGGCACACGGTCCTACGCATGTGTGCGCCCAGCAGATTACAAAGATGTTAGAACAGGTTTGGGTGAATGACAAAATTCTGGAAACTGCAAAGAGGTATGTCCAGAACTGCATGATCTGCCTACAGCGCAACGTGGGTAAAGCGACAGTGACTCCAAGGGGAAGTTTTGGGCCCCCCTCTGTCCCTTTTGAAGTCATTCACTTCGATTTTATTGAAATGGAGCGATGTAATAATTTGAAATATGTTCTTGTCATTATTTGTGCTTTTAGTAAATGGGTCGAGGCTTTCCCCGTCAAAGATGCTACCGCCATGACCACTGCAAAGATTATGGTAAAATAATTCTTTCCTCGATTTGGGCTCCCGAGGATAATTTGGTCAGATAATGGTCCCCATTTTATCGCAGCAGTAATATTGCAAATTTGTGCCGCCCTAGGCATTGAGAAACGATTTCATTCAGCTAGACATCCTCAAAGTGCTGGGTTGGTGGAAAGACACAACGGTATTCTAAAGAATAAACTTGCAAAAACATGTGCTGATACCAAACTAAAATGGCCAGACGCTTTGCCTATTGTGTTATTAGCTATGCGTACCACATCTCAGACTAGAACTGGGCTCTCTCCATTCGAAGTGGTAATGGGGAGACCTGCTAATATTTGGGGTCTCCCAAAACCTAAGGCCCTGAGGGAGGTGGAAAATGTATTGCTTGTGGACTACTGTAACCAGTTAACTAAAAATCTGTATTTCATTTACCACCAGGTGAATGCTGCTTTACCTGTACGGTTCACGGGCCCAGGACACGATATACAGCCCAGTAGTTGGGTCCTTGTGAAGGCCTACGAGAGGTCTTCCTGTCTCGCGCCTCGCTGGCGTGGACCCCACCAGGTTTTATTGGTCACCAGGACAGCAGTGCGGGTGGCTGGAAAGAAGAACTGGATTCATGCGACGCACGTCAAGAAACTTCCTCACCCGACGCCACACGCTACAGAAGAAGCAGAACCCCTCGCTGATGCTACAGTCTCTGATCTTGGAGTAGCAAACAGCGCTGTGAGTGCGTCGGAGAAGTTCTCTGAGACTGAGGAGCTTGGGGAACAGTCCATTTCGTCTCCGCACTCTCTTGATCAATCACTTCCGGAAAACACTGTTTCGAGCTCTGCGACTTCCGTCGCCACCGACACGTCGCTTCCCTCAGGAAGTGACGACACTTTGCTTTTGGATCAGACAAATTTGGGTACCATCAGGTACAACCTTCGACCACGGAAATAGAACTACGGCACGAGTGTCGTGCAACTGGAAAGAGAAGTGATCGAAAAATTGTTTGTTTTGTTGAACAAAAAGGGATTCTGCTGGCTAGGGTTGGGAAGGACTAAGAAATCACGCGACCGTAGTGTCGCCAGCAACGAACATTGGGGCCGTCGATTAAGGAACTACGATGCCTGCCACCTTCACCGCTGCTCCCCGCACTGGACTTTTAGATAAGGGGGTGACCAAATCGAACAATGAACAATGTGCCTGTGCCCCGAAAAGGTACTGTTGTGCTTTGATTTTGATTATAGTTATTTTTGCAACTGCTGCTGTAGGACTTTGGTATTTCGAAGAAGTCTATCCTTTGAAACCTTTATTACCGACCAAGATCGTACCAACTGTTTTGACTCCCTCTGTACACCTTCACACTCTGTCCCCTAGAGACTCCCAACATAGACAAAAGTATTATAATAACACTTTGATGATAGTGATGAATGCTACTCATGCCATTTTTAATAAGAGCAATTGTTGGATTTGTACTCACCGCAAGATGGGAACAAGGGACTGGGATGGTATATACATCCTCTACCTTTAACGACTTCTTGCTATGCCTCTCTTAAAGCACTATTCTTTGGCCGATGGAATGATAGCAACTCAGGGAACTTCGATGGGACTAACTTAAATGATTTTGAAAAACGTGAATTGACTCCCCTGGGATGCTCGCTTTTCACAAATAGAAGTAAACCTAACGTTGCTTCTATTAGGCCGTCTGACAAACTATCTCTCCCTTTTCAAACTCTGGTTTCTGTTCTAACTTGATGGGTCCGACTTGATGGTCGTGCAGTTATGTAATGCCTCCGTCCCCAAGTACCGCTCGAGCAGAATGTAAAATACTGCCCTAGCAATCTTTGAGGCCACAGGTGGGAGTGTCGTCGTCAGCCTGGTATCGGGAACGCCGGAAGGTCCCCTGAGTGCTGTAAGGCAAAGGGTTATAATCAAGGAAACACTCAAAAAGGCAATTGGCAATTGACAGAAGGAGTAAACAAGATGCAGTGACACCAGCTTACCTAAAAGGGGTGGAGAGTAGGTAAGAAACCTATAAAGGGGAACCCACGGCAGGCTGGGATGATGTAGTTGGCACTCCTGAAAGCACCTGGTGGAGCAAGACTGGATCCGTGGCAAAACGTGAAGCAATCCGAGGGTTGCAAAAACAGAAGGGCAATCCAAAAGCAAGTCCAGAGTACAAATAGGTGTCAGATGTCCGGGAAATCAGAGAGCACGCCAGAGTCCAAGGGTAATCCAAGAGCAGTTCCAAGAAGCGTTCCAAGGTCGAAGCAAGGAGAGAAAACAAGAAGCAAATGTAACGCCTGGCAGTCCTCCGTAGAAGTAGCTGTGAAGCAAAGAGTCTTGTTTGCCGGCTTCTTTTGAAGCGGCGAGCGGTATCACGTGACGCATCACGTGACTACTCGCGCACGTTGCGTGGTGCGCAACGCGGCCAGCGATTGGGGCTGCCGGTACGTCCTGGTATCCTGGCATCGCCGGCTGTGCAGGAGGCGCCATGGCAACCACCAACGCGGAAAAGGGCGAAAAGAGGCAGGTCCGCCCAACATGGTATTCCGCCTGCCGTGCTTCCCCCGCTGGTGTGAATGGGAAATACGACGGCGAGAAGCGCCTGATGAGGGAGACAGGTGTGAGGGGGGAAGTGAGAGATGGGTTGTGTGAGAGGGCGTGACAGTTTCCTTTAAAATGGCTCCGATAGGCAATAAGGATGCCATGCCTCCTTCTTATTCTGTGAATCATAGTCCTGACTCGGTTCCCTTCTGTGTACAGAGAAATGGCACTAGGCCAATGGGAGATTTTGAAACTTGTAAAAATATTGTAAATTTGACTGGGGAAAATAGGCCTCTCTATGTAGGAGGACCCGGTTATTTTGTTTGTGGTAGCTTAGCATTTCCCTGGTTGCCCAAGGATTGGCAGGGGACTTGTTAATTAGGAATATTGTTACCCGGGGTATTTATAGCTAGTACCTTAGAGGTATCTAAGGCTCGCCCACGCCGAGACAACGATGGAGATAACCCTGGGCAAGTATTTGGGGACATAGCCAAATCAGTTGTCCCCTTTTGGGGACAAATAGCAAACTCAGAAAATATTAGGGGACTAGCGAGGGTATTGGAGAGAACGATCAAACGGACCACGGACATACTCTACAATATGACCATAGAGCAAAAGGCGATAATATTGGTAGCACTTCAAAATCGGATGGCATTAGATGTCATCTTGGCAGAACGAGGTGGAGTATGTAAATTAGTGGGGTCCGCTTGTTGTGTGTTCGTGCCAGACTCCTCGCCAATGATTTTTAAAGCAATTCAGAACTTGCATACCCTCAATTCTGAAGTCCATATCCCTGTAGGAGACTGGAACCTTACTACTTGGTTTTGGGATTCTTTGCGATCCTGGGGCTGGAAAATGCTTTCCGTCATTCTGGTTATTTTAGGGATCCTGTTATTTCTTTGTTGTTGTTTTCAGTGCCTCCCGAGTATATGTGGAATGATGGGAGGGTGCTGTGCTCAAGCAGTGAGTGCAATAGGGCATAAGATATATACCCCAGATACAGCATCTAAAGAGTTCATGTTGCAAGAGGTTCTTATGAACGACCTTATGGCCATTGACATTACAGACAATGATGCGGGACCTATGGACGATAATACCTGGAGTCGTTTTCGAAAGTATTAGAGATGATGTTTAGCACTTGGCATAGGCCAAAAGGAGGGTCTGTGGAAATCAAAATAATATTGTACCTCTAATCGCATTGTTTAAATGTATGTTGGTCTACACCAAGCTGTCTAAAACACATCGTGTACATAGGTTCCGCGGCAAGGTCCTGACCTTCATGTATTGTGCAAATCGCCATCTTGGATTAAGCCGCCATTTTAGGTACTCTTGCAGTGTGGAAGTCACCCTGAACAACAAAATGGAGGCCGAATGACATTTTGAGTGGGATTCTGGCCGTTGTGACCTCCGCACACGTGAATAAATAATATGTCCGCAGGCCACTTGTTAGGGTCGCGAACTAAGACCTTGTCCTCTCTCTGACCCATGTGTAACTGAACAACTGTATCAGCGGAACTGATCAAATTGCATATATTATGGGATTAACCTGGCTACGAACCCTAGGTTTGGTTCCAAGAATGGTTAACTTGCGAGAGGGTTGGCCAATGCCGGACAAAAGGTATAAAAACCCAAGTATCCCGATGTTCATTCTCTTACACTAGCAAGGCGAACTACCGTTGATGGTTCGTTCTGTTACTCTGAGGCCCGAATAGCTATCCGTATGTCAATTGACTTTTGGTAACTTTGTAACTTTGAAATAAAGCGCTTTGTATGTCCTTTGTAACCTGTGTTGGTGTGTTTCCTTTTGGGCTTCCCGGCCTCATATCAGTTTCCACATCTGGAGAGATAATCTGCAGGGTTGTGCTCACCCCCTGGTTGATGAATTATGTCAAAATCATGCTCTTGTAGACGGATGTCCCACCTCTCAATCCTGGGGGGCATTTTCATGCCAGGATTACCAAACAGCGATAACAAGGCTTGATGGTCCGTAATTAGTGTTAATTTTTTTCCAATGATGAAGTTATGGAAATGTTTGCACGCCCAGACAGCTGCCAGGCTTTCCTTTTCCGCCTGGGAATACGCAGATTCAGGTGGAGCCAGAGCTCTCCTGGCATATGCCACAATGTGTCTCGGGTGGGTGTCCTGTCCACTGGTTTGTACCAAAATTGCACCCAGACCTACCGGACTAGCGTCCACCACTATCTCGGTATGCCATTCAGGGTCGAAGTATGCCAACTTCCTTGCCTCCATCAGAGAGTGTTTGATGGTGTCAAACGCCACCTGGCATTCCTCCGACCATGTGAACGGGGTGTCTTTTTGGAGCAGACGTCTAAGGGGTCAAGTGATAGAAGCAAAATGTTGGATGTATCGAGCGCAATATCCCGCAATCCCTACAAATGACCTGATGTCGGCGATCTGGGAAGGCTTGTCGAGGTGAAAAATGGTAGCCACTTTGTCCGGGTCTGGAGTCATGCCATCTGCTGAGAAAATGTGGCCAAAGAACTTCAACTTTGTCTTGCTGAACCAACACTTATCTATATTGAGGGTCAGTCCTGCATCCTGCACTGCTCGGCATGCTGTGCGGAGCGCTTCGTCGTGTTCATTGCGGGACTTCCCAAAGACCAAGGTGTCATCACTGTAATTAAGAGTTGCTTTTATGGGACGTATGACTTGTCGAATAGTTTCGTGAAAAATGTCGGCCGCCGAAGAGATTCCGAAATGTAGTCACTTGTAGCGGAACAGTCCGTCATGCGATGCAAACGTGGTGATTGGCCGTGACTCGGGGTGAAGTACCAGCTGATGGTAACCTTGATTTAAGTCCAATTTGGAGAAAAGGACAGATTTGTTTAGTTGGACTATCATGTCTTCAATCTTGGGTCCAGGGTGTCGCTCCCGTTGTATGGCGGTGTTGGCTACTCGCATGTCCACACATATTCTCAGACGGCCGCCTTCTTTTGGGACAATTACAAGAGGGGACACCCACGGCGTCGGCCCTGTGGCAGGCTCAATGATGTCATCTCTGAGGAGTTGGTTTAGTTCTTTGGACACTGCCTCCTGCAGGTGGAATCCTACCCTGCGTGGGTGTTGTGGGGCTGGTTGAATTGTCGAGTCTATGTGTAGCTTTATTGGTGGGCCCTTCAGCTTTCCTAGGCCTTGGCACATTTGTGGAAATTCTCGTACGATGTCATCCTTGGAGATGGCAGGGTTGTCGCAGGATGTCAGGGCGCGAATCTGGCCCTGCTGTGTGACTTGACTTTCCGACGACCGAACTACGTCCCCCTCTCGAACCAGAATGTTGATTAACCCTAGACAGAATGCCGTTTCGTAACTTAGCAGGCATCGACCCTTAGTGGGGCTTCTGATGACATGGATCACAGTATTGGTGGTCTTATTAGCGAATGTTAGTCTTCTTTTGAATGACCGACACTTTGCAGTGGGGTGTCCGCCCCCCATTGGTAGATCTTGGACATTGACAGGTTTAGCGTCGGTTTATGGCAGAGTGTTAGGAATTCTTTCTCACCCATGACATTTACTGTTGCCCCAGAGTCAATCAGGCAACAGAATTGTTTGTCGCAAATGTCAATGGCTATTCTGGGTGCTTCCTGGGCTTCCTGTTCGTCCATTATGAGATTGACAAACTCATCATGCGCATATGGGTCATATGCAGTGTCATAGTTATGTTCTCTCTGCACCTCAACTAGCGACTCGCGGCGTGTAACTGGCGGTCCATCATATTCATGAATAATGTGGGCAATTTGTTCCTGTGGCACGTATTCCTGGTTGTCATCCTCCGGGTATACTTCCTCTACCATGCGCACATATCTTCTTGGGCCATGTTGGTAGAAACGTGGCTGTTGAGGCGGGCTTGTGTAGAATCTTTGAACTGGTCTGACTTTTGAGTTGGTCGTTCCACGTGGGGTAGGAAACAGCTTACCTTCCCTGCATACAGATTGGAAATGGCCGTCCCTGCTGCAGTTGCCACACTTTTGGGAGAGAGCTGGGCAGGATCCTGCGTGCGGAAACGCCATTCCACACCTGTATCATTGTCGCTGGGGTCGACATGTTGTTTGGATGGACATTTTTGTTTCAAGCATGAACTGCAGCTATCACATCACTTTTGTCGTGTTTCCCGGCAACGTTGCTGGCTATGTGCGTGGCTTGTTTTTCCACCCTTTCAAGTATGCGTGCCATTTCACTTACTTCTTCTCTGGTGACTGGTTTCTTTAGGAGTTGTTTCTGTAGTGTCGCCGACACGCAGCCCTCAATTACCCTGAGTCGAAGTGCTTCATCAAGCGAAAACGCATCAAACTGGCAATGTGCACCTTTGACGCGGAGCCTCGTGAGGAATTTGTCCACAGTTTCATCATTGCGCTGTGAGCACTGGTTAAACACATATCGTTCATAGTCTCTATTGGGGGCGATGACAAGGCGTTTGTTCAGGGCCGCAATGAGGGCATCAAAATCAGCCATTTCCGTTGGCGGAATGGTTTTGATCAATGTTTTTATCTCTCTCCCTACCGTGTTTATGAACATGCTGCGTAGACGAGGGGAGTTCTCTTCCCCGGCGGCATCAATGAAGTTATTGAAGTCTTCTAGCCATTCCACCCAATGTGCTCCTTTGTCCGCTTGAGGCGTCATGGAGAACGGGGGCGGCATGCGCCATGCAGTGGCGGTGGATCGTGTGACAGCTGGTGCAGGTGGCGGCTGTGAGCTGGATGTCGCCTGAGTAGCCGTAGTACTCATGGTGGTGTGCAGGATGTGGCTGCGGCGGCGAGTGGGGTGTCAAAGGTTGTCCTGCAGGCAAGCGTGCTCCAAGCCACGATAGTACTGGGACGAAGAAGAAGACCGCTGCAGAATGAGGAGTAGTATTGTGAGGAGGAGGAAAAAAAAACATTTTTTCTACAATGTTCGTCAGGCACCTGATAGCATGTGGGTGCCTCGTGGTAGCGTTCACACTGAGGGATGGCAGCAGGCGCTGCGTGTAATGGGGCCTTCGTTGCACGGCAGCTACGCCTGTGTATTCCAAGGATCCAGGAGGCAGGAGCACAGCGGGACCATGTGTGCCCTGAGGGAAAATCCCGGCAGGCTGCAAGCACAGGAGCGGGATACCGCGGGATCGTGTGTGGAGGAGGAGGAAAGGAGGCGCGTCCCCAGTTGCGCTCCCTTCGTAATAGCGGGGATCCGCTCGTCGGTGGGATCACCAACAAGGTTATGGAGACGTCCACGGGGGGGGATCCCCGATGTGGCGAGAAGGAGGACTGCTAGTAAAGGAGGAGAGTCCTCGTCGCCAAATGTTAAGGGTGAACGGTCCCCAAATAACGGATAAGACACCAGCGGAGTGGAACACAACTTCTTTATTCAACAACTGTGTTGTGCCTTATGGTCGTATCTAGACCACACTACTGTGTTGTGCCTTATGGTCGTATCTAGACCACACTACTGTGTTGTGCCTTATGGTCGTATCTAGACCACACTACTGTGTTGTGCCTTATGGTCGTATCTAGACCACACTACTGTGTTGTGCCTTATGGTCGTATCTAGACCACACTACTGTGTTGTGCCTTATGGTCGTATCTAGACCACACTACTGTGTTGTGCCTTATGGTCGTATCTAGACCACACTACTGTGTTGTGCCTTATGGTCGTATCTAGACCACACTACTGTGTTGTGCCTTATGGTCGTATCTAGACCACACTACTGTGTTGTGCCTTATGGTCGTATCTAGACCACACTACTGTGTTGTGCCTTATGGTCGTATCTAGACCACACTACTGTGTTGTGCCTTATGGTCGTATCTAGACCACACTACTGTGTTGTGCCTTATGGTCGTATCTAGACCACACTACTGTGTTGTGCCTTATGGTCGTATCTAGACCACACTACTGTGTTGTGCCTTATGGTCGTATCTAGACCACACTACTGTGTTGTGCCTTATGGTCGTATCTAGACCACACTACTGTGTTGTGCCTTATGGTCGTATCTAGACCACACTACTGTGTTGTGCCTTATGGTCGTATCTAGACCACACTACTGTGTTGTGCCTTATGGTCGTATCTAGACCACACTACTGTGTTGTGCCTTATGGTCGTATCTAGACCACACTACTGTGTTGTGCCTTATGGTCGTATCTAGACCACACTACTGTGTTGTGCCTTATGGTCGCCAATAGACCACAATTGACCTATGCCCACTCTGTGCTACTGCAGATAGGACTTCACCAGATTTGCGCCCTGACCTGTGCCTGGCCCCAGGGTTGTCATTAGGCATAACACTGCCCTAGCTACTTTATATACATCAATGTGCTTCTAGTTGCCCTGACACACTTAGGTGACACACTTCCCAGCTAGTTCTCCACACTTGCCTAGTGTAGCCTCTCTCCCAAGCTCAAAGGGTTTACACACGCTGCCTTACTAGCACCTATTCAGTTAAGACTTCACCTCCAATTCCACTTAAAATGCGTCTACCTACCATAAGTTTACACGCCTCCATCCTCATCCTCCTGAACCTCGCTACTGATTGTAAGATGGCACCACAACTGTCCACACTGCCCCCTCCTTCTAGCCTCACCAACCAGACTCCACCCCTTACAGAGCCAGCCAACTTTCTGCTACTACCTAGTCTCCCCCGTACTACCATAGACAGAAACCTAACACTTAGAGCTAGACTAGCCAAAATTTATGAGCCACTGGCCCGATCGTTGCCTACCTTACATAAATCCTCAAAGCAGTCGACCCAACTCAGCCCCAATATTAAAACTGCTAACATACATCACAACCACACTTCCAGCCCCATACTCATACACCCCTGCCAGAGTACACCTGGACCTACTCAAGATAAACGACACACAAGTACTACTGAAAACACAACTACCACTACAAATACAGTCAGCCCTAAAATCAAAGGAGCCTTGATCAATGCTAGATCCTTAGTAGCACATGCTATAGAAATAGCAGACTTGATCCTCAAAGACGACCTAGACTTCCTGGCTATCACCGAGACTTGGTTACATCCTGCAGCAGGCCCCATGATCATGCTAGCAGTCCCAGATAAGTACACCATCCTGAGGCAAGATCGCCCTAACTCCAGAGGAGGGGGTGTCGCTATTATACATAAACTCAGCCTACCCATGAGACTTGCTACACCCAACACTGTCCAATCCTGCGAAAACCTGTCAGTCAAAGTCCCACTCAACAACACCCAAACACTTACCATACACCTAATTTACCGTCCGCCAGGACCCATCAGTACCTTCGATGAAGACCTCAACGCCATCCTAACTAGTAATCTTAAAACCTCATCTCAAGTCCTCACCTTGGGGGACTTCAACCTAGGCTACAACGACCCAGCAGACCCTATATCCAATTCTATTGCCACCACCCTTACTGAACTAGGCTTCGCGCAAAGAAGCATGGCCCCCACTCACTCGAAAGGCAGAATACTTGATTGGGTGGCCGATTACAACTGTGTAGCAAACATCACCAATATCTCACCGTTAATCTGGTCCGACCATCACCTAGTCTCGTTCTGTCTAACTACCGATAGACCCACACCTACTCCTATCACAACAGCCCCACCTATTCTTACCAGAAACAAGAAAAACATTACCGCAGGAAGACTCATCCCGAACCTTCTCCCCATACTTGATTCACTTCCGGACAACACAGACCCAGAGATCCTAGTGGAGGAATATAATAAAGCCATGGCAACAGCACTGGACCTTATCGCCCCTCTCAAACTCAGACCCAGCAAACAGAAATCACACCTCAACAAATGGTATACACCATTCCTCAAAAATTTGAGGCAACAAAAGAGAAATTGCGAGACTACATGGAAAAAATGTCCCTCAGCTGCTAACAAACTCAATCTATCCAAAATAACTGCACTCTACAAAAAAGAAATATATATGGCCAAACGAACTTCCTTTGACTCTCGCATATCATCTGCCAAGTCCAATATGAAAGAACTCTTTTCCATTCTTAAAGAAGTCGAAACCCCCATACTACCCATTGATACCTGCACCAAAGATAAAAACTGGTGCTCAGAAATTCAGAATGCCCTGGCCAATAAGATCAAGACCCTCCAAACTAAAATCTCTAGCAAAAAAGCGACCTTAAAAGACTTGCCCCCCTCCAGGAGACCAGACAAGTGCGTAACCACAGACCCCACCCGCTTCAAATTTTCAAAAGTCAATACTCTCGACATAGAAAAAATTATCTTGTCCTTGAAACCCTCTAACTGCCAGGGAGACCTTTGCCCAGCACAGCTTATCAAAGACGCTGCTCGTGATCTTTCACCCTTCATTACGAAACTGATCAACGCCTCTTTCACCACTGGTTCCATCCCCACGAATCTAAAACAATCCTGGGTACTTCCATTACTGAAAAAACCCACTCTTGACCCAGCCATACCTACCAATTACCGACCTATAACAACTGTTCCCTTTTTACTAAAAATCCTGGACAAGGTCGCCTACGTTCAAATACAGAGACACCTCGAAGAACACCACCTGTTAGGATCCAGACAATCAGGATTCCGCCCACAACACGGGACTGAGACTGCACTCATCGACCTGAAAGCTCAGATTGACACACTCAGGGACAAAGGACAAGTTGCCTTGCTCCTCCTCCTTGACCTTTCTGCTGCTTTCGATCTGGTTGACCATTCTGTCCTATGCTCACATCTCCACACAGCAGCACACTTCTCGCCCGAGGCCATCTCTTGGATCACCTCATTCCTTAACGGTAGGACTATGAGGGTCTTCTCGCCCACAGCTGCAGCAGATCCCATACCCATCACCTGTGGTGTTCCACAAGGCTCCTGCGTCTCCCCTACACTGTACAACATATTTACCAAGCCCCTTTTCGATGATTTGGATCATCTTGGTATCACCTACACTAATTATGCAGATGATACTCAGATCCTCCTTCCGCTTTCTGGAGATTATGGAAAGGATTTGGCCTTGCTAAATAGGGTGTACATCATCATCCAGGCATGGATGGCCACCCACGGACTATGCCTGAATGATGAGAAAACAGAGCTTATCATCATGGGCACAACACACAGTCTAAGGAAACTTAGCCCGGCCTACAACTCTTTCAAGATAGATGGGAACAACATTAAAGTTGGACAAGAGGTTAAAACTTTGGGCTTCTACTTAGACTCTACCCTCTCCTTCAAAAGACAATTGAGTTCACTGGCATCCTCATCTGCATACACGTGCAAACTTATCCGCTCAGCTAAACCATTTCTGTCAGATACCAGCTGTCTTACAATCGCTAGAGCCCTTATATTATCCCGCCTTGACTACTGTAATGCCCTTTACCTGGGATCCTCCAAGGCTACCACTAGCAAGATACAAACTCTCCAGAATAATGCCCTGAGAGCAGCCCTAGGGATCCCCAGAAGAGAGCATATATCAGGACTCAGTCAACAGAACAATTGGCTCTCCACCAGAGATAAAATTCTCCTAAAAACGGCTTCACTCACCTACAAATCCCTTAACAATGCCGCCCCGATCTACCTGATCAACAGGTTCCAGAGACAAATTTCCGCGAGACCCCTCAGAACGGCTTACAAAGACTGCCTCTCTATCCCAAATTATAAACTCGCCACCATAGGAGGTAACAGCTTCCCGGTAAAAGCAGCCAAACTTTGGAACTCTTTGCCCCCTAACCTTAGAGCAGACATGCCCTACCTGAACTTCCGCTCTAAGGTCATCTCATGGCTGAAAATGAAGGACCTCCCAGACAACTAAATGCCAAGGTTACTCCCCATGTGATCCACACTTGTATGCTTGCCACTCCTATTGTGTATATATTGTATATATTGATTGCTTTCTCTGCTGTTCTGTACATTCTCCCTACGCCAATTTGTACTTTTACACCTTGTAACCAAGTTTCGCATATTCTTGTACATGCTGCGCCCTGATACCCCTGGGTATAACTGCGCATTATAAATAATAAACTAAACTAAACTAAACTAAATACATTCGTGGAAGTGCCATCCTGACACTCCTCCTCCCCTTTTGCACGTCACATCCGCCAGTGACGTACATCTCACGAGGGAGATGTCTTAAAGGGCTCTCACTCGTGACAATGCCTCTCATTGGAAAGTGTTATCTTGTCATATGGTGCGGTAACCGGAAGTGGACACTGAAGAAGGACTAAAGCATGAATAAAGGGTTGCATTGTTTCACAGGAGGCAAGATACTCATCAATAGGCAAGATACTTATCAACAGGCAAGCCTACTGAACATTTGAAGAGTTGAAGCGTGAGCTTGGTTTCTTCGCAAACTCTGTTGCCATAGAATCATGGGAGCACTGATGACTTGACAGCTTCTTCCCCCTGAACACCTGTAGCGTGCATAAACAGTGGTAATCACTTTTACTTCAAAACTCCAATGAGGTGGTTTGGGGAGGACGCTCAAGAGAGCCAAGGGTTTTCATGACGACAAAGCATGATCCAGACTTTTAGTATTCTCGTAACTTTGATTTACAATTCTGGTTTGGTTTCATTGGTCTAATTGTTCTGAAATCGTCTATCGGTATAGTAATTATTGTGATATCCTCATTTTGGTCTAACAGAATTCTGGTTGGTTATTTCATGAAGAGCTTGGAATAACATTAATGAAATAGGAACAAACGGCTGGTGGTAGCACATTCTAAAAATAGCTGGGTGGGCGGTGTGCAGTGTGAGAGCCCGATCCCGTTCAGGACAATGCATCAATGTCTCTGGTGCATAGATCTTCTTCACTCTCAAGATTGCAAAGAAAGTGGAGTCAGAGTATGGACAGAACAAGTGCAAATGGGAATTTATATGAGTGGCACTAAAAAAAGAGATAGTCATGAGCTGGTGCCTATAACATCTTAAAGTAGACATGCTTTTTCCATGCACACTAAGTACAGCAGTGCCACCTTCAGGCGCATCGAGGCCTCACAATATTTAACACATGAGCATTGACAGAACAAATTCCTGCTTCAGGGAACATTCCACCTGGGATGGTTATGTAACTTAAAGTGCACACTATAATCTAAGAAGTGGAAGATCTAAAACAATGGGGTGCTTATGCTTCTTGGTGTGAGGAAGCTTCATAGAGAGAACATGCATCCAAAATAAGGAGAGTTCATGTA